>NW_027397064.1:53299487-53393868 GCF_003265705.2 Callorhinus ursinus | reverse complement strand
TTTCTTTCTTTCTTTCTTTCTTTCTTTCTTTCTTTCTTTCTTTCTTTCTCTCTGTCTCTCTCTCTCTTTTTTTAATTTGGAGATGTCTTTTAAAGTAAGTCTTTTATCTTAAAGTCTGAGAAAAATTTTGTGTTCATTTATATTATGAACCCAAATTGATACTTAATTCTTTTGACAGTCTGGTCTATCAGGCCTCTTACTATAATACTGAAAGCAAATCAGGCCTAATAATCCAAAAGTCATTTGTTGACCAGTAAAATTTGAAACATTTTAAATAATGGAATCTATTTTTTTGTAGTTGAGAATTTTTATTCCTTTGTTTTATCAAGTAGTGACTTAATAGATTTTATCCCCTCTTCCTCCTTCTTCCCCACCTCCCTATTTATCTCTCGAGACTTCTCCCCTTCCATTATGAGAATATCATTGTGACAAACCACTACTTACTGAAAGGTATTGCAAAGTAAAATATTCTGCCTCAGACACCTACCGTAATAGCACAAGTCTTGGAACTCAAAAAAACTAAGGTTCTTTATTATGTATTGTAGGTAGACTAAATTTGACATATGTCATTTATTAAGTAGCTATTTTTTAAAGAATTTTTTTTTAAAGATTTATTTATTTTGAGAGAGTGAGAACGAGAGAGAGAGAGAGAGAGAGAGTACATGAGAGGGGGGAGGGGATGCAGGACTCGATCCCGGGACTCCAGGATCATGACCTGAGCCGAAGGCAGTCGCTTAACCGACTGAGCCACCCAGGCGCCCGAGAATTTTTCTGATAAAAGCCTATATGCTCAGCTTCTGTGATCATTTTATAAAACCAAAATTTAGAATGTGCAGTCTAGTTATTTGAATGGCTTTGGTAAAGAGTTTTAAATGTAGTTCTTATATCTCATACTACTTGATAAAACTAACATTTAACCAGAATTTGATTTTAGTTTAGTTTGATTTGAGCTGCTTAATAGTGTGGCCAAGGAGGCTATTGTGTGTTGAATGTAAATGTTGAGTGTGTGAGATACACTTTTTAAACGAGTTTTTTTAAAAAGTTATTCCATAAATTAACTTGAAATAATTATAGCTCTCAAGGAAATCAAAGATCACAAGGGAAATAACTTAGCTGTAGGGTGCATTTATTGAGTTCATTTATTTCACTTCTGTCTGTTAAAATGTACTTTGTATACTGGAATAGAAATTCTAACCCAAAATTTTCTGAAGGTTTATAGGAAGGAATTCCTGGCCAGTGAGTCTAACGTAAGAAAAAAACTCCAAAAACTTTTTAGAAATTAAAGAATAATATAATGACTTTGGCAGGCATGCTGTCACTTGTTGAGATGATTTTGGAAGAGATTGGTGTTTGTCTTAAATGATAGAATCAATCTATTAAGAGGTGTAGATATGAGTCAGTTTCTGAAGTAAATCGAAAATGAGGTTTTCCAAAAAATGTTTTTTTTTTATTATTTATACTATTATTTTTGCTTTGTCTTTGAGTTACTGATCAGTGAAACTTTTAGAAGACTGCTTATCTATTAAAAACAACTCTTTGGTATAGATCCTAGATTTGTTGGAAGGTAGCAATGCTCTATTAGTATTTAGTTGCATTTTCTATTTATTGATATTGATTCAAATATGAGTGATACATATTTTACTAATTGCTATAAACTCATTTCATTCAGGTATCCTTTCAGTTTATTTAAATTTGGTTATTCCTAAATGATAGTACCCTCATAGTTAAAATGGTTCTCCAATTTTTCTTAAACTTTGTAAATCTGGTACTTAAAATGTAAACATTCAAGGGATCTTTTTTATGAGTGTGAATTAACACTAGAAGAAACACACAGCTGGCAAATTGACAGTAGCATTGTTAAACAGTTAATTTCTTCTGTTCTGAGGCACCTAACATTTGGCCTAAAAGGCCATTAAAATTTTAGATTAGATTCTGTTTGTATTGTTGTAGTAAAAAGAGTATTTCCTCTGTATTTGCTCCTTCTGTTAAATTAAATTCTTTGTAGGAACCTCTGTAAATTGCACTCAGATCTGACTGTGATTATCTTAGCCCTCTTTTACATGCTTCGCCTAATTGCATTTTGAAAGCCCAGATATATATCATACGTATGATTTAATAATCTAATGTAAAACTGGGTATCTTTTTGTAAACACACATACAACGTGCGCACAAATGGGGCCCAGAGAATAAAACCTTCAGGGACAGTATTTTAAAGCCATGTCACTGCATTTGGTCTGATCATCCAATTTGTTTCCAAAGTTCTTAATAATTATTAATATGAAGTTAGTGAAGATGCTGTATTTTACCCAGCCTGCTCATTTTTGGTATTTGAGCATTTTTCTTGTTTCCGAGGTTTAAGTTCTCATGCCTATTTCTCTTGACTTTGAGGAAGTATAAAAGGCTTATAATGGATCACCAAGTCCCATCTAATCTGTCTGGGGACTTCTTTAACTTCCCTATACTTTGTAACAAAACAAAACAAAACCAATCTCTTCTGAGGAGGTGGGGTTTTTGTTTATTTCAGGCCAATTGGAGAAACATTTACACTGTTTTTAATTTTTTAAATTCTTTGGCTAATAATCCAGACTTACCAAAAAAAAGTTGTTAAAAATAGTACAAGTAGTTCCTGTGTTTCCTTCAGCCAATCTCCATTCCTTCCTTGTTGTTAAGAGTCTGGATAGAGAATGAGATTATGGCTTAAACAGATTAAATGATTTTACCTTTACATTTCTAGATGTTAAATCTGATTTCATTTAACTTAAAGCCTTGTGGAAATTGTCTGTTTGTTTTTTAGGGTGACGCAGATTTATGATGCAGGTGCATGTATCTATTTCTACTTTGCCTTTAACTACAGGGGAATAAGTGACCCACTGACTGTGTTTGAACAAACAGAGGTAATTTTGCATATATGAGTATACTCTTACATTCTTTTTTAAATAAACTTTCCTATCAATTTATGAATTTTAGTTTGATTCTCTTTAATCACTCAGTGGCTTACTTGGTTGGTAGTTCATAGAAACGAGAAGCATATTTGGCACACTGAGTTGTATAGTAACTTGTGAGTCTAAAATTAATATTCTCTAGAGACGTTAGAATTAATATTCTGAAATTATTCTGTAGCCTGTGATTCTTTGGTTGTTATTTACAGTATATAAAACCTGATTAAATTAAATAACAAAGGACTGTAGGCATCCTTGGGATCACTTTGGCAGTTCACCCATTTGCCAGTGGTGGCTGCAGTTGCGGTCAGCAGCCCTGCCGTTCTTGCTGTTTGTTGCTGTAGTATCCTCATTCTAGGTTTCTAATTTTCTGTTTGCTCTAGCTATACACAGGCCATTGAGGCTCATTTGCTGCCAGTTTCTGTTAACATTCCTTGAATGGCCTTAAGATTCCAATTTTCATTACAAGTATGCCTAGAGTTGAAGGACAGACTAGACTATGGAGGAGCTGGGAGGAGACAGGTTTGGTTAAACCTCACGTGTGCTAGTGTTTAAACTAGTGTTAAAGCCTAGTGTCTTAGTGTTATTGCATGCCAGCCAAAGGTAGTACCATGCAGTGATTTTCAGTGGCACACTTGTAGACAAAAACCATAGACAAGGTTTGGTTGGCTCCCTCCTATGCCTCCTTTATTTTTTTTTTTTTAACAACTTTTTTGAAGTATAATTGAAATACAGGAAACTGCACATATTTGGAGTGTACAATTTGGTGAGTTTTGCATGTGTTTACACCTGTGAAAATATCACCCCAATCAAAATAATGAACATATTTATCACCCTCAAAAGTTTGAGTACTTTTCTGTCAGCTTAGCCTTTCAGTGTTTTGATTGCCCTCTGGCTTCTCAAAGGTCCCGTCCCTGTACTATCCTACAAGAGTGAAATTATTCCTTTTTCCCCAATCCAAACTGCCATTTTTAAAGCGCTACTAATTTCAAGTAGTTATTGCTTTATTTAAAATTACTTGTTTAATTAATGTAATAATTTATTAAATGTAAAATAATCTTATTTAAAATAATTCGTTAGAAGCTATAATGCTAGAATTTTTTTTTGATTCATTTGAAAAACCCTAAATCCTAAATGATGAGAGTTCATACAAGTTACTTTGCAATGAGGTATGGTCCATCTGTCCTGCCTGGGCCCTCCTCTACCCTGGCCTAACTCCTGATAGTTTATACACACCTGAGTAATTCTGAGAGGTTCTAGGCACTGTAGATATTTCACCTCATGGCTGGTATATACTCATGAATTGAATATAATTCTCCTTCTGTTCCCCTTTTTTCACTCTGCACTTCAGTCATTCTCTGTTTTGCTTTAAGTGTTTATTTTTCTACACTTAGTGCTCTATAAGGAGGCTAATCAGGGCCGAACATATTAGGAGGAGAAAACAAGCGGGTTTTTTTGTGCTTAAATGTCCATAGGTCTGACAGTAATTTGTCCCAGGATATTGACCTAAGAAGTGTTCTCCATAAGGGCTTTTCTGTTTGATCTCTGATAGCTTTGCAACTAATTTTGAGTCTAATGCCCACTTTATGATATTTGGTGAGTAATTTAACCATCTAAGCCTCATTTTCTTTGTGAAATGCGGTTAATTGTAGTTATTCCATAAGGCTATAGCAGAAAATAAATGAGTTACTACAGGTAAATTGCTTAGTGTACTTTTGTAGACAGAAAATAAGCAGTTAAAATAAGTGTGAGTTACTAACACTTGGTACAGTGAGATGCTTATGTCAGAGTAGGACTTGACTGTCTTCACAAAATTATTAACAATGTAGTGCTGCTGAATTGATCATTTTGTCTTCTTTTTCTTTTCTAGAATCTTGAAGTGACTATTGCAGACATTGTGACCATTCGCTAGGAAAAAACGTATAAAGCTAGGCTGCATATTTTAAGTTTTCTTAACTGTAGTTAAGCCAAGAGAAAGGAAAATTAGGCATCCAGTTTGTTAATTTAAGCCAGGAAGTACGTGCCTCCTTTGGGAGCTGGGTCTTAGTCTTACTCTTTCGCTTCAAAGTGAAACCTAAGTAGCAACTATTTGTTGTGTTGTTTCCAAATACAGGCAGCTGCTAGAGAAGAAATCCTTGCTAATGGAGGGAGCCTGTCGCATCACCACGGAGGTAGAATTTCTAATATTCCTACTATTAAAAATAATTGGTTTGATAAAGTGCTGTGGAGAACAACAGTACATAATTGGAGGGTACCAGATATTTCTTGAGAGTTTGTGTGTCTGTCATTGAGATAGCCTAGGTTGTGGTAATAACCAACAGAAGAAATATTAAACATTACTGTTTTTCTTTTAAAGTATAAAACTTCTATTTCTCTAATTTAGACACTAAGTTAATTACTTGCCATGCTTTAGATGTTAAAATAGAAATGAGTCAACATTTTAATTTCCACATCATAGACATTTCATTTTCTCAGCTCTTGCATGTAAATCAGTTGGATTTTCTGGTTGTTTTTATACTTCCTGATTGAAGGTTTTAACACGCTGTCAGGTAACAGGTAACAAACAAATATAGGTCAGATCATGTTACAATAAAACTTTTGTAATTTATGTGCATTTTCAAGGTCTAGGCCTATAGGTCTTCATTTGTTAAAGATTCCCAAGTTTGATGAAATGATTTATTTTTCGAAATTATTGGCTTGAACTTGAATGTAGCTAGGTTTGATTGCATATTAATTTAAGAGATTCTGCCTCATTTAAATAGAAATCTTTTATTTCTATCATATTTCTCATATTTTTATTTTCTGTGTGCTCAAAAATTAAAACTGCATAGAAAAAACTCTAAACTACCTGGTTTCCTCTAGTGCTTAGGAAAAGATACTAGGTAAGCTAAATACAAAGTATATTTCCTCTGTACTGGTAAAATGAAGATGCTTTCCCTTGCCACCTTGCCCTCTTCTAAACTACTAAATATTGGAGTATCCTCCAGGACTCTGCCCTGAGCCAGTTTGTTTTGTGTTCAGTCCAGGTGATTACCTCAGTCCCAGGACTTAAAGATATGCTGATGATTCTCAACTACCAGAAAGCATCACCACCACGACATTCTAGTTCAAATCACTATTTCTTCCTGAGACTGCTGCAGTAGCATCTTAACTGGTCTGTCTACTTCCACTCGTGCTCCCCTACCGTCATTTCTGTTGCTGCCAGAGGAATCTTTTTCCAAAACTCAGTGTTTTCTCCTCACACTCAAAATAAAATCCAAACTCTTTATCAGGACCTTCAAGGATATACATGTGTCTTTCTCTCCATCTGCATCTCTTACTACTTTCTTACATTGGCTTTCTTGGCTGTTCTTCAGACATACCAACCCCCTTTCCCCTGCAAGGCCTTTGCTGTTTCTTCTTTTTCTGATGTTCTTTCTTCAATTGTTTTTCCCCCAGATATTTTCATGGCTCACTTTCCCCATCATTTAGTTCTCTGATAAAAATGTCACCTTCTGGGGCGCCTGGGTAGCTCAGTCATTAAGCGTCTGCCTTCGGCTCAGGTCATGATCCCAGGGTCCTGGGATTGAGCCCTGCATCGGGCTCCCTATGCCGCAGGAAGCCTGCTTCTCCCTCTCTCACTCCCCCTGCTTGTGTTCCCTCTCTCTCTGTATCTGTCTCTGTCAAATAAATAAAATCATTAAAAAAAAAAAAAAAGTCACCTTCTTAGAGGTATCTTCCCTGTTCTCTTGTTTAGTTTCTGTGTTCCTCATTTGAATAAGTTCAGTAAGGTTACTGACTTTATCTTGTTCGTCACTGTGTTTCCCAGTGCTGAGAGCAGTGACTACTGGCTCTTCTGTATAGTAGATGCTCAGTGAATATGTTAAGTGAATGGGTAAGTGCCTCAGTACTCACAGAATTTGGGACAGTTTTGCAAATTCTCAGAGAGCTCTGAATCTTTCATATTAAAATGGCTGTAGTCTCACTGTTAGTTTAATTTAAGGGTCAGGCCTTGTTTGAATATAGGGTCATGTTTAATCATGAAAAGGCTCAGTTTATTCCATAGTATTTTTTTTTTAAAGATTTTATTTATTTGACAGAGACACAGTGAGAGAGGAAACACAAGCAAGGGGAGTGGGAGAGGGAGAAACAGGCTTCCTGCTGAGCAGGGAGCCTGATGGCGGGGCTCGATCCCAGGACCCTGGGATCATGACCTGAGCTGAAGGCAGACGGTTAATGAATGAGCCACCCAGGCGCCCCATTCCATAATATTTCTGAGAAAGTGTATTAGCAGAGCCAGTTATTCAGTAGAAAAGTGGGGTGAAATAACATGCATTTCTCTACAACTGCATAACAGCAGACATTTTAGTGTTCTTCCATAGATGCATTGTGTACGTAAGGTTCTATTCAAACTTTGTCTTAAAGCAACTAAAAGGTTGAGAGGCAGAGGAGGAGGAAGGTAGCAGAGGAAGAGTAGAACTAAATTTTGTCTGGTCCCAGGAATTCAGCTAGATAGGTATCAAACCATTCTGAACACCTGCAAACTCAACAGGAGATCGAAGAAAAGAATAGCAGCAACTATCTGAACAGAAAAGCGACCACTTTTCTGGAAGGTAGGATGTGCGGAGAAGGGAATCTGAGGCGATATTCGGGAGGACAGACGGCGGGGGAGGGGGCCTCCTTTGGCCGCTTCTGGCAAGTGATAGAGCCGCGGAGCACAAAATCGGAACTTTTAGAAGTCGGCTCCGCCGAGGGACATCACTCCAGTGGCTAAGCGGGAGGTGGAACCCTCGCCGGGACAGTGTGGTCTCAGGACCCTCGGGGGGTCACAGAAAGACCGGGGGTGCCTGAGAGTGGCAGAGATCCCAGGTATTGGAGTGGGGAAGCCTGCTGCAAAGACATAGTCGAGGAGTGGGCTCTCAGCTCGGGGTAGCCATAAACCATAATCTGTGGCACAGTCGGGCCACTACTCTTCCAGCGGGGGGGGGGGGGACCCAACAAGCAGCAGATCTGGGGACACTCCCTTCCTCCCCTGGGAGGAGCGGCATGGGAATGCACTGAAGGAATCTGCTGGATTTGGAGACTCCAAACAGGGTCACATGCCAGAGAAAAAAATGCTTGGTCACAGGCTGGGTGAGCACGGAGTGCGGCTGGAGACCGGGGAGACAGGAGTGATTGATTGCTTTTCTCTAGGGGCTCACTGAGGAGTGGGGCCCCGAGTTCTCAGCTCCTCTGGGGCGGAGATTGGGAGGTCGCCATTTTCTTTCTTGTCCTCTAAAGCTGTATGGAAAGCTTTCAGGGAACAAAAGCTTGCGAGAGCAAACCCGAGCAGATTACTTAGCCTGGTCCCTGACAAGGGCGGGGCAATTCCGCCTCCGGCAAAGACATTTGGGAACCATGGCCACAGAAGATTAGCAAGAACAACCAGCCAAGACCAAGTTTACCAATTAATGAGAATGGCAGAATTCCAGCACTAGGGGAATACAGCACATAGAATTCATGGCTTTTTTCCCCATGATTCTTTAGTCTTTCAAAGTTAATTTTTTAAATTTTCTTTATTTTTTCTTTTTTTTCTATTTTTTTAAATTTTTCTTTTTCCCTTTTTAAACCAACATCAATTCCTTTTTAAAAAATTTTTTTAATTTTCATTTTTAGAGTCATATTCTATCCCTTCATTGTAGTTAACCTTATTTTTTGTGTATGTGTATATATATATATATATGTATACGTGTATATATATATGTTTTTCTCTCTTTAAAATTTTGGGATACAGTTTCTTCTAACAGACCAAAATATACCCTAAATCTCTAGGGTATAGCTTTGTTCTGGTCTCCTGCCTGATCACATTCTCTCCCTTTTTTTTTTCTTTTTTAATTTTTCTTCTTTCTCTTTTCAACCAACTTCTTATCAATTCCTTTTATAAAATCTTTTATAATTTTCATCTTTACAATCATATTCCATCCCTTCATTGTATTTACACTTATTTTGTACATATATAAGTTTTTCTTTCTGTAAAATTTTGGGAGGCAGTTTCTTCTAACAGACCAAAATATGCCCAAAATCTAGTGTGTGGCTCTGATCTCTTCACCAGCCTGAGTCATATTCTTTTTTTTTTTTCCTCCCGTTCTTTTCCCCCCAGTTTCGGGTCTCTTCTTTGTTTAGTGTATATTTTTCTGGGGTCTTTGTTACCCTTTTAGCATTTTGTTGTCTCATTCATCTGTTCTCCTCTGGACAAAATGACAAGATGGAAAAACTGACCTCAAAAAAAAGAACAAGAGGCAATACTGACTGCCAGGGACCTAATCAATACAGATATAAGATGTCGAATGGCGATTATAAAGATACTAGCTGGGCTTGAAAAAAGCATGGAAGATACTAGAGAATCCCTTTCCAGAGAAATAAAAGAACTAAAATCTAACCAAGTCAAAATAAAAAGCTATTAATGAGGTGCAATAAAAATGGAGGCTCTAACTGCTAGGATAAATGAGGCAGAAGAGAGGATTAGTGATATAGAAGACCAAATGATGGAGAATAAAGAAGCTGAGAAAAAGATAAACAACTACTGGATCATGAAGGGAGAATTCAAGAGATAAGTGATACCATAAGATGAAACAATATTAGAATAATTGGGATCCCAGAAGAGGAATGAGAGAGGGGGGCAGAAGGTATATTGGAGCAAATTATAGCAGGGAACTTCCCTAATTCAGGAAAGGAAACAGGCATCAAAATCCAGGAGGCACAGAGAACCCCACTCAAAATCAATAAAAATAGGTCAGCACCCTGACATCTAATAGTAAAACTTACAAGTCTCAGAGACAGAGAAAATCCTGAAAGCAGCTCAGGACAAGAGGTCTGTAACCGACAAAGGTAGAAACATTAGATTGGCAGCAGACCTATCCACAGAGACCTGGCAGGCCAGAAAGGACTGGCATGATATATTCAGAGCACTAAATGAGAAAAATATGCAGCCAGGAATACTATATCCAGCTAGGCTGTCACTGAAAATAGAAGGAGAATTAAAAAGCTTTCAGGACAAACAAAAACTAAAAGAATTTGCAAACACCAAACCAGCCCTACAAGAAATATTAAAAGGGGTCCTCTAAGCAGAGAGCCTAAAAGTAACATAGACCAGAAAGGAATAGAGACAATATACAGTAACAGTCACTTACAGGTAATACAATGGTAATTCATATCTTTCAGTAGTTACCCTGAATGTAAATGGGCTAAATGCCCCAATCAAAAGACACAGGGTATCAGATTGGATTAAAAAAAAACAAGACCCATCAATATGCTGCCTGCAAGAGACTCATTTTAGACCCAAAGACACCTCCAGATTGAAAGTGAGGGGGTGGAAAACCATTTACCATGCTAATGGACATCAAAAGAAAGCTGGGGGTGGCAATCCTTATATCAGACAAATTGGATTTTAAACGAAAAACTATAATAAGAGATGAGGAAGGGCACTATATCCTACTTAAAGGATCTATCCAACAAGAAGTTCTAACAATTGTAAATATCTATGCTGCTAACATGGGAGCAGCCAATTATATAAGCCAATTAATAACAAAATCAAAGAAACACATTGACAACAATACAATAATAATAGCGGACTTTAACACCCCCCCCTTACTGAAATGGACAGATCATCTAAGCAAAGGAGCAACAAGGAAATAAAGGCTTTAAATGACACACTGGACCAAATGGACTTCACAGATATATTCAGAACATTCCATCCCAAAGTAACAGAATACACATTCTTCTCTAGTGCCCATGGAACATTCTCCAGAATAGATCACGTCCTAGATCACGAATCAGGTCTCAACCGGTACCAAAAGATTGGGATCATTCCCTGCATATTTCTGGACCACAGTGCTTTGAAACTAGAACTCAGTCACAAGAGGAAAGTCAGAAAGAACTCAAACACATGGAGGCTAAAGAGCATCCTACTAAAGAATGAATGGGTCAACTAGGAAATTAAAGAAGAATTAAAAAAAAAATTCATGGAAACAAATGAAAATGAAAACACAACTGTTCAAAATCTTGGGATGCAGCAAAGGCGGTCCTAAGAGGAAAGTATATTAGCAATACAAGCCTTTCTCAAGAAACAAGAAAGGTCTCAAATACACAACCTAACCCTACATCTAAAGGAGCTGGAGAAAGAATAGCAAATAAAGCCTAAACCCAGCAGGACAAGAGAAATAATAAAGATCAGAGCAGAAATAAATGAAAAGAAACCAAAAGAACAGTAGAACAGATCAATGAAACTAGGAGCTGGTTCTTTGAAAGAATTAATAGAATTGATAAACCCCTGGCCAGACTTATCAGAAGGAAAAGAGAAATGACCCAAATAAATAAAATCATGAGTGAAAGAGGAGACATCACAACCAACACCAAAGAAATAAAATTATAAGAACATATTATGATTAATTAAATGCCAGCAAGTTAGACAATCTGGAAGAAATGCATGCATTTCTAGAGAAGTATAAACTACCAAAACTGAAACAGGAAGAAATAGAAAACCTGAACAGATACATAACCAGCAAGGAAATGGAAGCAGTAATCAAAAACCTCCCAACAAACGAGCCCAGGGCCAGATGGCTTCCCAGGGGAATTCTATCAAACATTTAAAGAAGAATTAATACCTATTCTTCTGAAACTGTTCCAAAAAATAGAAATGGAAGGAAAACTTCCGAACTTATTTTTTATGAGGTCAGCATTACCTTGATCCCAAAACCAGACAAAGACCCCATCAAAAAGGAGAATTACAGACCAATATCCCTGATAAACATGGATGCAAAAATTCTCACCAAAATACTAGCCAATAGAATCCAACAGTATATTGAAAGGATTATTCACCATGACCAAATGGGATTTATTTCTGGGCTGCAAGGTTGGTTCAACATCTGCAAATCAATCAATGTGATACAATACATTAATGAAAGAAAGGACAAGAACCATATGATCCTCTCAATAGATGCAGAAAAAGCATTTGGCAAAGTACAGCATCCTTTCTTGATTAAAACTCTTCACAGTGTAGGGATAGAGGGAACATATCTCAGTGTCATAAAAGCCATCTATGAAAAACCTGCAGTGAATATCATTCTCAATGGGGAAAAACTGAGAGCTTTTCCCCTGAGGTCAGGAACACAGCAGGGATGTCCACTATCACCACTGCTATCCAACACAGTACTAGAAGTCCTAGCCTCAGCAATCAGACAACAGAAATAAAAGGCATCCGAATTGGCAAAGAAGAAGTAAAACTCTCACTCTCTGCAGATGATATGACACTTTATGTGGAAAACCCCAAAGACTCCACCCCAAAACTGCTAGAACTCATACAGGCCAGAGAAATGTTGAAAAAGAAAAGCAAAGCTGGTGGCATCACAATTCCAGGGACATAGATCAATGGAACAGAATAGAGAGCCCAGAAATGGACCCTCAATGCTATGGTCAACTCATCTTCAACAAAGCACGAAAGAATGTCCAATGGAAAAAAGACAGTCTCGTCAACAAATGGTATTGGGAAAATTGGACAGCCACATGCAGAAGAATGAAACTGGACCATTTCCTTATACCACACACAAAAATGGACTCAAAATGGATGAAAGACCTCAATGTGAGACAGGAATCCATGAAAATCCTTGAGGAGAACACAGGCAGCAACCTCTTCGACCTCAGCCGCAGCAACTTCTTCCTAGAAGCATCGCCAAAGGCAAGGGAAGCAAGGGCAAAAATGAACTATTGGGATTTCATCAAGATAAAAAGCTTTTGCACAGCAAAGGAAACAGTCAACAAAACCAAAAGACAACCGACAGAATGGGAGAGGATATTTGCAAATGACATCAGATAAAGGGCTAGTACCCAAAATCTATAAAGAACTTACAAACTCAACACCCAAAGAACAAATAATCCAATCAAGAAATGGGCAGAAGACATGAACAGACATTTTTCCAAAGAAGACATCCAAATGGCCAACAGACACATGAAAAAGTGCTCAACATCGCTCGGCATCAGGGAAATCCAAATCAAAACCTCAATGAGATACCACCTCACGCCAGTCAGAATGGCTAAAATTAACAAGTCAGGAAACGACAGATGTTTATGAGGATGTGGAGAAAGGGGAACCCTCCTACACTGTTGGTGGGAATGCAAGCTGATGCAGCCACTCTGGAAAACAGTATGGAGGTTCCTCAAAAAGTTGAAAATAGAGCTACCCTATGACCCAGCAATTGCACTACTGCATATTTACCCCAAAGATACAAATGTAGTGATCCAAAGGGGTACGCGCACCTCAATGTTTATAGCAGCAATGTCCACAATAGCCAAACTAGGGAAAGAGCCAAAATGTCCACCAACAGATGAATGGATAAAGAAGTGGTATATATATACAATGGAATATTATGCAGCCATTAAAAACCCTGAAATCTTGCCCTTTGCAACGACATGGATGGAACTAGAGGGTATTACGCTAAGCGAAATAAGTCAATCAGAGTAAGACAAGTATCATATGATCTCACTGATATAAGGAATTTGAGAAATAAGACAGAGGATCATAGGGGAAGGGAGGGAAAAATGAAACAAGATGAAGAGGGAGACAAACCATAGGAGACTCTTTATCTTAGGAAACAAACTGAGGGTTGCTGGAGTGGTGGGGGGTGGGAGGGATGGGTGACTGGGTGATAGACATTGGGGAGGGTATGTGCTATGGTGAGCACTGTGAATTGTGTAAGACTGCTGAATCACAGACCTGTACCTCTGAAACAAATAATACATTATATGTTAAAAAAAAAAAAAAAAGTAGAACACAGTAGGAAGGGAAAAATGAAGGGGGGGAATCGGAGGGGGAGACAAACCATGAGAGACTATGAACTCTGAGAAACAAACTGAGGGTTCTAGAGGGGAGAGGGGTGGAAGGATGGGTTAGCCCAGTGATGGGTATTAAGGAGGGCACGTATTGCATGGAGCACTGGGTGTTATACGCAAACAATGAATCATGGAACACTACATCAAAAACTAATAATGTAATATATGGTGACTAACATAACATAGTAAAATAAAAATTTAAAATAATTAATTTTTTGAAAAAAGGTCGTGAGGCTTATAAACAGAGGGGAAAGGACATAGACTTTGGAATCAAATCTCTATTTGACTCCTGGCTTTTGCACTTAACTAGCTGGTGACCTTAGGGAAATAACTTCTCTGAGCTGGTGTTCTCTTCTGCAAATTAGGAATAATAGTACCCATCTTGTATATTATTATAAGAATTACATGTGATAATGTATGTAAAACATCTCAGGTGCCTTGCATATAGTAGCTGCTTAAAAAAATAGCAGTAGACAACTCGAAATGGAAACTCTGGTTTATATTCTTTCTTTTTTTTTTTAAGATTTTATTTATTTATTTGAGAGAGAGAGAAAGCACATGAGAAGGGGGAGGGTCAGAGGGAGAAGCAGACTCCTGCCGAGCAGGAAGCTCAATGCGGGACTCAATCCAGGGACTCCAGGATCATGACTTGAGCCAAAGGCAGTCACTTAACCAGCTGAGCCACTCAGGCGCCCCTCTGGTTTATATTCTTAACCATTGAAGAAAGCGTTACAGTTTATATGAAAGGGATACATTCATATATTCAAGGGATATGATACAACAAGTGTCCTAACATATTTTCAGTTGTAATCTTAGTTGGTCTCATTCTATTGGAAGTTCTATTATAATCTGTATGAAAAGAGAAATATCATTCACACTCTTGGCTACAAAATATGCTATACAAAAATGTCTATTTTCATAAATGCCTCCTGCTTAAAGTTAATTATCTAATTTATAAATGTCAAATATCCTGTGCTGTTCAGTATAGTTTCATAAAACAGAAACGTTTCTATATAAATTTGAAATAGAATGGGTTTAATTGTCCTGCTAAACTTAACTAATGATAGAGCTTTTGAGAGATCACTTCTTTTTATGTGAAGAAAAGCTTTTCCTTAATTTGCATCCTGAACTTAAAACTCAAGTTGACCTCATAGTGTCATCTTTATTTACTGACCTTCACGAAGTGTTGTGACATTCTCAGTACCATTTTTGAGTTAGAGAGTAGAAGGGCTGGGGGGTGGGAGAATATTGATACAATTTCTCTTAGAGGATTTGGCCTGTAATTGTGATTAATAACGGTTGCTTTCACTATCTGGAAACAGACAGGCTGGTTTGTCTGCCTACAATCATGCTGTGATAAATGGAGCTATTTTAACTCTGGTTTTGTGTATCAAAGAAAACAGATGTAGTCTGGAACTGGAGGCTATAGGAAATATAAAGCCTGCTTAACTTAATCTTCATAGTGCTTGTTTTTGTAACTGACGAGCTGGTCAGTTGAAAGAGTTTATATCAGCCATGTACTTAATTTCAGTTTATGACTTAAGTTTTTAAGTTGTTCATCGGCTAAAATTACACCTAAGTCCTTGTCAGGAAGTACAGTTCTTTGATTAAATAAAACCAGACTTAGTTTAAATATTGGTATCTTTACCTCGCCAAAATTATTTCCTATTGTTCAGAGAATAATTGTGGGGCAGCTACTCCAAGTTTTTGTGTGTGTGTGTGTGGTCTTAACAGAATCTGGTAGTATCTGAAACTTTAAAAAAGAGACTACTCAAAAGAATGAGGAAAAGATTGGCTTTGAAGCCCTTTGTTAAAACCATAGTATGAAATAAAAGACATGCATATTGTAAAGGAAGAAATAAAATTCTTGCTATTAATAGATGTCATAACTATGTAGAAAATCCCAAAGAATCTATAAAAACAAGATCAGCAAGATTGCAGAATTTAAGAGCACACACAAAAATCAATCACATTTTTAATATTAAGAACAAACCTAGAGAAACTGAAATTTAAAATACAATACCATTTCTAGTTGATTCAGAGAAAAGGAAGTGAACATAAATCTAACAAAATTTGTACATACTTAGGCATAAATCTAACAAAATATATACAGGATCAGTATTCTGAGAATTAATAGCATGTTGATGAAAAAAAGCAAAGAAGACCTAAATAAATGGAGAGACCGTGTTCATGGATTGGTTGAAAACTAGAAATAGTGAAGATGGTCATTTCCAAATTTATTTGTTTAATGCGATTCCTGTTGAAATTTCAGCAAAATTTTTAGTAGACATAGAAAAGATTATTCTATAATTTATATGGCAAGACAAAGGAACTAGATAGCCAAAACAATTATGAAAAAGAAGACTAAAGTCATAGGAAATCTATCTACTTGATTTCAAGACTTTATATTATAGCTCTATTTACTCTGTAAGACTTATATAGTAAAATCAGGACTGTGCTGTTAGAGGAGAGAGAGAAACATCATCAATGGAACAGAATAGAAAACCCCCCCATAAGTATGTCCAGCTGAGTTTGACAACAATACAACAATACAGAAGCAATCCAGTAGAGGAAGTATATAGTTGTTCAACAAACGGTGCTGTAGTAGGTGGATATCCATAAGCCAAAAAAACAAAAAAAACCTTGACCTAAATTTCAACATCTTATACCAAAATTAACTCAAAATAGATAATGGACTTAAATATAAAACATAAAATAATAAAACTTTTAGGAGGAAGCAGGAAAAAATCTTCAGTGTCTAGAGTTAGTCAAAGAGTTCTTAGGCTGGTCACCAAAAGTACAGTCCATTAAAGGGAAAGTTGATAAATTGGATTTCATCAAAATTAAAAACGTTTGCTCTATGAAGGAATCTGATAAGTGGATAAAAAGATAAGCTACAGAGTGGTAGAAAATACGTGCAAACCACATGTCCAACAGAAGGCCTGTGTCTATAATATATAAAAAATTCTCAAAACTTAAGAGTAAGATGCAAACAGTCCAGTTAGAAAGTGGGCAAAAGATATGAAGAATCATTTCACTGAAGGGGATATACAGATGTTAAATAATCACATGAAAAGAGGCTGAACATCATTAGCTATTAAGAAAACTCAAAGCCACAAGGGAGATCACTACATACCTATCAGAAAGCTAAAATTTAAAAAAATAGTGACAATATCAAATGCTGGTGAGCATATGAAGAAACTAGATCAATAATACATTGCTGGGGGGAATGCAAAGTGGTACAGCCACTCTGAAGACACTTTGGCAGTTTTTTATAAAATCCATCATGCAACTACCATTTTAACCCAATTACACTCTTGTGTATACCAGAGAATTATAAACTTAGGCTCATACAAAAACCTGTGCTTGAGTATTCAGAGCAGCTTTACCTATAACAGTCCCAAACTGGAAACAGCCTAGATGTCCTTCAGCTAGTGGTTGGTACATCCATACCATGGACAACTCCTCAGCAATAAAAAGGAACCAACTGTCAGTGCATGCAAACGACTTGGAGGACTGTCCAGGGAATTATGATGAGTAAAAGAAAGCCAATCCCTAAAGAGTAATACCATGTGCTTCTATTTCTATGACATTTTTGAAATGATGGAATTACAGAAATAGAGAATAGATTAAGTTTCTAGGAGTTAGTTGTGGGGAAGGGGTGACTAAAACGGACAACACAGGGATCCTTGTGGTGATGGAATTGTTCTGTATCTTGACTATATCAATGTCAGTATCCTGGTTGTGATTTTCATCTTTTGATGCCTACCAGATGAGTATAGCCTTTCCAATATTGAATATCAGATTACCATAATATAGCAAAAAGTTTGTTTTGTCCTTTAAATTATTTTTTTCCTTTGGTTTCTTCTTTGTGACTGGCTTTTTCTCACAAAACCTATTAGTTGATTATAATATTTTTCCACTGAAGCAATGTTGTAATAGATTTCAAGACCAGACTGTAAAAGCCAGTTTAACCCACAATTTCACTGAACATTTAATTACTACAGCTATATCATAGGATAAACAGATTTGAGAACTGACAGAAAATCTGTTGTAAAGAATTACTGATCCCTGTGCCTTTCCAAGTATGCAATTACAGAAGCTACCTGTTGTAGTTTACACCCTCAGGTGTATCACCATCATAGAATAGGTTGCTTAGGTACTAATACTTCTCTTTGGACCTCTAAAGAGAAGTTTCCCTTCCCAGCAATTTTATATCCAAAGACTCTTCTAAGTAAGATGTTTGTTAGTCTAAGAATGCCTGTACTACATTATTAGATTGTTAGAGAACAATTAACTTTTGTAGTTTCATATGATTAGTAAACAGTTAATCCTAATAGATGTTTTCAAAATGCTTAACATCAGTCCGCATCAGGGACATACAAATCAAATGAGATACCAGTATCTCACACCAGTTAGAATGGCTAAAATTAACAACTCAGGAAACACCAGGTGTTGGAGAGGATGCGGAGAAAGGGGAACCCTCCTGCACTGTTGGTGGGAATGCAAACTGGTACAGCCACTCTGGAAAACAGTATGGAGGTTCCTCAAAAAGTTAAAAATAGAACTACCCTATGACCCAGCAATTGCACTACTAGGTATTTACCCAAAGGATACAAACGTAGTGATTCAAAGGGGCACCTGCACTCCAGTGTTTTAGCAGCAATGTCCACAATAGCCAAACTGTGGAAAGAGCCCAGATGTCCCTGGACAGATGAATGGATAAAGAAGGTGTGTGTGTGTGTGTGTGTGTGTGTGTGTGTAGTGAGATATTACCCAGCCATCAAAAAAATGAAATCTTACCATTTGCAATGAAGCCGATGGAACTGGAGGGTATTATGCTAAGTGAAATAAGTCAGTCAGAGAAAGACATACCATATGACTTCACTCATCTGTGGAATTTACGAAACAAAACAGATGAACATAGGGGAAGGGAAGGAAAAATAAAAGAAGGTGAAATCAGAGAGGGAGACTAACCATTAGGGACTCTTAACTACCGAAAACAAACTGAGGGTTGCTGGCGGGGTGGTGGGTAGTGGGATGGGGTGACTGGGTGATGGGCATTAAGGAGGGCATGTAATGTAATGAGCACTGGGTGTTATATGCAACTGATGAGTCACTAAACTCTACCTCTGAAACTAATAATTCGTGTTAATAAATAGATTTTAAATTTTAAAAATGTGTAACAAAATAACCCTATAGATATTTTCAGATGTGAATCTATTAAAAGTGACTTTAGTTACAATTTTTTTTAAATGTTGTTATGTGTTGTCTAATAGAAAACCCACTAGGCTACCTGTGGCTATTTAAATTTAAATCCGTTAAAATTAATTAAAATTAGGGGGACCTGGGTGGCTTAGTCCATTAAGTGTCTAACTTTTGATTTCGGCTCAGGTCATGATCTCAGGATTGTGAGATCGAGCCCCATGTCAGGCTCCTCACTGGGCGTGGAGCCTGCTTAAGATTCTCTTTCTCCCTCTCCCTCTGCCCCTCTCTCACCTCTCTTTTTTTTTTTTTATGTTATGTTAATCACCATACATACATCATTAGTTTTTGATGTAGTATTCCATGATTCATTGTTTGCATATAACACCCAGTGCTCTATGCAGAACGTGCCCTCTTTAATACCCATCACCAGGCTAACCCATCCTCCCACCCCCTCCCCTCTAGAACCCTCAGTTTGTTTCTCAGAGTCCATCGTCTCTCATGGTTCGTCTCCCCCTCCGATTTCCCCCCCTTCATTCTTCCCCTCCTACTATCTTCTTCTTCTTTTTTTTTTTTTAACGTATAATGTATTATTTGCTTCAGAGGTACAGATCTGTGATTCAACAGTCTTGCACACTTCACAGTGCTCACCATAGCACATACCCTCCCCAATGTCTATCACCCAGCCACCCCATCCCTCCCACCCCCCACCACTCCAGCAACCGTCAGTTTGTTTCTTGAGATTAAGAATTCCTCATATCAGTGAGGTCATATGATATATGTCTTTCTCTGATTGACCTATTTTGCTCAGCATAATACCCTCCAGTTCCATCCACGTCGTTGCAAATGGCAAGATTTCATTCCTTTTGATGGCTGAATAATATTCCATTGTATATATATACCACATCTTCTTTATCCATTCATCTGTTGATGGACACCTTGGCTCTTTCCACAGTTTGGCTATTGTGGACATTGCTATAAACATTGGGGTGCACGTACCCCTTCGAATCCCTACATTTGTATCTTTGGGGTAAATACCCAGTACTCTCACCTCTCTGTCTTAAAAAAAAAAAATTAGAATTAAAAATTCATGGGATGCCTGGGTAGCTCAGTCAGTTGAGCGTCTGCCTTCAGCTCAGATCATGATCCCGGGGTCCTAGGATCAAACCCCAAGTGGGACTCTTTGCTCAGCTGGGAGCCTGCTTCTCCCTCTCCCTCTGCCTCTCCCTGATGCTTGTATTTTCTCTCTCTCAAATAAATAATAAAATCTTAAAAAAAAATAAAATGAAATTAAAAATTCCTCTTTCACTAGCTACATTTCAAATGCTAATATCCACATATGGGTATCCACATGCTGAATAATGCAGGTAAAGAACATTTCTATCATCATAAGAGAGTTGTATTGGATAGTGCTGTGAAGCTTTATTTCATATATATATATATATATATATATATATATGTTCACCCACTGGCTAGAAAAATGGTACAAGAAATGACTTACAAGTGTTTTTTCAATCGATATTAAATTCAAGTTTTTAGGAGTTAATTTTTAAAATAAAGTAGCATTTGTCATCAGTGTTTGATGTTCTCAGATGTAACTTCCATCTGTCACTTTCTCCAGAATTTCTTTCAATTTGGTTAGTAGTCTCAAATTTAGAGCAAGTTCACCTTGCAAATGGCAATAAGCCATTTGCCACTAATCCAGTTGGTTGTAGCAGTGAAAGTGTGTTGCCCTTATGGAAATTGTTTGGGCTTCTAAGAGATAGCCTCTTGGAAGCACGTAGACCAGGATTTCTTCATTTTGGCACTGCTGACATTTTGGTCGAGATAATTTTGTTCTGGAGACTGTTCTGTGAATTCTAAGATATTTAGCAGCATCCCTGGCCTCTTTAGATGCTGGTAACATCATCCGAGTTAGGACAAACAAAAATATCTCTAGACGTTATAACTGTGTACCTTGGAGGGCAAAATTGCCCCCATTGAGAACCACTGATAGAGTCCAAAGAGTCCTAGAGATTTGAAGGAAAAGAGTTTTAGGTTCTGTGACTTACCTCTTGTTTTAGCTACTGTAAAATAGCTCTGATTATATACAAGAAATAATGTCAGAATATAGGAAATGCAGGGCAAATATAAGCAATGGAAATTAAGGAAACCCAGATAGCTTTCCCTAGATACTTGATTTCTGCTCCCAATCTAACAAGATTTACAGATAACTGTAGTTCAATATTTATTTTTTATGTCAACTAACATTTATTTATTTATTTATTTTAGATTTTATTTATTTATTTGACAGAGAGAGAGAGACAGTGAGAAAGGGAACACAAGCAGGGGAAGCGGGAGAGGGAGAAGCAGGCTTCGCGTGGAGCAGGGAGCCCGATGTGGGGCTCGATCCCAGGACCCTGGGATCATGACCTGAGCCGAAGGCAGACGCTTAACGGCTGAGCTACCCAGGCGCCCCACATTTATTAAATTCTTACTGTGTGGCATACATTGTTCTACAACAGAACCACAAAAATGAATAAAACATGGCCCTAGTCTTCAGGGAGAGTATGATGTTTTCTGTTGTTTTCTGCCCTTATCTAATGTTATTTCACCTGTTCACTTGCTTTTTACTCCATTGTATAGGCATCAATTGACAACTTGGGCTTAAATTCCAAGTGTGTCAAGCCATCTATGGGGAGAGTGTAACAGAATTAGCACTTGATTATGTTCTGAAGACAGATCTCCTGTGATATTATTGGCCCTAGTAATTCAAACATTAATTCTGTTTCATAATCTCTAAAGACCTATTTAAGGATCAATAAGATCTTCGAGCTATTGTGTGAATTGCACAGATGAAATCTTAGCGTGGAAGAAATTGACATTTTAAATATTTAATAAAAGAAAAATCCTATTAGATTTTAATTGCTTTGTTAAAGCCTGTTGTATCCATGCATTTGTCATCTCAATATCGGAAGTTTCATTAGTAGAAAGTAAGTCAAATATCTGAAAAAGAAATGGAAACATGACTTTAAGTATCCACAAAGCACTAAACTAAACTCTTGGATAGGCATAGTCCCATCTCATCTTAGCATCCCTCGTTGGAGATCTGTTGGCTAACATTCAGCATGTACTTTTACCAGAACCAAACACACGCAAAAATGTGCTGTCTAGCACAAATACATGGACAACTATACCCTCTTTACATGTTGAAACCCTCCCTCTGAAGAAGCATCCTCAGTCAGATCACCTCAGAGTGAAAGTTGTCCATGTTCTCTGTTCTCATCAGTACCTAACAGGTTTCATAGGGCCAGAACCTCAGATGGCATGAGGTTGTTGGGCTGATTCCAACACATCTTCCAGCACTGATCCCTTACATAATCCACCAGTAGTTTGGTTGAATTAATTAAAACTTGAAATACAAAGTTAATGC
This sequence comes from Callorhinus ursinus, assembly GCF_003265705.2. Lineage (NCBI taxonomy): Eukaryota > Metazoa > Chordata > Mammalia > Carnivora > Otariidae > Callorhinus > Callorhinus ursinus. Next base: position 53,371,470 of record NW_027397064.1, on the reverse strand, counting down.
ATAAAGTTAATGCCCAGATCACTCATATAAGCAGCTAAGTCTAGATTTTCTCTTTAAAATCTGACCTATAGAATAGTGCTGAAGTGATATCCAGGATGCCCAACCTAGAACTTTCAAAATATAGTTGTTATATAATAATAGGTTCTTTTAGCTTTGGCTGAATTCTACTTCCGAGCTTTAGCTTTGGTAATCTTCTAAATGTACAGTCTGTTTCATAATTTGTTTTTTAAATAAGCATATAATCTTTGCAATCTTAAAATCAAATTCATAATTCAAAAAGTTTTTAATTTGTCTAGCTAAAAAGAACTCTGGCTAGCAGACCCCAGATTTATCCCTTTTAAAACAGGACTATTTGGTAGCTTCTGCTAAGCCTTCAGTCCCTTAGACCACAAAGAGTAGTTCCAGATAATTTTTGGTGACTAGGCTGGCTACCATGTCCACATTTCTCACACCCAACGCTCCCAGTACTCTCCGTACATGTTTGGTCATTCATACCACAAAATGCATTCTTTCTTGGAGCTGTTGGCATCCAAAGGGGATTGTTGAACTTGTGATTTCAAATACTGTCCCTAAAGGCTTCCATTTCCTCTCTTCCAAAAGTAATTTTTAAAAAATGTACTGTAAATTGTTGAGGAACATAAAATACTTGTTTTATCCAATCTGTATATACATTAGATATTAAATTGTAAAAAGGTGAATTCCACTTTTAATTTAAGCGGAAAAAGAACTTTCCCATCAGTTTTGATAATGTTCAGCACTTAGCTGGTCTATATTTTTTGTATCTTTTTTTTTTAAGATTTTATTTATTTTTTTGTGAGAGAGAGAGAGAACGAGCGGGGGGAGGGGTAGAGGGAGAGGGACAAGCAAACTCCCTGCTGAGCAGGGAACCTGATGCGGGGCTTGATCCTAGGACCCTGAGATCATGACCTAAGCTAAAGTCAGACGCTAAACCGACTGAGCCACCCAGGCGCCCAAGTTTTTGTATCTTTAAAAATATATCTAAGACTCTTAAATACCTGCATATATTTAGGATAATTGTGAATTATGAAGTACAAGGTCCCTATCTTGGCTTTTTGTAGCTCTATTGTTGGCTCTCAGACTAGGTTTATACTTCTGGAAAATCAGAAGTCAAAAGAATATAGTCGAGTCAGTAGTCATGAGTATCCCATGTCAGATAATCCAGGTTCAGAAAGAGGCATAAGCTTCATGTGGTAAGAATGTGCATATGTCTTGTCATGAATAACTTGTGTGAATACACAACAAGGGATGCTGAAATAGTCTTCGGCTGCCTGTCATTTGCTATTCTTATCCATTCTCCCCTCCTCCAAATATGGCATGCTACATAAAGGACAAAGTGTCATTTCTTCCATTTGTAAAATGAGCTCTACAAATGTTTATGCACACGTGTACTTGTGCACACATGTGTTACACGTGTCCAGACCAGTACAGTCAGCTAATTTCTGAATGCCTAGCAGTGCAGATAAGGATTGTACAAAGTACATTATTAGTGTTGTTTACTCTAGAATAAAAGTCTTCTACTTTGAAGTGTGCTTTCTCTTTGAGATTACGGTCTTTGGTATTTTGTTGTTGTTGTTTTGATTTATTGATTCATCTGAGATAGCCGCTGAAGGGTCTTTAGCATTTTATGAAGACTATTTCTACTAATAGTCTTAAAAGCTTGAAAGGCTGAGCATTTTAACTTAAACTATGTTTTCTGTCTGTACACTTATCCTACAGTGTAGCTGACTTAAATTGTTAGGCAAAACTAAAAAGATTCCTGGTTGTTTTAATTATATAGGCCATGATTTCTGACCTCAGTTCAAAATCTGTTATCACTGAAGGAAGAAGCTCGCAGACCTCTGCCATTAAGGGGTTAAATTCTTTCATTAAATATGCTTATGAGGGGCCACAGCCATTTCGCCTGTACTGCTTGTTTTGTTTTTTTTTTTACTTTCTAGTTCACTAATCAAATGTATGTTAGATTGATTATTGTAAAAGTATAAACCATAGAAAATTTGACAAGATAGATGTGTAAATTATCCTTCTGACAGAACTAATGATGCACTCCAAGCACCTTCTGTTTTCCAGCGCTTGGTGAGCAACTTCATTAAATATGCAGTGGCTGTTGGGTGGCTTCTCAGATGATGGTTCAGCTCCTTGTGGAATTGCATTATTACTAGAGGTGTAAAACCAGGCAGACAAGCTAGCTGTTGGGCATCCTGCTGAGGTTCTAATGTGCTCCATCTTGTTGGAGCAGTTGTTTGCAGTCTTTTCAGGACAATTACATCCATAACCACAGGACACATTCAGTGAAACTATATTACAGATAATAGTGAAGACTAACAATGACTGCTCTTCACCCCTCTCTTGAGCTGCCTCAGTGTGGGTAGCTTACAATAATGCGACTTCTGTCACTCACAGAGTAGTTGCTTTTTTTTTTTTTTTAATCCCTTGGAGCAAATCTGAAAATAACTGATTTGCAACTTTTTTGCTTAAAATGCTTAAAATCATAGGCTATTTGAGGTGAAAGAGTTCATAGATTCTAATCCCTTTGAAGATGACAAAACCAAGGCTAAAGCATTGTGGTGAGTTGTCCTTTAGAGAGATAGTAGGAGGACCAGGTAGAATATCTTTTTGGTGGTAGAGAGCTCATGAATAAGAATTTGTTTTGTTTGGCTTCCAGTTTTAGAGCTTCTTTTAAACAGTTTTTTTTTCTTTTTGAATTTAAAATTTTTTTCTGCTGTATCTCATTTTTCCCCATCTTAATACCAGCAAACTTTTTTATTTCTAGAAGTCAAGCAGAAATACTTTGCTTTCTAAGGAAATCATGCTATAATTTTAATGACAATTTGATAGTTTCCTGGAGAACTGGACACAAAGATGGTTTGAGTTGAGCCTGAAATGATATTTAAGGTTCCAAATGGCAGATGCTGCAGTGTATCACTGCAGCCTGATAAATGAGATTGCATTTTAGAATGACAGGCTGAATACTTTAATGAAAGAAGGCTTCCATTTCTGTTGGCCAATTAAATCACTGTTGATGACTTTGGATCATTAATGAACATTTGTGGAAAATGACCATTTGAATTCAATTATTACAATAATACATTTGAAAAGTACTAAATACAAATAAGCCTATCTGTAAATTAAAAGATTTATCCATTTTGCCACAGATGAATTAGCATATTGCTTTTCTTTTCTTAATGCCAAAGCAAGTTAACATTTCAAAACTTTTTTACAGATTAAGTACATATCCTTTCTTATAAAAGCTATACTTAGGAAAGTTTGTTTTTTCCTTGGGTGCCCTTAAAAAGATAATTTATGCTGTGGATCATCATATTACTTCATTATTCTCAAATTAGCAAGAGCTAGAAACAAGGGGAACATTATACAATGTATAAAAGTAGAAGATTAAGTTTAAATTGGATTAGGATTTAGTGCCTAAAAAAATCTCTAATTCTGGAAAAACAGTAAGAAGAAAATAACCATTATTTGGGAACATGTAAATTTATTTAAAAGTAATATGAAAATAAAATGCAAATGAAAGTTTCATAACCACATTTTTTTCTTAAACCCATTAAAGGTTCAGATTTTCTTAATTATTTTAAGCTTTAAAATGTTTTATGGATGTATATATCCTGCCATTTTTCCTATAATATTCCCAACAAATTCATCTGGAGATGATGTTTTTCTTTAGTTAACTTCATTTTCTCTGAAACTTTGACGTGTTTTGGTGGTTAAGACAGGAGATGGGTTCATTTGAAAAGCATGTTTTTCTCATTTTGTTCTTCGTAAAGTGGGCCGCAGTTTCAGCCCAAGCTTCCTTCATCTCCGTTTCATAGTTTACAGAGAAAGGAGACGCTGTGGAGCTCAGGCTTCCCCTGGGAGTACATTGGGCTTAATGAGCTTGATAGTCTGGTGGGCTCAATAAATCAAATAAAGCAAAACATTTCTCATTTTTGAATAAAAACATTTATCACACAGTGTTTGTTCATTCATGGTCACAAGATTGATTGGTTCCTAGCATCATAGTGTATACTGAAGCATTTTTGATTTTGTTTTTCCAGTGGGCAAGTTACGGAAGCAGTGGCTAAAGGAAAGTATCTCTGATGTCGGCTTTGGGATGCTGAAGTCTGTCAAGGAGTATGTGGACCCCAATAACATCTTTGGAAACAAAAACCTTTTATAAATCTATTACTGTTGTTACGAAAAATGTCACATTTTTTTTTAAGTCTTCAACTATGGTTATACCAGTAATCAAATATATCATGGACTGTATTTCAGCAAGTTTTTTTTTGTTTGTTTGAAAATAAGTTGTTTCATTCTGTATTTGTTTTGTTTCTACATCTATGGATTGACAGATGGTATTCCTCAATCTCTCTCATTGTAGGTGCATCAGTTTACCGCCAATTGGTTGTTATTTCAAATTTTAGTCAGGCAGCACAAGGCTGCTAGTTATTATTTCAAAGGAAGATGCTGCCAGCTGGTCTGTATTGATGCTTCCCCTTGGGAACAAAGGCAGATTTTGGTGTCATCCACTGCTTATCTAGCCTCTTTTTAAAAGGGCGTTTCTGGGAAGCCGGTATCTAGGGAAGGATTCCGTTGAGGAGTGATTACACATTCTAGTGTGAGTAGGCCATTAAGGAGGGTACTTATGAAAGAACATAGGCAACCTGCTATTTAGGATACCTTCAGTTCTGTGAGGTGCTTGGCCTACATTTTTCTTTGAAATTAGTATGCAGTTATAGAACCTTAAATCAGTCTAAAAATTGTTGTTAGGGGACATGTTTTTGTTCTCCATGTTTCTGTTTCTACTGAGGTATGAGTTGTATGTGTATAACTGAAATAACCTCTTGTTATATCCTAGTTTCTTCATAATATGTTGTATAAGAAAAGCTGACTTATCACTCATTGTATGTGAAGAACAGGTTTACCATGAAATGAATGCCTTTATTCAGCTTAACAGTCCTAATGTTTCTGATTTCACATTCTTGTTGCTGAGATGCAGAAGAAGCTGCAACAGAAACAGAAGAAGGAAGCCTCCTTACACTTAATATCTCCAGTTCAAAGAATCGTTTGGCTAACGAAACACAGTTATCATTTAACTATTGAATTTGAAAACCTCAAGTTTCAATGACAAATTTTTTTTCATTAGCCCAAACAACATGATAAATTTTCATATAGAAGTAAAGTTTCAATTTAGTTTTTAATAGTGGTTTAACACCTTTTTAAAATTACTGGTTTAACCTAAATTTTGAAAAAATGTAATGTATTAATACACATGCCATAATCAAAAGTTTGAAATATCATATTTCTTAAATAATAGGGAGAACGTTAATCACATTTAGCAAACATTTTTACATTCAAACCTGGATATTAAAATAAGTAAAATGATTACTTTGAATCACTTTCTGTCAAGGTTCATGATTCACATTTTGGGATGGATTCTTTTCTTAATGCAATACCTAACTTTTGATAATTTTTTAAAATTAATACTTGATCAGATAATGTAAGTCAAAGTGCACACGATCCTTTAAAAGGACACACTGTCTGTCTATGTAGCAACGGCTCCAAAGTATTTTTGGGCACTTTGATACCTTTTTTATCTGAAGTATACTTAACCAGAAAAGTAAAAATTTAAATGGACAAAATGGTATTTTTAAGACTTCAAAATGATAAATAGTTTTTAATAAAATTGGCCTGAACCTAATAAACTTAAAATCTGTAAGAAGTCAAAATTAAATATCAGTTTAACAACAAAAACTAAATATTTATTTATTAGAAGCCGCCTCTCTTCATTGGTGATTTATTTTTAACTGTAAAATTTCCAGCAGATCTTAGCTTTAAAAGCCCTTGCTATTTGAAATAGTTGGATGCTTGATGAGGAAATTACACTTGCCTCTATAATTATAAAAATCTCAGCTTTATAAAATGCATCTATCTATTCATGAAGGTAATTTCTCTAACTGGTGATCAAAATGTAAAATTTAATACAGTACTAATATCTCACTGGAGTGTATACATGTTTCTGAGTAATTTTTTTAAATAAAATTTACAGATTCATAAGCAGATCCATTCCTTTGCACGTGATTGTTATAACATTTTTTCCCAGGGAGTTCAGATTTCAACAGCCTCAGAAATCTGTATTTGGTATTAGGAAACTATAAATGTCACAGCTGAAAGTTGTTGTGTTCACTGTTCTACATGAACCTTACGGAAATTAGTGATTTATGTCTTGGTTTTTCTTCTCCCATGTATGCAGGACTCCCCAACCTTGATTTTATAGTGATGACTACATTCTGTTCTTGGTATCATTTCTACAGGGATTATTTTGAAACACATGAACACTCAACACCAGTGCTGTTTGACTCTGATTGAGTAAATCAGAAAGCCTTTTTCCCCACTCTCACACCTGCTTCTGAGAGATACCTCAGCATATACTTAGTTTCTGTGGAGAACTGGGTTCTTGATTATGCACAGAGGCACTTAAACCTTGCCTCATATTTCTGAAATATCTGAAAATGGCTTCATAAAAGTTAAAGCCTGGAGTACATTGTTTATGTGAGGCTTTTCAACTCACTTTGAATAAGTTTGTTTAAAATTTTAAAAGCTCATAACCTATTCGGTTTTTAGTACAGCATAAACATTGACTTGTCTTTCTTAAATTAGTCATATTTCTAATATTTGTTGATGTCACATTTGGGTTGAGGTTTTAGTGGGACTAGGAACTTGCTGCTAGTGAGAAGTGGCATTGAATACTAAAGACTCAATATGAACAGGCTTTATTGACCCTTAGAGACTGATGCCTTAATGTTTGGTGCAAAATATAGTGCATAAGTGAATTTCGTCTTATACTGAGTAACTTGAGCTTTTTTAGTTTAGTAAGAATTGTAGAAGCCACATGCTCATTGTGCCCAGCATTTTACCACAAAGAAAGGATTGAATTCTTTGCTCTTCGGAAGAATTGGGAGTTTACTTCCTAAATGCTTACGTATTTAGTACTATTACTTAAGAGTTGTTTATGAAGCTGGACGCCTTCGTAAATGTAGTTGTGTTGATGTATTTTGGAAAACAAAAGCGCAGTAAAGGATGAGCTTCCATCAGTGTGTATACTGTGTCAGATACAGATGGTTGCAAGGAAACCTGGTTTTCAGAATATTCTCTTAGTAACTGCTAAGTCCTAGCTTACATTTTTGAGAATGCCTTTCTGCACGCTGGCTCCAGAGACTTTTCTTTGTCCTTTCCTTTTTTAGCTACAACTTCATAACCAGAGCTGATCAAAGAAGCCCTGTAGTCCCAAGCTGAAGTGTGTAACCTCAGCTGTTCAAATGGGGCTGGGTGTGGTTGAGCATCTATTCTGTTTAAGTGTAGAACACAGACAGTTTTTATGGATTGATTCACAAGCTGCATATGCTGGCGCTTGAAGCAGCCACAATGGAATGCTGTGGAAAGTGTCTCTACGTTTTAAGAAACACTGAGACAGGCATTAAGGACAGCTTTAATAGCTTTTCGTTTACCACTTAATCTTTGGCAACTTTGCTTTTAATTAGGGCTTAGCTCATGGTGGGAGAAAAGCTGAAAAAAACAAGTGCTAGTTTCGGATTGAAGAATACAGAATCACCTTTGGCTTGACAAGTGATTGGAAGCGCGGCTTTGCTCAAGGCTCCAAATGAACCATATGTCAATATATTCATTGAACTCTTATTAATTTCAGTGTCCTGAAAAGGAAAGAATGTATACATTGATGCTGAAATTCAGAAAATGTAAAAGATTTTTTTTAACTATTGAATAGAGTTTCTGCTATGAAGGATGTAAGTTACTTGGCTTTCTGCTTCCTAAACCACACTGTTTGTCTTTAGTGTGGAATTTGTGAAAAACTACTTGTAACACAACAGGTTACAGAAATGTATATTATTAATAAAATGCACCCAGGTCTAAGAGATTCTGTTTTCTTTAAAGGGAGTGGGAAGCTCTTTGTTCTGTTTGCATATGGGTTTTTCTTTAGTTTTTCATCTTCATATTTCCACTGATTTGAAAACAAAATTTTATAATTTTATTAATGATGCATAATCAAGCCCCTTTAGAATGTAGTTAGCTAGATATTATCACTAATTATTTTTTAAATCAATGTTATATTCCTAGGAGGTGTTTAGTCTCCCGTGAACCTGAAGCATTCCAATTTGAACCTAGGAAGATCCTCAGAGAATGAGCACTGTGCTCTTCTAACTACAGCAATTCCTTAGCAAATGTAAGGACCACTGATATATGGAACACTCAAGCCAAAGAACCATCACAGAATAAGTAACTTGAGTTCTGTGAACATGAAAAGATTTCTTTTTTTGGTTCCCAAAGGAGATTGTTTTATAACCCTTTTTTTCCCACAAGGAAGAAAAATAATACATTAAATATCATTAAGAACATTTTTCAGAGACTGAACTTCCAAATCTAAGAGGGAGAGAGAAGGAAAAGAAAAATGTTTTAGTGTGGATTTCTAAGCAGCACAAATACCTGTTTTTCAGGCATCTTACTGTTAGCAGTGTTCTCATGAACAACATGAGCACCCAACGAAACCTATTGTTTATCCCTTAAAGTAATCTTGTTCACATATCTGTAAAGGACATGAAATGCTTGTACTGGTATACAGTTTCTATAAATAATTGTTTTTTTGGGCCTCTTAAGGAATATCCCCAAAAGTTCACAGTGCCTTGTTGGGATTTTTTTTTTTTCTGTGAAATAGCCATCGTTTAAAATGAATGGGAGAGGATAAATAAGTCTTTAAAGACTGAGATTGTTTAGTAGTTCAGGGCTATTCCTCTTCAAGAATATGTCAGGAATTAAGTAGTTATATGTAGAAATACTGAAAATCCTTTCCACAGTGTGGGTTCGGATCATCTAGTCTGTTTCACTGATTATATGGTGGACCTGTACTCCATATATCCATTCAGTTGTTGGGATTTATATGTACTTTCATTCTTAGATTTTCATTCCTATTGTCCCATTTTAGTAGCCCTAAGATGTGGCTTAGTGGATGTGGCCTACTCACTCAGTCCCTGAGACACCCACTACATGCTTTTGGATGTTAGCTCACACAGCTCCCTGAGGAGCAGGGCCTGTGGGGGAGGGGGTTCTATTCCTTATATTGTGTGTCAGTCTTTTTTTCTGTGATGGTGCCTTCAGAATAATGAGTATTTCTGTTCCTGGACAATGATAAATCTTATGAGAAATATGTGTAGATTATATTTCTTAATTTTTGTCCTTTTTTGCTAAGCCTGTGAAATACTTTGGCTCTGATACAACTTGACTTGAATAATATCTTATCCTGAGTCTTCCTCCAAGGCAGTACATATTCCTGCCAGTACTGTAGTAATCTTTTGGGAACTACATGTGGGTAAGCTCTTGTATGTAAGCCATTATATTGCTGTAACTAATGCATACAAACAGTTCTTCTCTTTACATTTATAGTTTTAAATGTTGATATGTAGTGGGAAGGGAAGTTCCTGAGAGATTTCAACACAGCTTTGTCAGTTCAAACTGAGCCATACTGTTTTCCACAAGGGCTCAAAACGTAGTCTATATACTGTGCTTTTGGTGTATGTTTGGATTCTCCTTTTATTGCTTTTCCTAGACTGTACTGTTCTATAAGCAAATGCCCATGTGTGATTTTTAAGATGTGCTGGGAAGAAATAAAACAATATCAAAACCACTCATTGTTACAGAAATTGTTGCTTATTTCATGTTGATTCCATTTAACCTTTTTTGTCAGCATCATGCTATACTGACAGAGAATGGATAGTATATAGTCTGTACCCATGAGTAGCCTATTAGTGAATGACGTGTGCACAGATACTGATTTTGTCCCTGCCTGTAGCTCCTATACTGGAGGGAAGGTTGTAGTTTTCTGGGCTCTGAAATGACTGAGGTTCAAACCTGTTGAACCTAATCTTACTTGGTTCATTTCATGATCACTTGCCTCACTAAGATTTCAGCTCTTAATTAATTAAAGAAATAAGTTTTCTGCCTGATTCATATAAGCTTGGACTGAATGAACCTTAGAAATCCTCTCTTACCTTTTCCCAAACATAATTGTCTAATTTCCCCTATCCCCCAGGCCACAGATAACCAGTCTTCCTGAACATTTGCTGTTACCAAATGGCAATTTATTGGCTTTCCAGGAAGCCTTTTCCAACTTTCAATCTTCAGGTATTAAGAGGTTTTTGTTTATTAGACTGAAATCTGCCTTCCTCTTCTATTCATTGATGTAACTTTTATCTCTGTAGTCATAAAGAATTGTCCAGTTGCTCTGTTGGAGGGCAGCTCTTCCCATGTTTAAAGGCAGCTCATGTTCCCCCACATCTTCTCCAGTCAGCTTTTGCTCCTGTGAGTTCTAGACCCTTCACCATCCCAGTCTCTTTGTATGTGCCTCTTTGATGTTCTTTTTTTTAGATTTATTTATTTTAGCGGGGAGGGGGGCAGAGGGAGAGGGCGAGAGAGTCTCAAGCAGACTCCTTGCTGAGTGCAGAGCCTGACACAGGGCTTGATCTCACAACCCCAAGATCATGACCTGAGCCAAAACCAAGTCAGCACTTAATTGACTGTGCTACCCAGGCACCCCAAAATTTTATTTCATTTTTAAAATTTTATTTAATTATTATTTTTTCTTTTTTACAGAGAGAGTGCATGAGCAAAGCAGGAGGGAGGGGCAGAGAGAGTATAGCAAACAGGCTCTACGCAGAGTGGGGCTGGATCCCACAACCATGAGATCATGACCTGAGCTGAAATCAAGAGTTGGATGCCCAGCAAACTGAGCCACCCAGGCGCCCCCTCTTTGAAGTTCTTAAAGTGAAGTGTCTAGGCCTACATGTGCCAGAGTAGTAGCAATGATTTCCTTATTCTAGTCACTAATAAATGCATTTTTGATGGACATTGTACTACCTCACACTGAACTTGAATTTAACAAAGCTTGTCTTTTCTGCATATGCCATTTTGGCCACATCTCCCTGGAGTCTGATTTTTTAAAGTCCAATTACCTATATTTATCCTTACTAAAATTTGTATCTTGCTGGATTTAATTCCAGAGTTTCAAAATTTTAGAATCTTGACTCATCCAGAATATTTTTTGTTCCATCCAGTTTTGGGTCCTTAGTAAAAGTGACACATACTATGTCTAGCTTCTCTTACAAGTAATGAGAGATAGCTGTAGTACACAAGGGTCTGCCCAGTAACACCATGAAAGAGCATTCAGGGCTCAGGCGTCTATTCTTCCACTTGACATGCTATTGTCCACTTGACATTTTTATATTTTGTCCACAAATAGGCTTTTTTTCCCCAGTGAATCAACAGTTATTTCAGACAAACATTAGCGTTAAACATGCAATTACATTTACTTAACATTGTCAGCTGCCAGACTGAAATCCTTTGATGAAGTTTCTTGTGCTACCCTATCAGAAACGCAAATGAGTTCTTACTGCCATTGCATTTACTTTTGCCTATGTTTTGCCTCAGGAGCATGTCTCTATTTTCAATACACTCAAACCCATTTTCTGATGTGATCTGTTGATTGGGTTTAGTATTGGCTGGTGGACAACCTCTTAAATCCATTCTTACACAGTTCGGTCACATCTTTTGTATCTCATCATATCCACATTACACCTGGGAAGGTACTCTTTAAAAATTGAAATCTTGTCACTATACAGCTGTAAAATAAGAGGATGGAGTTCTAAAGCCTAAGAACACACTGGAAAGAGTTCTGAAACTTTGTGTGTGCTCCATTTTCCTCTACCCACCTACGAGTCACTTTCCCTATTTGGAACTAATTTCTTTCATAAAATGAAAATCTCTAAGGTCCCTTCTAACTTGGTCTTAGTGATTCTGATTAAGTCTAGATATTTTTGCTGAATACTACCCTAGAAATGATTATTGGCATTGATAATTTACTTTTTAATTCATCCTTTATTAGCCCGACACTGTGCTGAGATTTAACCCTAGACAAGAGGTAATGATTGTTACAACAATTCTGTGAAGTGAGTGGTATCATCCTTTTTTTATTTTTTTTTAACTGGTGAAATAACTGAGGTTTAGAGAGGTTGAGTAACATCAGCTGTTAGTAGCTGGCAAGTGGGTCTGACTAAAGCCAGTCCCTCTGCTGGCTGCTTCACTGCTCTAGGCTGCTTGTACTGGGTATCTGTGATGTATACAGAATTTCTGCTTTTAAAGTAGATTATTAGTCATTGCCCTCTACAGAAGGGCACAAGTAAGGAAATGGAGTCTCTCCTAGCTACAAAGTGGAAGCCACTGTCTTCATGACTACACACCATAGAAAATACCAGGACACCTTTTGTCTCAGATGCTGTCATGCTCTGTAAATGTTTAATCCAGAAGGTCCTGTATTGGTGCCTTTATATGTTTACTATGAAACTTACAAAGGAAGTGCTGTATTTGATGGACTTAATAAATTTGCATTTTTATAACTTTTAATACTATATTCCTTTGAGCTGCACTTAAAAATGTAAGAATACCTGTTTCTCTAAGTTATATACCTTCCCATAGAGAGACTGGAAATTGAAAGAACTGTTAAGATTAAGGAAATGTTTTATAATCTGCCCATCTATGGAAAGTCACAGTTCCTTAAAACTGCTAATTTAAGACTTAAAGTTGCTGCTGAAGGATTTGAGCTACATTAGGGTACTAAAAAAGTTGCATGTGTCTTATAGCTAGAATGAAAGTATAAGTTTAGAATCTGATGGTTATGGTCATGGTGCTTCTGTGGTTGGACAACCAAGAACCCAGAGTTATTGGCTCTTCACAAAATGTTCTGTTTAATACTCTGGGTACAGCCCAATAAGTGAATACAAAAAAGCCCAAATGTCACTTTAGTCTCAGTGATAAGACAACAAAGAATAAGAGGTAGTTAATGAATGGTAGATAGTGAACTGCAAGTCACACCATTGCTAGGAATTTACTTAGTGTGTCAGAGAATACTGTCAAGAAACCACAATCTCCAAGGTGTTTCTCGATCACCTATAGCCATTAAGAAAAAGACTAAGGAACCCAAGACAAAATTATATTCAAAAATGCTGGTGTGTTCACTTGAAAGGTTTCATTTTGGTGATGTTTCCTTTAACAATTAGGTACTTTAATAGCTATACCCTACTTACCTGGACAGACATCCAGCACTGCTAACCCTCTGTATGCCAATGTGGAAATAAGCCCAGGCAAGGATTATAGGACAGAGGGCTCAGGAAGTTGTTCCCTTAAAGCTTCCCCTTCAAGCCAATTAACCTTTCTTATCTCACATTTTTTTGTAAACTTTTTTATTTGGGCATCAACCCCATAGTCCTCCACAAACAAATCTGTTTGTTAGAATCTGGGGCCAAACCTATCACTGGCAGTTCTATATGGATTCGATCTGGGTGCTCCTCGGGTTTGAGAGGCCATAATCTATATATTCCTATATCACCCTGCAGGGAGAGAGTGTGATCATCTCCTATGATTTCATTGCCTGCTATCTCATTGCCCAGTGACCCCCCTCTATCACTGTATATCTGACCTCACAGATGGAGTTAGTGTGAACATTCGTGCCACAGCTGAGGCCAAATTCAAAGAAGGATGTCAGGAGGAATGGGAATCCATTGGCAGGCAGTCATATCACTGATCAAAGGAGTCTGCTGGTTGTTCTGCGTGGAAAGATCAAGCTCTTATTCATGTCTGAGAAAATAGAAATAGCTACTTGTGTACAAACACAGGCTTATATTTTGAACACATGGAGATGGGGGGGTTGGCTAGGATTTTGAAATACTGGATTTAATCTTTGATCCCTTTAAAATATACCACGCAGACATAATGAAGAAAAAGGAGTAAAAGCTTTAGAAATATACAGAAATCTTTTTTGTCAAGAAAAGTGCTTTTAGCATTGAATATATAACGTTGTAGGAGCACGGACCAAAACTTTTCATCAGAGCTTTAGGGATGAAAACCTTCAGTTAAATGGCAAAATGTAGAGTCGTTGTAAAGTCATTTGTTAGTGTCGTAGTATCAATAAGCAGAGCTAAGTACTTCCAAAGGTGAGTTTAAAAGAAATGTATCCTGGGACACCTGGGTGGCTCAGTTGCTTAAACACTTGCCTTCCGCTCAGGCCAGGCTCCTGGGATTGAGTCCCACATTGGGCTCTTGCTCAGCCGGGAGTCTACTTCTCCCTCTGCCTGCCATTCCTCCTGCTTGTGCTCTCTCACGCTCTCTCTCTCTGACGAATAAAATCTTAAAAAATATATATGTCCTAAAAATAAAGAACAGTAAGTGAAGAGTTAGGAATGCGCTCACCCTTCTCGGTCTCCTCTAACATTCAGAAGACTCGGCAGCTTTGTAGGTGTGGTTCAAGATTCTCTGTTGTTACTAGGCAGCAGTCTGTCAATCTGAGGGGCTGCCTCTCCGGAGAGCCTGGGTAAGGAAGGGGACAAATGCCGTGATTGACGTTTATTCCTTTACTCCATGGTAGGAGCAGTCAGGATTTCCTGATTCATTACTAACCAGGAAATCCCAGCCGCCCCGCGGCAAGGGGTTAAAAACTGTTCTGAAAAGCTCTTTATGTTCTGGAAAGCTAAATTACACATACATGCAAACCACAAACACGCAGCACCTGGGTAAATAAAATGTGACTGAATAAAGGCCAGGCTATTTGCAAAAGGGAATCTGGAAAACATTTGCTTTTGGGTGGTTAATCTTACTTACACTGTTTTTTTTTGTTTTTTAAGAAAAAAAATAGAGGAAATGTGCAAAAACACCAGAATTTTAACACGGCTGTGGAAAAGATTTCAGTTCATTTACTTTCCTAATCTTAAGGGGCTATGGAGATTGAGAAGGGCATAGAGCTACTGCACAAAGAAGCAGCAATATGTTCAGTACAAAAGTTGTTAAAGACCATTTCCCAGAGATAGAATTGTGCTGTGGGATATACTGAAGAGGTCACTAAACATCGATTGTCCTCCAAACATGGGATCAAACATCTATGGTAAATGGTTATCAGCATACATAATTAAGGTTAAAAATGCTTATAAATTTAAAACCATTGGACTTCATGGTAGGCCAAATTTTCTGATAGATATAATAGAATTTGAGCACCCAGGAAGTCATGCTACAGAGGATTTATGCTGTGCATACCTTGTCTGTATATTCTTGAAGGAAAAAAATCATCATCTCCTTATGGCAGGGATTCACTATTACTTGAAAACTATCTGATTGAACCATGAGAAACTGCTAGTTTTGTAGGTCAATAACTTTCAAGATCAGCAATTTCATATAATTCAACCTAATACATTTTTTTCTGAATCAGGTTAAGTTGGGGTTGACAGTTACATTTATGGACAGAAAGAGGGTGGGTGAACAAATAGTAAAGCTTATATATGATTCAGAAAATAAAATCCCTAAGCAGAATGAGTGGAGTTATCCTTGGGAATGTTGTGGGTGTGAAACTAGCATTATGAATCTACCAGATAAGGTTTCAGAACTTTTCATCTGTGATAGAGGTAGGAAAGATGTTTGGTGGGGTCATGGGAATTGTGTAGATTTTTCCTTACAAATGAGGCTACAGCACAGAAACAACTCCAGCATTAACCTATCCTAAATAGGTAGGAATTAAGAACTAAGTTTTCACGGTAACTTTGCTATCAGTCACTGTCAAGGGATAAATGAGAACAGGGTTATAAAAAAGAGTAACAGTATATCTTGTTCGTATATACACATTATTAACAAATGGAACAAAAGAAAACTATATAAAGTTGTTTCTTCAGCAATTGTTTATTGTCTTTATACCATAGCACCATAATTTTATTAAGGGCACAAGATTTTCCACTGAATCTTGTACATTAAGAAAACAAGAAACCCAAACATTTATCACCTAAGGGATTTTGGTTACAGGAAGTGTTAAATATATATTGAAAAACCCTGCCAAAACATCTTAAACTCTATGCAAAATGTGTGCATTTCAAATTAATATGAGGGTAATTTTGAGACTAGAACACATAATCCCTAAAACTTAATACTAAAAGCCCAGAAATCCTGTATGTTAACTACTCTGTTCTGGGCTTGATAGTGCCAAGACAGTGCTGGAAACTGTAAACCCTGTGCAGGGGACTGTCTAAATACAGCCAAGCACAACTGATAACAAAGGAGAGGGAAAATGGGCACTACAGGTTCTAATAAACACAGAGTCCTAATTCAGTTTGAATTTTTCATATATCTTTCTAGGTGTCAAAGTTAAAATAAGGTTAATCTAATTAATATGATTTCCAAATGTACAAAGTTTAACATGTGACAAATGTAAAGATGCCAATGGCCAAATATAGATAAAACTATAAAAACAATACAGATATATATAACTATTATGATAGACTATCAGACATGACTATATATTCCATCCTATAATCTCATAAATCAAAGCTTTTAACTGTCTGGATTCATAGGTGACTGTATTCTTTCCAGTATGCATTCTTTCTTCTTCCAGGGGTTGTTCAATAACAGCAGGTATGTTCCTGCCATAAAGTTCACATTGTTCTAGAAACTGGACACATTCTTGAATAACACTGTCACGAAGCATGATCGTGTGTTTTGACATGTTTTCTAATAAGGACAGGAAACATCTTTTGGCATAAAACCAAGTATCAGTTCCCAGTTTCTTATGGTAAGGTTCCAGGCTTTTGATAACCCGAGAAATACCAAAGTCATAATTTCCTTTGGCACAATAGAGGGTCCCTATCACCAAATTCACAATGCAGAGGTGGTAGATTTTCTTATCTGGGTCATCATAGGACAGCTGCTCCTCCTCCTTTTCGATCTTTCTCATCAACTCCTCAGCTTCTTCATTCTGACTTGTCATAATGTATGAGACACACAGGTTAGCCAGCACAATAGCACTGACGTTCAGGATGTTGTCATAATGCTTCTTGACTATGGGTTCATAGAAACCGATAGCTTCTTTGTATTTGTTTTCCTGCATGAACAGGACGTGAGCCACATTCAGCTTCCACACATCATGGTCGTTACAGAATTCCACAGATTTGCGGAAGATCTTTTCCACCATTGGATAATTCTCCAGGTTCCAGTAGATCTTTGCCTGGGCCATCAACACGGGAATATACTTCTCCAGAGTGTCATCGTACTCATTCACTGCCTTTTTGACAGCTTCGTCATCCCTGTTGTGTCTTGCTTCCTGTACTTGTATGGTGAGTCTCCGGAGCTGTTCGGTCAGCATCCCCGCTAGCCCATCAAGCTTGATGAAAGCCTCTTCGGGGGCTGTCTGGCAAGTGATCATGGCATCCAGGAAGTCATAGAGATAGGGTGTGAGCAACCTGTAGGTCAAATGGGCGTTCTCTGCCAGGACATCGGCTGCCAGGTCAAAATACTCATACTTACAGTAGAGCAACAGCAGGTTGCCAAAGGTCTCTGGGGGAAAGGGGTTCTGTTGGAGCAAAAACTGTAGCTTTTCAAACCCCTCCGTAGGCCTGGCATCCATGTTCATGAGCGCCTGGTTGTGCAGGGTCACGGGGTCTAACTCTTCTTCTGCCCGAGGTGGCATGTCAGTGAGGGCCTGCTGGGCCGCCTCATAGTTTCTCAGTTGGTACTCGATGGCTGCCTTGAGGTTGAAGGCTTCCACCAGGGCAGTCTGGTGAAGGACTAAGGTGTTGCCAACGCTTCGAACGTCAATGCCCTCCGTGGTCATGCCCACACCTAGCTCCGGGTGCTGGCGGATGCCACGCTCAATGATGTCGGCGATGTACTTGAGCGCCGGGGCATAGTGCCGGCGGCTGTAGTGGGCCAAAGCCAGGTTGTAGGAAAGGTCAGGCCGGTAGCCCGAAGCCTGCAGGGCCGCAAAGAACTTGGCGCACGCGGCTTCATACTGGCCCTCCTTGTAGAGCAAACAACCCAGGTTGACCTGGCCGTCGGGCTCGTTCTCGCCCCCGCTGTCCTCTCCCCCTTCCCCACTCAGCAGCTGCTCCACCAGGCTCTTGGCCCCGGGCAGGTCGCCCTCGCTGTACTTGATCGCGGCTTGCAGACGGAGGACCCGGCTGTGGTAGGCGGGGTTGTCCAGCAGGAGGAAGGCCACCCGGGTGGCCTCTGGGTAAAGGCAGGCCTTGTACAGGGCCTGGGCCTGGTACAGGCGGTACTGCTCCAGTTCGGGGTGCAGCTGGCCCAGCTGCTCATAGCACTCGGCGGCCAGCGCGAACTCCTGCAGGCGGTAGTAGCAGTAGCCCAGCAGCGACAGGCCGGCGCGGCTCCTCGGGCTCCGCTGGAGCTCGCCGCCCAGCAGCTGCACCGCCTCGAAGTAGCGGGAATCGCGGATGAGGCGGTACACGACGGCGGTGAACTCCCCATCGGGGATCTGCGCGCCGCTCAGCCCGGCCATAACCGCCGCGGTGGTGGTGCGCGCTGGTTACCACGGCAACAAGCCCGCCGGAAACGGAAGGAAGACACACAGAATATGTCAGTTTTTTTCTTTTTGTGTGTGTGTTTTTTTTTTTTTTTTTTTTTGCGTACTCCAAAGTTACTTTGCAGGGGGAAGACCAGACTACGGTTAGAGTCACTAATGTGAGTATCTCATATATAGCCTTTCACCAAGACTCCAGAGTGTGAGCGGCGTTAGCGAAGAAGAAACTCCTCTAGGTAGTTCAAAGACCGAAACTTCACTTCCCGTCATGCTCCGGTCCAAACGCGCCGCTGTCGTATTCGTGACCGCGTTGCATGCTGGGAGGCGTAGTCTCCGCCAGGCGGATGCACAGTCGTCAGGAGGTGAGGTTTCACTGACTTTCTCTTTCTTTAGCGTTTACACTTGGCGGTACACCCTGCCTCGATCCTCCAAATTTCACTACTATATAGAGACGGTGGACAGATCTATGACCTAGTCTTTTCCAGGGTGGGGTGGGAATAAAAGCACGACCAAGTGTCCCTAAACTGTAAACTCCTCTAACTCTCCAAAACTGTGTGTGTGTGTGTGTGTAACTCCTCTAACTCTCCAAAACTGTGTGTGTGTGTGTAACTCCTCTAACTCTCCAAAACTCTGTGTGTGTGTGTGTAACTCCTCTAACTCTCCAGAACTGTGTGTGTGCGTGTAAAGATTGATTCAGCCTGTATGTGTGTTGAAAAGATTGATTCAGCCTGTACGTGTGTGAGAAAAGATTGATTCACCCTGTACGTGTGTGTGTGTTTGTGTGTGTGTGAAAGAGAGATTGATTCAGCCTGTACTTGTCAGGCTTTAATGTTTTTGGATATCACTGATAAAAACTGGATTTTCTTTCAGTTAAAATAAAAAGAAAATTTCCTACACTTTAATTTTTTCCTCTCGGATTCTTAGTTTGAAGATCTCTGGAAATTTGCTACGGTACAAAAAAAATCCTGGATTTTCTTTTGTTCCTTTGTCAGGTATTTGGAATAGATGCTCTAGATTCCATGTTACTACCTCTGGTCTATATTTGTATAAATACTTTCGAATTCAATATTGTCCCTCATGGGACAGTGGAAAACTAGGGACTTAATTATCCTATAAAATTATAATGGATCACTAATAAAAAACATACCCATAGTTTAGACTGATATGGAGACTGTAAGATTTGTAAGAAATGAATATAATTTTTCAGTCAGGAATTAGAGACAGACAAGATAACAAAAGGCAAAACTGGCTTATCCCAGTGAGGTAACACCAGTTCTTAAGATAATAAAATTAGCTATAGTTTATGGGGCACCTGGGTGACTCACTTGGTTGAGTATCTGGCTCTTGATTTTGGCTCAGGTCATGATCTTGGGGTTGTGGGATCGAGCCCCATGTTGGGTTCCACGATGGGCATGGAGCCTGCTTAAGAGTCTGTCTGCCCCTCCTCTCTCTCTCTTTCTCTCTGTATGTGTGTGTCTCTCTCTAAAGGAAAAAAAACAGCTATAATTTATGAATATCATATGCAGTGTCTTGGGGTAAGAAGGTTTTCTTTCATAGTCTTTCACAGTCTTTCAGATTTCCATTGGCTTCACTACAATCCAAGCTAAACATAGTCCAGGTAAAAGCATGTCTTTGCAATATAATTAAAGACTTCAATGCAAATCCCTTATCTGCCTCAATAGTATTGCAGCCTATAAGCCTTTTCTATAAATACATTTTGGAGCCAACATCAACCATGTTGCAGGGCACTCTATGAGACTGTTTACATAGATTATCTCTAAGCTTAATAATCACCCAGTAGGGGCGCCTGGGTGGCTCAGTTGGTTAGGCGACTGCCTTCGGCTCAGGTCATGATCCTGGAGTCCTGGGATCGAGTCCCACATCGGGCTCCCTGCTCAGCAGGGAGTCAGCTTCTCCCTCTGACCGTCTTCCCTCTTGTGCTTTCTATCTCTCATTCTCTCTCTCTCTCTCAAATAAATAAATAAAATCTTAAAAAAAACTAATCACCCAGTATTCTGCTTATTAGATAGAGAAGAAAAATAAAACCTAGCTGAGCCATGACATCCAAAAGCTAAGTTATTAGGAAAGAGAGACTGTTGAATTAATTCAATGTATGTATTACCTAAGGGCCCATTTTTGAGGGAATACTAGTGTCTTTTTTTTTTTTTGGTTGTTATTTTTCCTATTAAAACAACCACCTTGATTTGGGCATTAAAATTTGAACTTCCTGGCCTGAGTTGCAGCTGTTAGCAGATGTAAGGAAGTGATTGGTGAGTGGCAATGTAGTTCCTAGTCACCTATTATAGCTAAAAAGAGATTTCAATAAGGCATCTGGATACTATACTATCAAGCAACTGACTTCGTGTACTTACCTTGCTGAGAAATTTGCCAAACTTGTGTTCTTCTAGATGGGACCAGACGAGGAGCCTTTCACTGCATGAAGACTAACAAAAGGAGAAACTGCACCCATTTCAGAGGAATTGAGGGGGGCCCTGAGCCACTCGAGATTTCCTGAGAAAGCAGCTGAGGAAGACCACTATATAACCCTACTCAAAACCTGCTTCCAACCCAGTCTCTGGCTGCAGCCTTTTCTGGTTATTCAGCTAGTGTGGCTGAATAATCAGGAAATAGAGTGTCTTCTCCTTTATGGCTGCCTGACTGACACTTATTGCTTGAAAAAAAATTATTATTCAAAAGGCTCAATATTTTATTTTATTATTAAAAACTATTTATTTATTTATTTATTTATTCATTCATTCATTCATTCATTCATGAGAAAGAGAGGCAGAGGGAGAAGCAGACTCCCCGCTGAGCACAGAGCCCGATACGGGGCTCCATCCCAGGACCCTGGGATTGTGACCTGAGCCTAAGGCAGACCTTTAACTGACTGAGCCACCCCGGTGCCCAAAAGGCTCAATATTTTAAAATCTTAATGTATTTTAAATTCTTATGTATTAAGCTGTTACCTTTGGTAATTTGCTATTAAATCAAGGTGAAATGACAGAACATAGAAATGGGAAATTGCCTTTTACATCTTTTAGTCTGTTTCAGAGTTGTATCATGAAAACATTCACCTTCAAATGGCTTCTTGGAGATGGATGAAAAATGGACTGTCTGCTCTCCCCCAAATTTTGCTGATCCCTTCAGGCGTCAGTTGGGGGCCCCTCTGTGTTGGTGCCTGTCTGTGGGCGTGGCAGCCGACGGGGGCAGGAGGGAGGCTGCTCTGTATCTTTCCCCTTGTTTCATGTGCTACTGTTCCTGAGGCCTGGCTTGAAAAAAGCAGGACATTTGGTTTAGACAGATGGAGGGCAGGGTCATTTTCAAAATGAAATGAGTGCACAAATCACACTGTGAAATTGGCATGACCATCACTGCTGCTGTGAACACTGACTTTTATTTAGTCTCTGATAGGCAGTTGGGGAATAGATTAGCGTTTTGGGGGGGGAGGGTGAAAGAAGGCCCTTTAATTAATGATAGAAATTCTGGAAAGCAATAAATGGGATGGAATATTATAGAATGTCATAAAGGATCATTTTATTTCCAACAAAATCTTGGAAAGCTGAAACATGTATCAGAAAGTAAGTGTATTGTACCATTCCTAGCAATAAGAAAGCATTTGGTGGTTGAAATAAAATGATTTAGTGCCTTATTGAAAGGATTTAGGCTTTGAGAAAATGAAGTTGGACTCAGGATAGATTTTGCTGCATAAGTGGAGGCATGTTGACCATACAGAAGAATTTCATTTAGGCAAAATGTATAGGAGCTAAAAGCATGAGGTTTGGTTCTTCATGTACTTATGTTTCTCCCTGCCAAAACATGAGATGATTAAATCCCCTCTAATTTCTATTTGGCATTCTCTCTCTCTTTTTTTAAAGATTTTATTTATTTATTTGAGAGAGAGAGAGTACATGAGAGGGGGGAAGGTCAGAGGGAGAAGCAGACTCCCTGCTGAGTAGGGAGCCCGATGTGGGACTCGATCCCAGGACTCCAGGATCATGATCTGAGCCAAAGGCAGTCGCTTAACCAACTGAGCCACCCAGGCGCCCCTCTATTTGGCATTCTCTTATAAAGCTAATTGGAAATGACTGTTTCTTATTTATCTTGTAAAAATAACCACTTCTTTTTAGCAAACATTGTTTATTTATGAGTATTTCAACCTCAACTGTGATTAAAGATTTTCCTTGATAAAGGAAGACTTCTGCAAAACCATTTGCCAAGTTACTGTTTCTGTTTCCCATCCAGTCCAGGCCATTTTCTGCAGGATGGCCAGATTGATTTCTCCGGAGTCCAGCTTGATATTTTGTCCCTGTGTGTCTATTGATGATGATAGAACTGACCCGCTTTCCACCACCTCTCACCCCTAAACAGGGAAGAAAAGAATAAATTAGTGCCAAATTTGTTTTTTTTTTTTTAAAGATTTTATTTATTTATTCATGAGAGACAGAGAGAGAGAGAGAGAGAGGCAGAGGGAGAAGCAGGCTCCCAAGGAGCAGGGAGACTGATGTGGGACTCGATCCCAGGACTCTGGGATCGTGACCTGAGCCGAAGGCAGACGCTTAACCATCTGAGCCACCCAGGCGCCCAAATTAGTGCCAAATTTGCAATGTAGTTCACTGACCTTTAGGAGCATCTATTCAGTCTTTTAAGACTTTTGGAAAAGACTCTATGCTGAATTCACACTTGGGAACATTTATGCTCAGATGGTGAGAAATTTAACCTCACTGAGACTTAATCTTTTTTTCTTTGGTGGTTCCAGCTCTATTAATATTTTATATAGTAATATGTTTCCTTCTTCATATATCTTGCTTTTGATCAAATAATTTCTATTTTGAGACTTATGGTGTTATTATCCAAACTAATTTATTAGGCAGATCACAAAACATGTTTCAAAAAAAGGAATTAGCAGAGTAGACACCACAAGTGGTACTACCCTTGAAAAATTTATTCCCCACAGTTGGAGTGTGCTGTGGAATTCACTGATGGGGCTGGTACCCAAATCACTTCATTTGAGCATTTTTTCACATTTCTAAGAGGCAAGAAATTTGTAGTATCACTTCTTTCTCCCAAGACTTGTACCCTTCATAGTCAGATATATCCTATGCTTGTTCTCATTTCTGCAGTTTGGCCATGAAAATAATAAATTGGATGGGAAAGGTCTTTGAAGTCCGTGGTCAGAAGATGCTATTCTTTTTTATTTTTTAAGATTTTATGTATTTATTTGAGGGAGAGAGAGAACGTGCACACACACAGAGGGAGAGGGAGAAGCAGAAACCCCCGTGAGCAGAGAGCCAAATGTGGGGTTCAATCCCAGGACTCTGAGATCATGACTGACCCACCTAGGCATTCCAGAAGATTCTATTCTTATCAAAGAAAGTTGTCATCAGCTTTTGGCTTGCACAGTACTTGCAGTACTAGAGAGCCATTCATGATGGCTTTGACAACCAGTCATCCAATTATCTCAAAAGTACTGTAGTGTTTTTTTAGGCTTTCTGTGTAGAGAGTTATGGAATACACTCCCAGGGCCTGTGCTGGTGGACCATGAAACCCAACTCAGAAACCAAGCCTCTCCTTCAAGCCTCCTGCTGCTGAACTCCCCACATTCTGACAGTCTGCCTTTAAAATATATCCACTCTGTATGTTTCTCTCAGAATTCCACTACTGCTACTCTGCTTTATGCCACCATCTCTCTCTCGGATCTGCAATAAGTCTCCTAAATGGCTTCCCCTCATCTCTTCCTGGGACCCTTACAAAGATTTCAGGGCACTTTTTCTCCCTTGTTTGTTAAGGGTTTTACTCTGGGGAACCTCCTTGTACAAAACAAAACTCCCAATGGCTTTGCTACCTAAGTGAGAATTTGTGTCTCAAGTGTGTAAGATGTTGTCATTCATTCTAATAATTCTTGCTGCCTGCACGTATGGGAATGTCTTGGGACTGAGAGTTCAAATGGTTTTGAAAGGGATGGTTGCTACATATGGTAGTAGAATTTGAGGATGATATAGAAACTTCAATTGATTTAGTCACTTACTCCTACTGAATAATTTAATGACATTATTTTGTTTTATAAGCACATCAAGTGCTTTTCTTACCTCTGGCTTTCTATGCATAGAGGGGTCCTTTGCCTTTTCTGTGCCTTTTAATCTTTAAAATGGTTTTATATTCTTCTGTGGCCTCAGCAAATAGAGCCCTGCAGACTTTGCCTTCTATCTGTAAAGGACCCTTAAAAACAACAACAAAAACAACAACCAAGAAATAAAGAAAAACTTGATGAAGATATGAAAAGGTCCCTAGGTGGCAATAACATATTTGAAAGAGACAGGCTAGTTCAGCATAAAACCATCTGAAGTCAAATTCCTGTCCTGCCATTGCCAACAATGTAGCCATGGAAAAGATTCTTAACCTCACTGAATTGCCGTTCCCTTATTAGTAATACAGGGACGAAAATAATTTCTTTGTTCAAGGTACTTAATATATTTTAACTATTTTTATTACATAAATGGAGCTATTGAGATTCCTTGGGAATTAGAGTATTTTAGGCTTGAATAACTATGGGTCAAAACTAAGTTAAAACATTTGCATCCAGGAGTAGGTGTTCTCCTGACATTTCAGATGCTGTATTCCTAAGAGTGCTTGATAAACTCCAAAAAGTGGAGGGGCAGTTATCTGGTGTCAATTAGTGTCTTCACTAAACCTGGTTCTCCAGGAAATTAAAGCACCAAGTTAAATAGTATATTTTTTTCATTCAGCAAATTAGTGAGTGTTTATCCTGCATTGTGGATAATCCAGAGCCTTCAAGAAACTTATAGTCCAGGGGAGATACTATAAGTACATTAAAAATCCACAATCTAGGCAATATTTGCGGTACCTTATGAGTGACACAACATGACATAGAGGTTCAGAGTTTATAGTAAAAACAGACCAGCATTTGGTTAGGGTGGTGGTTTGCAACTCTATTATAGATACCTTTCTCCTCCCCCCCTTTTTTTAAAAAAAAGATTGTATTTATTTATTTGACAGAGAGACAATGAGAGAGTGGGAGTGGGAGAGGGAGAAGCAGGCTTCCCACAGAGCAGGGAGCCTGATGCAGGGCTCGATCCCAGGACCCTGGGATCATGACCTGAGCCGAAGGCAGACGCTTAACGACTGAGCCACCCAGGCGCCCCTAAATTTCATTTCAAAACAACAAAGAGGGTCTAAGAAAATATTTGTTATAAAAGGGAGGAGCAGGGGCGCCTGGGTGGCTCAGGCTCTGGGAGCAGAGGGAGAGAGAAAGGGACAAGCAGACTCCCCACTGAGTGAGGAGCCTGACGCAGGGCTTGGTCCCAGGACCCTAAGATTATGACCTGAGCTGAAGTCAGATGCTTAACTGACTGAGCCACCCAGACACCCCATCTTGCTTCCATTTTTACACAGTTTCATTGAATCTATATGAGTTTCTTGAATGTATTTTTATTTTAGTTGTTTTAACTTTATCAAAAGGATTCACATATATCTTCTCTTGTAATGTTGTAATTCTGAGATTCATCCATATTTTTGCACATGTCACTGTGGTTCACTGGTTTCAACTACTCTGTTATATATATATATCATTGTGTGAACATTCCATGGTTTGCTCATTTACTCTCCTATTGATGGGCATTCAGGTTGTGTCTCAATATTTGCTGCTTTGGAAAGTGCTGCTGTGACATTTTTTGTATGTACTCCTTGGTGGACATGTCCAAGACTTTTTTTGTACATATGCCTAGAAGTGGGATTATTGTGTCATTAGAGTATTTGCATGTTTAATGTTCGTATATAAGCCAAACTGTTTTCCACAATAGTTGACCTAATTTACATTCCCCCAGCAGCATATAAGAGATTCTAGAAATCCACATTCTCTCTAATACTTCATATTGTCAAAATTCATATTTATTGGCCATATATATAGTTTCTTTTGTGAAAAGCCCAATCTTATATTTGCTCATTTTTCTATTAGCTTATTGGTGTTTTTCTTATGATTTTTAGGAGTTCTTTGTATACTCCTTTACTAATCCTTTATCAGTTATGTGAATTGCAAACCTGTTCTTCCAGTGTGTAGCTTTTCACTTTCTTTAAGATAAAGTACTTAAGTTAAATGTAGCCAAATTTATTAATCTTTTCTTTTATACTTAATGCTTTTTATGTCTTGTTTTAAAAACTTCTTTATTTCATGGCTACATTATATTCACACATATTTTTTAAAGTCCTGTTTCTTCATTTAAATTTTTAATGCATCTGGAATTGATTTTTGTGTGTGATGTGAGGTAGAGATTCAAGCTAATTTTTTTCCAAATGGATAACCTTTTTATCTTAGCTCCATTTATTTATTTATTTTTAAGATTTTTAAAATTTTTTATTAGAGAGAGTACAAGCAGGGGGAGTGGCAGGTAGAGGGAGAGGGAGAAGCAGGCTCTCCCCACTGAGCAGGGATCCCAACATGGGGCTCAGTCCCAGGACCGTGGAATCATGACCTGAGCTGAAGGCAGCCGCTTAACCGACTGAGCCACCCAGGCACCCCATCCATTTATTGAACGGTCTCTCAGTTTACCTCAATTTGACATGGCTTATCTGTAATATACAAAGTTTTATATGTATATAGGCCTGTTTTGGAGCTCTCTATTCTATTCCATTGTCAGTTTATCAAGTTTAGGACCAACACAACATTGTCTTATTTTCTATAGCTCCATTATAAATCCAAATATGGTTGGGCAATACCCCCTTTGTACTTTACTTTTTCAGAAATGAAGTGTCGGGGCATGTGGGTGGTTCAGTTGGTTAAGCGTCTTTCTAAGGCTCAGGTCATGATCTCAGGGTCCTGGGTTCGAGCCCCACCTTGGGCTCCACACTCAGCGGAGAGTCTGCTTCTCCCTCTCACTCTGTTCCGCCCCCCTCCCCCGCTCATGTGCATATGTGCTCTCAAATAAATAAATAAATAAATAAATAAAATCTTTAAAAAAAATAGAAGTGAAGCATCTTGGCCACTCTTGGCCCTTTACTTTAACTTATATACCTTATTTTTAAATTGACACTATCAACATAATGCCCTTACTATAATATGAAGAAGAAATAAAAGGAAAATGATTTATATGGAATAGTATATAGTTTAATGTATATAAGTTCTAGGCCATGACAATACCAGAAAAACATCCCCACAAATATTCAAAATGCCCCCTTAGAGTAGTGCAGCCCCCACTGAGAGCTGACAGGCTAGAGAAGTGGAGTGATGCCATAGAGGAGCTTTAAAGGATGGATAGGATTTAAGCTTGCAAATATAAGAGAGAGAAAGAGGTAGAGTTTCAATGCAAAGGTTAAAAAGCACAAGGGATGTTTATAAAAAGTTCATCCTGATGAAGTTGGAAAGATTTTTGGAATGTTTTTGTTCCTTTGGGGGTTGCTGACGCAGGCCAAAATTAGTTAATACCTATATCACAACCCCTTGGCTGGTATAGTCCAACACTCAGCTGACCCATCTGCTTTCCTTTGGGCAAATCATCTAGAGACTAAATTAAGTTCTGAGAACATAAACTAATAAACCAAAGCAATAAATCCAACTTTAATAAAAATGAAACAGGTTCCCCACATTTCACTTAAAGCTATAACTTTAAGTACATTTACCTTGTATTTTATTAAGCACCTTTGTAATAACCTTTTTTTTTTTTTAAATTGAAAAGTATTTCCTATTCTTTCACTCTGCCTCTGTGGATGGCTTAGATCTTTTTTAAAACAAAATTTGGACATTTTAAGAGCATGATTGTTGCTGCCTGATAAAACCAGGTAGTTGGAGAGTGGGGAAAGGGCCCCCAACTTGCTTATTTGATGACTAAGCTGGCCTACTTGAGACTTGCAGTCTTTGTTAGGTAGGGGTCCCCCAGGCTACATTTCATTCCGTTTATCCTATAGGGAGGGAGTCAAAAGGGAGGCTCTTCACTTCCCTCTCTAGTAATTAGTTTCCCTATAAGTTTAAGGGTCTAACTAGCAATTCCCTTTAAAGATAGAAGAGCTAGTTTTTTCTATACAATTAGTAAGAGATAATGGCGTTTAGGCCCTCCTTAAAGGTCTCATTGCTGGTGTTGATGTTGCAAGGGTATATTCAGATTATGTGTTTCATAGTGAAGGGCTTTCTTTGAGCCTGATTCTAAATATAGTACCTTTGAAACTGTACAGCATTATTTAACCCAGACATTCACTGTACCCAAATCATACTCTTCTATGACATTTCAAATGTTTTTTACTACTAACATATTCCAGCATCCCCCTAACCCAGGTTTGCCAGCTTTTGCAAATAAAACTGCAGGATATCTAGTATAAGGAGAAAAATATTTGGGACATATATTGAAAAGTCACCTGTTATCTCAAATTCAAATTTAACTGGGCATTTCTATGTTTCAACTGGCTACCCCATCCCCAATGTATCATACTCAGATTTTTCACTTCCACTGAATTCTTGATTTCTCTTACGTATTACTTTTCCTGGCATAACCTTTCTTTATTTCTCATAGCTAGCCAAATATGGAAGACACTCATTTTCTTTGCCCTCTCCCAAATACCATTCCCACTAGGTACTAAGTAGGAGTAAGATTGGGGAGGAGGCTGTATGTGAGAATAATTGGGTTAAAGAGAAGCAGTAAAACCCTATCTCTTATCCCAGGTACAATATGTAGCTGTGTATAAAAAAGAACTTCAGTGTATTTGGGTGCCTATATATGTGACATATTTTGATATATTGAACTAATTAAAATTATCTTCATTCATTAATAATGATCTTCATCATTTTTAAACCTATAGCTTGTTTCATTGAAGGAATTTAATTCAGCTCCTTTTAAAGACTTTATTTGAGAGAGAGAGAGCAGGGGGAGGGGCAGAGGGAGAGAGAGAGCAGGGGGAGGGACTGAGCACAGAGCCTGTCACAGGCTCCATCTCACAATCCTGAGATCATGATCTGAGCCGAAATCCAGAGTCGGCTGCCTAACCGACTGAACCACCCAGGTGCCCCTAATTCAGCTCCTTTTAATATAAAACTGGTGTCCATGGCAGAATAAACAACTTTGTACTGAAAAGATTAGCTATCCCTCTTCTAAAAAGTCCAATTGTCATATGCTGCACTAGGGATTTCTCACTTTCTCTTCTCTCTCTCTTTTTTTTTTTTTTTTTTAAGATTTTATTTATCCGACAGTGAGAGACACAGCGAGAGAGGGAACACAAGCAGGGGGAGTGGGAGAGGGAAAGCAGGCTTCCTGCTAAGCAGGGAGCCCAATGTGGGGCTGGATCCCAGGACCCTGGGATCATGACCTGAGCCGATGGCAGACGCTTAACGACTGAGCCACCCAGGCACCCCTCATTTTCTCTTCTCTTGAGTCACAGACTCCTTGCTCTCTTCCTAGGCCATCCCTTCCCAGCATCTCTTTCCATCTCTCCTAGCTTCTCCCCTTTTCCAGGCCCCCTTATTCCTCCAGCACTGCTACTAGAAACTCAAAAATTCTTCTCACTTTGTATAAGCCTTCTTGTCTCATTCAACCTATCTCCTATGGACTATCTTGATACAGCCAAAGTGGCTTATCCAAATATGTATATAGGCCTGTTTTGGAGCTCTCTACACAAAAAACAAGTCTCCACCGGATGAATTCTGCTGCTAGCTCCTGAAACAATGTTCCTCTCTCTCTGTTGCTGTTACTAAAAGGGAGAGAAGAAGGGATCAGAAATGCTAGTTGGACCAGGAAGATAAAGAAAGGA
Source organism: Callorhinus ursinus (assembly GCF_003265705.2). Taxonomy (NCBI): domain Eukaryota; kingdom Metazoa; phylum Chordata; class Mammalia; order Carnivora; family Otariidae; genus Callorhinus; species Callorhinus ursinus. Next base: position 53,341,310 of record NW_027397064.1, on the reverse strand, counting down.
AGGACCCTCAGTCCTCAGTGGGGGTTTGGATTAATTTTGAGGTCAGAAGCTGATAGAGCTGCCCAAGAGGGACTTCACTGGGCCTGGATGGAGACTCCTGAGCCAGGTGATAATTCTAGGGTCTGAGGGAACAGGACAGGAGGAGGGCTTGCTTGACCTTCCCCAGCTTTCTTCTGGTACCTGGAGCTTGGGAAATCTTGCTGGCACCTAGGGACAGTTAATGGCATTCCTCTGATGGGCAGTGTCCTCTTCAGGCTAGGTGATAGGCAGCTGAAGGGGGCAGCACTACTGAAGAAGGATGGGGGGACTGCTATTAACAGGCTGGTTCTCAGACTTCTATGAGGCTACCTTTTGATTCACCCAGTAATAGCTAGGGGACACTATAAGTGACAAAAGACAGGTCAAGGGAGAAATCACACCTGGTTATTGGCTCTGTGGAGGAGACGTTAATTAACTAGACCTTGAAGGATTTCTCAGAAGGCAGCCTCACCTTGAGAAGTAACATCTGTTATGTAAAAAGATGTGCATCTATATATATATATATATATATATATATATGTAATATATATATATATATATATTTTTAGTATTGTTGTTACTAGCTAATGGGATGTAAAGACAATGACTTCCTACCAAGGAAATAATTGCATTGCTTCTAGTAGATTATGATAGATTTCTTTCCCCCTGGTTTTTTTTTTTTTTTTTAAGATTTATTTATTTTGAGAGAGAGCGAGCAGGGGAAGGGGCAAAGGGAGAGGGAGGGAGAGAATCTCCAGCAGACTCCCCATTTAGTGTGGAGCCCAATGCGAGGCTCGTTGTGGGGCTGGATGCAGGGCTTGATCTCAGGACCCTGAGATCATGGCTTGAGCCAAAATCAAGAGTCTAACACTTAACTGACTGAGCTACCCAGGCACCCCTCTTTCCCTCTGTTTCTAACAGGTCTGTAATGTTGGTGGCATGCAAATGAGAACACTTGGGAGAATATGATGGACTAGCCCACTGAGACAGTGGCCATGGGCCCTGTTAAGTCATTCTGTGTTCATAGAATCAAGGACTATACAAACTTTTGATGGCCCACAGAGAATGTTCTTTAAAAACTCACTTCCCAAAGAAGAAACACAAGCAAACAAAACTCCCACCAGTATAGAAAAAGAAAAATGGCAACCAAGACATGTCTCTGAGGGTCGTTGAAGCAGAGAGTCTGCCTCCCGTCTCCCGAGAGCCACATTCATTACAGCTCCTCAGGGTGATTCTCTAACCCTAGTGCTTAGAACCCTAGTGAGGTGTGTGGGGAAAAGCTGCCAGCTTTGGGCGGCCACACGAGAAGCAAATCCATTTGACGGATGGACATTTTTAAAACCTGCCACATATGTTAGCTATTTTTATGGCAATTAAATTGTTGGGGGATCTGTGAGGTGAATGTGCAATAAAACCTTTCACAATAAACCATGTGGAAAACCATCTAATCCAACCCCTGGAGGTCAAAAGCCACAGTAACATGTTGCTTTATTCCATGAAAAAGAATTAAGACTCTATAGACAGCTTGCTTTTCCCTTTCTTCTTTATAGATCAGTGCCCCAGATTTGGGGCGGGAGGTACATTGTGTGAAGTGGAAGTGGCAACGCTAGAGGAGGGTGGGTAGGCCTCCCTTGCCAAGTTGAACTTAGGAAGTGCTCTGCCAGTAACTTTCAAAGCAGCAGCATTTCTATGCTACCCTCTTCCAACCTCAGGAAGTGATATTCTGCCCAGGAGATATATGGGGCTGGGGGGTGGGCAGGGAATTAGGACAAGGAGGTAAGGCACATAAGTCAGAACAGGATTTCACAGTGAGAGGACCTGGGGTTTGGGAGGTGTAAAGAAGGCTGTGATCATGTTTATTGAGTCATATACATGAGAATACATAGCTTTCAGAACATTGGGGAACCCTTTCATTTTCTTCTGAGGCAATGTAATGGTCTAAACAAAATAAAACTTGTAAGAGTTCTAGGACACTTTCTTACTGATTTGCACTTTGAGGATTTAAGCCTAAGTCATTTAGCTAAATGAGAGTCTAGAAAGTCATTATAGTTAAAAGAAAGCCTTGGGGCTAAGGAACATTTGAAGTTTCACAGTAACTCCTCAAAAATGACTAGTTAAGTTTGTTTATCCCCATTTGAAGTTCATTTTGAAAACTTCTGTCATTCAAGTTTATTATTTTTATTTCCTAAAATAGGCTCCTAATGAAGTGAGCATGCTTTCAGTCCTCCCTTATCTTTTCTTCCCAGGTGTTTTAAAATTTGAGAGTTAGAGCACATCTGAATAGCGTGAAATGCATGATTAGAAATGGTTAGAAAGGAAGAACAGGAACATTCTTAACAGCTGTTAAGAATCAAAATACCATCAGGGGCACCTGGGTGGCTCAGGGGGTTGGACATCTGGCTCTTGATGGCGGCTCGAGTCATTGTCTCATCGGGTCACAGTCTCAGGGTCATGAGATTGAGCCCCACATCAGGCTCTGCGCTCAGTGCAGTCTGCTTGTCCCTCTCCCTCTGCTCCTCCTCCAGCTTGTGTACATGCTCTGTCTCTCTCAAATAAATAAATAAAATCTTAAAAAACAACATCAAAAAAGAATCAGAATACCATCAGGTGTCAGATTCTCATCTCAAATAACTGAGGTACAGTCTCACTCTCGTTCTCGCTGTGTGATGGTCTGAAGTCGGCCTGAGGAACAGCCCAGGCGTTCAGGCCATGCTCACTGACTCCAGGTGCAAACCCAGGCTAATTATGGATGAATAAATGTGTGTAGATAGTGTTCTGTTATGGATGAATAAATGTGTGTAGATAGTGTTCTGTCTGCCTGATTCTAAATACCTTCACAATGTAGTTCATTTCACTGAAGGATGATTTAGGATATGCAGATAGAACAACTGATCAACAGATCAATTTTTCATTTCTTTGTTGACAGGTGTGATCCCAGGGACACGAACTGTACCCTTCTCAGAATAAACCTTCAAGGTCTTGGTTGTGGCCCCTTTTCTGGGCTGGGATCTTAGGGAGCATTTAGTGCAATACTGTTTTACAGATGACAAAGCTGAGGTTCAGAGAGGTGGGGGGGGGTGCTTTTCCATTCAATAAACTAGGGCAAAAACCAAGCTCACCTGAATTCAAACCCCAGGACATCCACTGAAGAGTTTAGGGCCAGTCATTTCCTGTGGACCTCTTGCTTCTCCTATAACATCAGGGTGTTGGGTGATTTAATATGGTTTGCCTCTTGGTCCCAACATTTCTGTGTTCTTTCCACTGTACTGTATCTTTGATTTCATTCATTCATCTGTTCATTGACTCATTCATCCCATGATAAGGAGTGGTTGGAAGCAGCTGCCCATCAGGGATCGTATTTATCAGCCTGCTCCCCTTGCCTTCTCAGCCCTTATATGTGGCTGGAGCCACTTCTTACCAGTGGGGCCTGACTGGAAGAGAAGCATGTCGCTTCCGGGCAGAAATGATTAGGTAAGAGGTGTGCTGTTTCTGTCCTTTCTTTCCTGTCTGCTGACTAGAATAGGACTCTATAGTCGTCGGGGGTAGTGGAGCCACAGGGTAGGAGCCTGAGTTCCTGAATCACCCCATGGAAGGCTGCTTGCTAAGCAACTGCACCGGACTGTTGTATGTATGAGAAATAAATTTCTTTGTCTTAAATGTTGTTATTTTTTTGTTGAAACAACTAGCACCATCCTTACTAACGCAGTCAGGCAATAGGCATTTAAATGCTTACTATATGCATGATATTATGGTGAGTAGTAGGGATCCATCAGTGAATAATAGTTCCTGCCCTCAAGGAGTTCAGCCTGGCAGGAGAAGACAGAGATATATCAGCAGTTGCAATACAGTGTGATAAGTACCATGATAAACACAGGATGCTATAAGAGAACATAGCCTTGGGCATTTCAGGAAATATGCCCAACAGAGGTAGCATTTAAGTTAAGTATTTTTTTTTTAATATTTTATATATTTGACAGAGAGTGAGACAGTGAGAGAGGGAACACAAGCAGGGGGAAGTGGGAGAGGGAGAAGCAGGCTTCTCGCAGAGCAGGGAGTCCGATGCTGGGCTCGATCCCAGGACCCTGGGATCATGACCTGAGCTGAAGGCAGACGCTTAACGACTGAGCCGCCCAGGTGCCCCTTAAGTTAAGTCTTGAAGCAAAGCCTATTTGATGGTGGGATGGTGTTATGAACTGAATGTTCTGAATCCCCACAGAATTCACAAGTTGAAGCTCTAACTCCCAATGTGATGGTATTTGGAGATGGGGCCTTTGGGAGGTAGAGTTGGTTGAGGTCATGAGGGTGGGGCCCTTCTGGTGGATTTAGTTTCCTTATAAGAAGAAGAGAAAGAGATTTCTCTCCACCTCATGAGAACATAGTGAGAAGGCAGCCACATGCAAGCCAAGAAAAGAGTCCTTATCAGTACTTGACCGTGCTGGCACCCTGATCTTGGACTTCCAGCCTCCAGAACTATGAGATATAAATGTCTGGTGTTTGAGCTGCCTAGTCTATGGTATTTTGTTACGACAACCTTTGCTAACCTTAACAGATGGGTATTTCTTCCCAAGGGACTGGTCTTTGCAAAGGCCCAGAGATAAGGGACGGCATGACTTGTTCAAGGAATTTGGTGGCTGCCGAGGAGGATGGAAAGGTAAGCTAAGGTTGGATCTGCAGGGAGAACCTCCCATTACACTGAGGCCTTTGAATAAGGTTTCCAGGAAGATGGCTTCTGTCAGGCATATGCCTCGAAGCAGCACTCAAGGATGATGGGATGAGCAGAGACCTGGGGGCGTGGCTTAAAGGGTAGGCAGGCAGAGAGAAGTAAGGGATTGGTCTAGAAATGGTAGTAGTGGTCTATAATGAAGAAAATATCCAGATGCTTACAGGTCAGTTGGATTTGACACCGTTTAGCAGCAAAGGGAAAAGATAAGCATCTCAAAAAAATATAGTTCACTTATCAGTAATGTCATTAAACAGACATGGGGTTCAACTCTCAAATTCATGGAACGGAATACTGTGTGGCCCTTAAGATTGGCGGGGAAAGCAAGTGCTTCAGGGACCCAGCAGGACTTTAGGTCTAACATGAATGAATTCCTCACTCCAGAGAACAAAATCATTATTTGTATCATGATTTCTGACTTGGCAAATAACCAGAGGGAATAAATCAGAAATCTCCCAACCCATTTTCCAATGAGCATCATCTGGTGGACTTTTTTTATTGTCTTTATTCTAGGCTTTTCCTCAGCCTCAAATCTTCACAAAAGAAGGAAGAAAAACAAGAGAGCCTCCCTTCTCTCAAACTTGTCTAATCCTTTCATAATTCAAGATCACAGAGCTGCTGTAAAAACTCAGCCTCACTGCTGTGCTTTTTCCCTGTGTGCTTGGCAGAGCAAAGCAATTCCATTTGCCAGCACTCCAGCGAGCGTGTGGTGATAAATAAAGCTGCCACCCTCTGCTTGCCCACCGTGTTTAAAATGACACATTGGACAAGTGGGTCTCTATTGCCTCCACTTTTTTCATAAAAAGGCTAAAAATGGTCTGCAAATGCAGTAAATCTTAATTTCTCATATAAACTCCAAACAGAAAAAAAATATCATAGGCCAGTTTAGACTGCAGTGACTTTGATGATCAGCTAGTGAGGATTTGAATACTAAAGAGAGAAGGCAATCTGAAAACTAGCTCCAGTAGCCTCCTGGATGTGTGGGGTTTCTCCTTTTCTCTCCTTAAAGCAAGCTTGCTTTCTCCCCATGCAACATTATTGGAACCTAAAAACATAAGTGCAGGGAGAGCGAAGTCAACATAAAAAAAAGCTGTTTCTAACTGCAGAATTCCAGAATTTCAAAATGACCTCTTGTTGTGGCTATGCATGCTAATAATTACCTTTTATTGAACAGTTACTGTATGACACATCCATACCAAGTGATTTCATGCATATCTCACTGAACTTCTGAGTCTGAGTTTTCTTTTCTAATGTTCCAATCTGGAATCAAGGGCATTCTTTTTTCTTTATTACCATTAACAGGAGAACTGACTTTGAGTTACACATTGAGTACTAAGGCCTGGAGGGATGATCTCTAACATGAATGAGTCAGCATGAAACCATCTTGTCGATCTACAAAAACAGAACCCTTTCTCTGGCAGTCAAAGCCCTCCTCAGTCTTGTGCAAACCTAGTTGGGAATCTTATTTCCAGCCCCTCTGTTTCATCATCTCTCTGCTCTGATCTCGTTATACAGTACTCTCTTTCCCCATGCAAAACCCATGCTTTCCCAGCTGTCTGCCTTTGTTCTAGGTCAGTCATTTACTACTTGGATTGTTTCTCCCCCATCCTCACTTCATAATGTCTACCTGACCTCTAGTCCAGCTCAAACTTCACATGTGCCATGAAGCCTGGCCTAATCTTCCTCCCCAAGCTGAAAGTCACCTTTTCTGTTTTGACCATCCAATCCTCTTTATTAAGTTCAGAAACTCTCTTTGCAGAGAGCAAAGCAGAGTTCACAGCAGCATGGTCATAGTAGCAAAAAATGGGAAATGACATAACTGACATCAATAGAGTGTCAGTTATTTTTTAAAAAATATTTTATTTATTTTTTTGAGAGAGGGAGAGAGTACAAGCCAGGGGAAGGGCAGAGGGAGAGGGAAAACAGACTCCCCTCTGAGCAAGGAGCCTGATGTGGGGCTTGATCCCAGGACCCCGAGATCATGAGCTGAGCCGAAGGCAGACACTTAACCAACTGAGCCACCCGGGAGCCCCTAGAGTGTTAGTTAAATAAATTGTATTCTTGTATATTGTGGAGAACAATATAACTATTAACCATCGTGACATAGATCTATATATATTTACTGATTTAGAAAGATACCTATTCTAGATTGATAAGTTCAAAGACAGGTATCTTTAAACACAAAAATAATTTAAATGTCACCTGCTTCAATCTTCAGCGGCTGAAAGATTAGGCCTTAGAAGTGGCCCAAAGTTGTTTCTGAAAGTCCCCAAAGGTCAGGGAGGGAGGTTTACGTATGCCCAGAGCTGTAGTCACCATACCAAGTCAGCTCTTGGAGGTGCTCTAAGAAGTTTCATTGCTTTACGTTCTGATAGAGGCCATCATGAGACATTGATTCGCCCAAAGCCATCAGTCTGTGAGCTGGTACTGAGTTCCGCTGGGTTCCTTAAGTCTTCCTGACTCCTCTTCCTCCATCATTCACCATATGTGGAGTCTTCCATACACCAGCCCCTGAGACAAAGGTAAACAGGACATGATCCCTGTCCTGGAAAGACTCTCAGACTGTCCAGGTTCCCATTCCAAGTCCTGCTTGGAAGTTCCTTTATAGTACTCTGCTAGCTGCCCTAGAGTAGACAGTGTGGACGGAGTGCTGAGTGAGAAGATCTGGGTTCAAATCTCAGCTTTGTCACTTACTAGCTTACCATCTTGGGCAAGGCATTTTCCCTGAGGCTCAGTTTCTTCAAATAAATTGGTAGTGACAATATTACTTATCATATTGCTTTGTTATGAAGCATAAAGGAGATGTGAATATCAGTGTGATTCATACATCATAAAAATCTAGAAAGGCCATTTAATGTTTAATAACACATACTTAATCCTAACCCTACTTCTCTAACTCCTAATGAGATATCTGTCAATTTATATGACTTCTGAGAATTTTTCAGCTCTCATTTTTTTTAAGGCCCAGGATGGGAATGACACCTGCTTGACTTTGTAGATCTGACCTTCAACTGAGCCCCTGCCTGCCACAGTGACCTTGACTCAGGATGTTTCTCATGTTAGAGAAACCCAAGTGACAGCACCTTAGTGGCCCAGCAGCTCTTGATAGGAACTCACAGCCCATCCTCAAGTTCTCATCTAGCCCTCCAGACAGGATTTGGAAATCCACTATCTCACATGTCAAACAGGAGCCCTTCACTGAAATACAAAAATGTGCATTCCCAGGATTTGAATGGACAAATCACACTCAGGAATGTTGAGGGACATTTAAAAATGTCCCCATATTCTTTTGCTTCTTCACTGCAGAGCCTTTCTGGGAAGAATTGTCTGTTCTGCTCCAGAGATTGTGATCACTTCGGGGTATGTGGACCGCTATGCGTTCCCCCTGTGGAATGGTTTCTTTTGTGGGTGTCAGTTAAGTTATGAAGTGTTAACAGGCTCCTGGAAGAGCCATCACATCAAGTAGAAGGTGTTGGGTTTTGATTCCTGGCTGTGGTTCAGGTTTATTTAATTTCTGTCTCCTCCCCCCCCACCTCCTTAGTCTCAACCTATTAAGATTTAAACACTCGGGCCCACAACTCCAGTTGTCTTGTTTGTATCTGTTTTAGGGCTGCAGACACTACCATTCTTGCCCTTTCAGCTTTGGAGAGAGCGTTTTCTTTCCATGCATGAAGAGGTTGAACCTTGATGAGAAAACCTGCCATGTTCAAATACTTTGTGCTCTTTTGATTCTCTTCTCCTGGGAGTGGACAAGAACCGGGCAGATTGTTACTGCTATGGCCCATGCGGCTGACTTAAAAACAACACATATGGGTTGATGTTCTCATGTGCAGAGTTTTTATTTTAACCCAAGTGTGCCTCAGTCCTTCAGAAGCTTGCTCTGAGTCAGATGTTAGGGAGGTTTACCTGCTGGTCATTTTTCATCTTGATAAACCCAAGCCTTCAATGGGAGCTCTGTTGATGAATAGTCATTCTCTCTTCTGCCTTTGATTAAAAAATAATACATCTCTACATTGTAGAAAATTTAGAACATAGAGATGCATAAAGCAGAACATAAAAGTCACACCATTAGCCTGTCATCCTGAGACAATTGCTGTTAACAATTGGTGTGTCTTTTGTCTAAGATCAAATAGAATTGGGACCATTTATGCTCTCTGCGAAGTACTTTTTTTCATTTAATATATCACAGCCATGATACTGTGCCTGGTCAAGCATTCTTACTCTTCAACACAATCTTTCCTGGCCATGGAACACTGAGAGGTCTAGACTGCACCAGCTCCCTTATGTGGACTTCATCTGGCTCCTGGATTGGAAGCTATGGCCCAACTCCTGGGGCTGGGTACAGGCTCCTTGGAACCACTATCCCATTTCTAAAAATGGCTATATATTCATGTAAAAATATAAAATATTTCATTGTCAAAAAGAACCCAAGAAATCTGCTCAGGGCCCTAGCTGAGAAACTTACCCATCAGATCCACTTCTTTCTTCGTGTTCACAGTTTGGAATGCCATTTTCTCTTACTTATTCGTCCATTCATTTGTTTATTAGTGGCTTTATTTTTTAGAGTTTTGGATACACAAAAGTTGAGCAAAATTGAACAGAAAGTATAGAGAATTCCCATATACTCCCTCTCCTGTCCACTTCCAGCCTCCCTCACCATTATCATCTCCCACCAGAATGGTACATTTGTCATAGTCAATGAACCAATATTGACATGTTATCAATCAAAGCCTGTGGCTTACATTAGAATTCACTCTTGGTGTTGTAACTTCTATGGCTTTTGACAAATGTATAAAGACATGTATCCACCATTATAGTACCGTACAGAATAATTTCACTGCCCTAAAAATCTCTTGTGCTCCATGTATTCATCTCTCCCTTCCCCCAAGCCCCTGGCAGCCCTTGATCTTTTTACTGTCCCCATAATTTTGCCTTTTACAAAATGTCATATAGTTGGAATCATATAATATGTAGCCTTTTCAGATTGGCGTCTTTCACTTAATAATATGAATTTAAGTTTCTTTCATGTCTTTTTTATGGCTTGATAGCTCATTTCTTTTTACTGTTGAATAATATTTCTATTGTCTGGATGTACCACAGTTTATCTATTCACCTACTGAAGGACATCTTGGTTGCTTCTAAGTGTTGGCAATGATGAATAAAGCTGCCTTAAAAACATCTGTGTGCAGGTTTTTGTGTGGATATAAGTTTTCAACTCCTTTGGGTAAACACCGAGGAGCATGATTGCTGGAACGTATGTTAAGAGTATGGTTAGTTCTGTCAGAAACCATCTTTCAGAGTGCCCGTACCATTCTGCACTCCCAGCAGCAGCGTATGAGAATTCCTGCAGCTCCCCTTCCTTGGCAGCACTTGGTGTTGGTCAGTGTTTTGGATTTTAGCCTTTCTGATAGGTAGTGGTAACATTTTTCTTTTTCTTTTTTTGTTCAAGATAAAAGCCTTGGAATTGCCTGAAAATGAGTATGTGACTATGAATCTAAGCAGGTTCTCTCCTCTCTGTTGTTAAGCAGAAGTACACTAACTTCTGAGAGCCACACAGTCTGCCCTCCAGCTCCTTTGTGTCATCTTGGCATCCTGTAGGTGTTTAGAAAATGTTTGCTGATTGCATAGCTCTCAATGACCTGGCTACCTCTGCTTTTGAGAACCAGAAGGATCTATTTGGGGAGATTCAGACATATGTGCACATGCATACATACTCACAAAAACCACAGGTATTCTTCTATACCAGCTTGGGACCACATTGCCTAGGCTTTCAAACCCTAGACTCTGAGGACCTCCACATGTTGGCCTTGGTCTATAGGTGATAATAAATGAATAGTTTTGGTTATGTTTTATCTTGGTCAATCATCAGGCCCATTATTATCTTTGGGTCTCAGACAATGAAACAGTTACTCTCCCTATTGCAGCCCACACTGAACCAATCCCACACCTGCACCTATGGACACCAAACCCCGAGGTGATAGGAGCGAAAGCTGATGAGAACTGTGTTCATTATCCCTCTCCTTTGTTTCATTTTTTTTTTCTTCCTTCATTGTTCCTCCAAGAGGATTCTTAGAAGGAAGGAGACCTATTATTGAGTCCCCTGGAGGTAAGCTTATACCCCATTTTTTGTGCTTCCGTTGTGCTGATTCTGCATTATGTGCCTGGTACATGATAGGTGGTAATCCATGTTTATTGAATAAATAATGACCTTTGGTCTGATATGGAAATCTAGAGTTTGCTAGTAAAGAATCACATAACATTCTTAAGTTCATTGTTGGAGCTACTATTGCAGTTGCCTTGCAATAGCAGAAATCACTACAGGCTTGCCTTCATGAGCCCATGGCCATGGCCAAATGTGGAGCCAGTACTCCCCAACTCCCCACCTCCTGCTTATTGTCAAAAACACACCACACATTGTAGCAATCATATTGCCAAAGGTTTACGGCATCCATAAATTGAAAATTACTGCCTCTGACAGTTATAGGCCTGTGTCAACACCAGATCATGTTGACTCTCCTGGAATGTGTTTGCGAATGCACCAATGCCAGGCTTGGAAGCTGTTGACATCAGAGGCTCTAAGTTAATTAGATGTGGCCCGAGAGCATTGTGGGTTTTGCTATCTAGAAGGATTTTAATTTTGTTTTTCCTTAAATTCCTCTCTCCTTTGATTTGGTCCCAGGGTAGGAGCTATCTTGGCTGCCGTGTTTGGCACACAAGAAAACCAGTTTAGAGGAGGAGTCCACATTGCTGAGCAAGTGATAATGATGGCTGTGAACTGCTTCCCTTTCTTCCCCTTTGGCAGATTGCAGTATGAATGGCCGGAGACAGTGGGAAACGGGGCTGGTCATGACTTCTGCTGTGAAGGAGAGACAGCCTGCACAGTCTGTGTGTTCTGAGCAGGTTTTGTCTGACTATGCCAGGGCAACCATCTGGACATGATGTTCATGAGACCTAGGTTGTGACTCCCATTCTAGCGGCAGTGCATGCTGTGAGCTCCCTGGCCGCATGCCTCTGTGCATGTGTGTATGTAATGGGGTTCCTGAGAGGACACCCCAGCTCTTTGAAGGCCCTCTTGCTACCTTATTTTTCTTCTCTGCTCTAACATCCTTGTCACTCACCAGAATAAAAAGAATGCCCAATAGTTAGAATATGTCTCAGAGTGTGCATATATATATATACATATAGATATATGTATATACATATATATATATATGTAGTTTCTGTTCTGGAGAAATCAAGAAAGGAAGAAAGACCCTGGCCAGTTCTATCAAGATTCAAAGAAAATGTCTGCCTTGTGATACCTTCAAGACTTGGGTCCTTCTCCGGTTACCAGAGCCCTGATGCAGGGCATCATCCTAAACTGACAGACTGCCACAAGCGCCTCGGCTGGCAGGACTCAGGCAGAGTGACAGAGAGAAGTGGGTATCTTGGGAAGTGGGAAATGAAGCCACAAGGTCAGGGAGAGCCCCACAGAGTTGTTTCCTGCCAACTAACGGCCCTGTTTCAGTCTGTATTCATTGAGTTCCACATGCAGAGCACTGAGCAAGACCCAGAAGGAGACAGAAACCCATTTCTGTCTTTAGGTAGTTTACATTCTAGTGGTGGAAAAGATACACTCCTCTGCAAAGGCAGGGAGATGGGAATGAGGAGGTGTGTTCAGGTAATGGGGAGCGGGCGGGGGGAAAGATGGTGAGAGGAGGTGGGGTAGACAAAGCTACAAGGATAGAAGGTCCCCAGGGGCTGGGAGTTCTGTCCATTGAATTCACTACTGTGAATACCTAGAGCCAGCTTTGCCAATTCACTTTGTGGACTATTACTGAAAAGTAAGTTGAGGCTAGGGACTGAAGGAGCTTAAATTCCTCAGACCACGTTCTCCAGGTATGTGGTTGATTGGGGTGCAATTTTGGGTGGAGTGAGTACTCCTGGCATTGCTACACAGAGTGACTGAAGAGGGGCTTGCTTTTAGGCCACTGTCCTAAATAAATAAATGATAATCCAAGCCTGAGGTACTAAGGAGCTCAACTATGTTAGAGCTCAGAAAGGGGGTTCAGTGTGAGAGGCAACGAGGGTTTAGGGAGCAAGCTCACCAATACAAGTTGCAGAAGTCTCAGGAGACCCTCTGTGCTATCCCTCTCGTTCTGTGAGACTGCTCAGTGGTCATGCCTTTTGGAGCAGACCTAACCTTGCCTCCCTGCTGCTGGCGTCAGCCATAGATATTTCACTGTCCATTTTTGTGAGACATTTCACATTTTACCACTGTTCTCAAGAATATCCCACAGAAATGACTGCTGCTTTTTTTTTTTTAAGATTTTATTTATTTATTTATTTGATAGAGAGAGAAAGCACAATTAGGCAGAGCGGCAGGCAGAGGGAGAGGGAGAAATAGGCTCCCCACTGAGCAGGAAGCTCAATACGGGGCTCGATCCCAGGACCTTGGGATCATGACCTGAGCCGAAGGCAGCCGCTCTACCGACTGAGCCACCCAAGCGCCCCATGACTGCTGCTTTAATAAAGCTGATTTGTGAGTTCATTCATTGATTCACTCATTCATTCTTCTACAGTTACTAAGCATGTACTTTGTGCTTTGCCCTCTTCTGGGCCCTGGGGGACTCACCAATAAATCAGAGCTCCTGCCTGCCCCCCAGGACCTTACAATTAAGTAGAGTCAAACATAAACATGCGTGCGAGTAATAAAGGGCTGGACATCTGCAAAAGGCCTAGTGAGTGCCCAAAGGAGGATATCAGCTGGCTCCACGTTGAGGTGTGAGGCCAGGAGCATCATAAAAGCACAAGGGACAGGGCGCCTGGGTGGCTCAGTCGGTTGAGCGTCTGCCTTCGGCTCAGGTCATGATCTCAGGGTTGTGAGATGGAGCCCCATGTCGGGCTCTGTGCTCAGCGGGGAGTCTGCTTGAGATTCTCTCTCCCTTTCCCTTTGCCTCTTCCCTCCTCTGGAATAAATCAATAAATCTTTTTTAAAAAATGTTCTGAAGAGATTAATATGTTCTATGGGTTGTTACCTTGATCCCAAGACCTTCCCTTTTTCCTGCCCTTTCTAAGACTAAGCTAATCACCCTCTTCTGTTTTGTGAGCTACCCTGTACCCTTTCAACAAGTTCCTTTTTTTAAACTTAACGTACTTCGTTTCTGTTGCTTACAACTAAGGAACCCTAGCTGAAGCCCAGAGGGTAGCAAGAAAGGCCTTATATCCCACAACTGTCTCTGTTCAATCTGCCTTGGGCTGCAGAAGGAGACCTGAGACCACTCCTCCTGCCCCACTGTAACCATCTCAGGTTCTGCCCAGGCCCCTCTGCCCATCTGTGGTAGGGAGTTTGGTATGTTCACTGCATTCTAAGCCATTTCGTCTCCACCGCAGTCTTAGCTGACAGCCCTTACGGGAATTGCTTCAGCGGTCTTGCCCAGCTGTCAAACTGTAAGGAGGAGGGAGTCATAAACCAGGGGACGGTGGAAGACCATCCACGGGCCTCTCCTCAGTCAGGGCATGGAAAGGACAGCAGAGGCTCTGAGCACTAAAGAGAAAGTAAAAAGGAGAGCCATAAAGAGAGGGGCTGACAGATGGAGGTGGCCCCAGGTGAGCTTTGCCAGTGCGACATTAGCTTTCTCCACATTTTTTAAAGTTACTATTTCATAGGTTCTGCTGCCAGAACTTTCTGAAATGCGAGGCCTGAGTGCCAGAGCAAGCTGGCAAGCCAGCCAGCATGGGCTGCAAGTGCCAGAAGATCACAAACACAGGCACTAATAGCTTGCCTGATACCTCTGTGCCTTTGCATTTCTGCCAAATTGATGTGGCCATCAAGGTAATCTTCCAGGCCTCATGGCCCAGGTGGTGTACCCAGAAAGGCAGACCCAGCCAGGAGCCCTGAAACTGGCCTGGGGCAGTGGTTTGGGGGCTCTAATGAGTGGCCTTCCTTGTCACATTCAGGCAGGTCTGCAGCCACCTGGGAACTTCAGCTCTCAGTGTCTCCAGCAGCCAGGAGTGATTGCAGAACATCTGTTGGTATGGGATAGGGACTCACTTCTGTCTCTGTAAGCCTTTGAGCTTCCTTTAAACAAAGAGGCCTCCCCCTTCCCTCCCCATCCACACCCCGCCAGATGTTTGTGTTCTGTTTCTACAAAGAAATATCAAAGGCAGCAATAACAATAGCATTAGAATTGCCCAGAGCAGGCACCTGCTACCTATCCCATGTGCACGCCTGGTCTAAAAATCAGGCAACTGATAGCCTTAAGTGTGAATTGATTTTATCATTAATTGAGCAAGTACTATGTTCCAAACATTATGCTGGGTGCCATCAGGAAGGCCCTTGAACTTGATTGTCTTTCTAGTGAGGGACAAAGACAAAGTTGTAGATAACTGACCTCAAGGTCTAAAGCTCAGCTTGGGTTCAGGTCAGAACACAGAAGTCGTGGTGAGGAAGGGCTGATTCTAAATTCTCTGTGCTTGGCAGTAAGATGTCCAGTTTGTGCTGTTAGAGTATTGCCTGTGCCACTTTTTGGCACTTAATCACACACCTCCTTGCATAGTCAGTTCCCCTTGTAGGTATGTAGGTATCCCGCTGTTTACAAGGGAGGGCAGGGAGAGACTCACCTTTGATCTCATATCTTGAAAAGTGCACCATGATTAATGGACTGGTTGCCTCAGGCAGCTTCAAAGTTCAAGGCATGGCTTGGTCAACTGTCACATCATCTAACACTTGGGCTTATCCAACCCCTGCTGTTTTAGCCAGTACTGCTTAAGCATGTCTGCACAAGACAAAAACCAAATGAAACCCCAACTAATCTTGTCTTGTGTTTTATACAGAGAGGAACCAAACATGTCCCCAACTGGAGTACAAACAGTATATCTTCTCCTTACTTGATACATATATGTTATAAGAGTGATTTTTATCAGTGGTGAGAGATTTGGTTAACCAAGGTTAGTGGTCCCATCATAAAGATGAAGGCCAAGCTGTGAAAACAGATGTTAGCATGGCAGTCTACCACCGGGAACCCCCAGGCTTTGTGTAGCTTAATTCTTACAACTGTCCTATAAAGTAGGTGATGTACTTCCCCCTCTGTTGTTTGTGAAGCTAAGGCTCAGAGAAGTCAAGGAGCCTCATCAGCTGTAAGTCTATTGAGTGAAGGAGTCGGGATATAAATGCCTGTGTGTCTGATTCCTTCGTGGAGAAAAGTTGAGCTGTTCTACCCTTACACACCCACAGATCTCAGTGGGGTAAGGAAGAGCCTTCCGGATACCAGGTCCCCTCTCCCCTCAGACCTGTGGGTTGGTTAAAATCTTTGTCCCTGTGTGGCATGGGGTAGTAGAGATGGGCATCTTGGGATAGTCTCTGGAATGGGTGGTGCAGAGGTTCATTCCTGCTGGGAACAAATCTGTGCACCTAGCTGCTTGGCCAGCAGGATGTCACAGTAGGGACTGTGTAGGGAGCCAGGGAGGAGTCAGGAGGTCACCTGCGGGAAGGGCAATGATAAGGAGACCATGAAGTCAGCCTTGGGTGGGCTTCCCACTCTGAGGTCCCAGAGGCCCGTTGAGATTCTAGGGATTTCCATGGCTCTTTGCAACCTGGAAGGGACCAACTGCAGGTCAGCACCCTCCCTACGTTAGCCCTTTCTCCAGCCCCTTCCCCACCCGGCTGTGGAACTGAAGCAGAGCACAGGGGTTCAAGGCCCTGAGAGCTCCAGCTCAGGAATGTGGTCAGACTTCATTCCTTCATGCTAACTGGCTTGGAGTGAAGGTGATCTTTGTTCCAGTACCCCAAATGGTGTTTGCTAAGGTAATTAATAGGAATCTGAAGTAAGGGCTTTAGAATATCTGGAGTGGATATGCACGGGACTGAATAAATAGCATATGAATCTTTCTTTTTCCTTAATTAAGGTCACTTGGCCTGAACACTATTCGAAAAAAATGTTTTGGGTCTCAGTGACAGTCTATGTATAGAATTATCCTGTAACTCAGGCTCGTTTCAATTAAATTAGTGAGATTTTTAGAGGTATGTGCTTAGGTTGTCAATGAAAAAACAAACCTGCTTCTTCTCTTTCTCGGGCCCATTGGTTTGGGATTTCTGGATGAGGGAGGGGGGTGGAGGTCAGGGCTCACATGCTCCTACTTGACTTACAGGGCAGGGTGCCTTTCAAAAACCAGAAAGTGGGACTAGTTGGGAAATAAGAGCAAGGTCTGTGTATAGTTTATAGCTAGATGATCATTTCTGGACCATATCAAAGCCTACAGTGTGTGTCATTCATTTACTTATTCATTCAAAGTTCCTTTATTATTTCATTTAAAACCACTTAATAATACATAGTTTCTATTATTTATAGTATGTATTTTGTCGGTATACCAAAGTATAAAAGAGCATCTATAATATGAACTCCTTACTGTTTTTTTTTTAAAGGATATACATATTCTAAATAAGTTTATATAGATGTGGAGACATTTCTGGAAGGATACATCAGAAACTGTCAACATTGTCCCTCTGGAGAGGGAGTGGGATGGGTAGGTGTTCCGAAAGAAGACATTTACGTTTTATACATTTTACATTTTGTATCCTTTTATATATTTACATTTTATACTTTTCTGTACTCTGAGTTTATTAAATATCCTTTCATCTCTAGTGCCTGGTACCACTTGTCTCAGTAAAATTGTCACTGGTTTGTATGATGAAATTTACAATGAAATGGAGCAATTTTTTTTTTAAGAGAAAGAGGGAGAAAGAGAGGGGCAGGGAGGGGCAGAGAGAGAGGGAGAGGAAGAATCTTAAGCAAACTGCACTCCCATCATGGAGCCCCATGTGGGTCTCAATCCCACAACCCCAAGATCATGATCTGAGACGAAATCAAGAGTCAGATGCTCCACCGACTGAGCCACCCAAGGCGCCCCGAAATGGAGCAATTTTTAATGGTGTTCTACAAATAGCACTGTGAATTCTGGATCTCCTATTAGAGGAACGTATTTGCACATCAATATATTCGCTGGACCAGGCAGGTCAGATGTGCTTATGACATGTGAATAAAACAAAACAAAGCAGGGACATGACATATAAGAGTAGCTTGGTTTCCCTTATCAGTGACAAGGAGCCTTTAACAACTACATCCTAGACGCCTAGTGGTGCAGAAACCTCTTTTCCTGTCTGGATAGGCTTTGCTAGCTGCCCTCCTAGCTGGACACAGGTGGAGTCCTGATCCTTCTCATTCTCTCCATCCTTTACTTGTCCTGAAACGATAAAGGCCCCACAGGAGAAGGTGGGGCATGCTGGGTTCCTCAAGTTCAGGAACTTCCTTTAGTTTTGTTTAAGAGTTTGTATCAGGCTTGGGGCGCCTGAGTGGCTCAGTTGGTGGAGCAGCTGACTCTTGGTTTCAGCTCAGGTCATGATCTCAGGGTCCTGGGATTGAGCCCCGCGTCTCGTGGGGAGTCTCCCTGTCCTCCCTCCCCCTCTGCTTCCCCCCCCCCCAACTTGCAGCTCTCTTGCTCTCTTTCTTAAATAATTTTTAAAAGAAGTTTGTATCAGGCTTTATCCTCGAGAATCTTGGCCCAGAAGAAGCTGAGCATTTTCAGAAGAGGACTTATAAACTCAGTCCTTCCCATGGTCTTCACAGCAGTGCCTCACTCCCAGAGGCTCTTTCCCTGCTCCCCAAAGTAAAATGCGTGTCCAGCCAAGACAACTACAGGGTTGGAGAGGAGTTCAGCAACTGGAAGACACATGCAAAATCACAAGGACACACCCCTCCAGAATTGTTATTATTGGCTGGGCACTGTGGAAACAGGCAGAGGTGGTGTGGGCTCGAGAGCAGGCCATTTGAATCCAGACTCTACCAGCTATGGGATCTTGGGTAACTTACTTACTTAACCTCTCTGAGTCTTAGTTTCTTCATCTGCAAAATGGGAATGAAAATACTTGCCTTGCAAGATTGTTGTGATGATTTGCAGTAATTAATCCACAGTGATATGATTAATCATTCATCCATCAAACTGTACATGTTTATTATGCATTAAACAGTGTGCTAGGCACCACGAGAGATTTCAAATATTAATGAAACATGGCCCTTGCCCTGCAGGGAGTCAAGTCTAGAAGAGGAGATGAAAAATTTAACAAACAGGGTGATAAATGCAATAATAAAATACATACCAAGCTCACTGGTGTTACAAAAATAGGAGAGAAATTCAGAATTTAGAAACAGGTAATATACTGTAACAGGTAATGTTTTGATAAGAAAGATGATTTCTTTACAAAGAATTGCTGGTTATACTCTATTTATTAAACTACTTAGATGCTTCATAGGGGCAGAAAGTTAAGGGAGAGTCCCTGACCCTTTTCTCATTCCCATTGCTTCTGTGTTGGCTCAAGTTAGCATTTCCCATAGCTGGTTACCTGCAGCCTCCTAACTGAACTTTTTACCTCCAGATTTTCCCAGCACCCATCCATTTTTTGTGAATTGTTTGGTGACACTAGTAACAATCTCTCATACCCACGTTTCGCCCATTTACAAACTCTTTTCATAAATGTTGTCTAAAGTGATCTTCACTACAACCAAATGAGGTGCGGGGAGGACAGAAGCAATTATCCTCATTTTAAAGGAAAACGGGGCCCGTATAGGTCAAGGGACTTGGTCCAGGTTACTCAAACCCAAACTCACCCCCTTCTGGGTGCAAATCCAGTACCTTCCTCTCCATGTCTGTTTGACTAAGGCACTGGGCTGTAAAACAATTTTATGGCTTCTTGTTCCTTAACATAGTTGACAACTTTGTTAGTTGTTAGAGCTCAGGAGAAGCATCTTTTTTGATGAGAGACTTTTGATGCTCTCAGCCACTCTTGCTAAACCCAAGATTAATTAGAGAGTGCATCTAAAGTCCTCTCCTGTTCCAGAGGCCTCTTGGGTCCAGCCCTGTCCTTGGCATGGGGGAATTTTCAAAGCCAGAGGGAGGTTCTGGGTGAAACACCTGGCTCACAGGGTTTTTCCTTGCTCATGCTCCAAGAAGGCAGCCTATCAGGGGCAGGTCTGGGGTCCAGAACACAAGCGTGTGCCAGGAACAGCTCTGGTCCAGGAGGGCTGCTGAGTGGTGTCCTGATTCCTTCTTGTTCTAGTGTAAGACTAATTGTCTTCTGAGTAGCACTTGCTTCTGCTTCATTAATTTCATTTATTGCCTCATATGTTCATTCATGCATTTATCCATTCATCGAACATATATGTAGCACCATGTAGGCATTGGGGATGCAAGTAAGAATAAGATGTGGTCCTTGCTGCTTCTTTCTTTCTTTCTTTCTTTCTTCAGACCTGTACTGGACATAATTAGTCCTGTGCCTCCTTCACTGATACCCCCACCTTGTCCTCCAAGGAAATACCATGCTCACAGCCTTCCTGCCAAGGTGGCCAAATGTGGCACCATCAGCTTCACTGATCCAAGAGGCAAGTTATCATTGAAAAATCCCAGGGAAGGAGTCCAGTTAGTCCCTGTTGGATTATCTGTCCACATTTAAAAAATAAGTATATGAGTTACTATGATTGGGCCAAACTTGTGCACATGTTCCCACTCTTGTGGCCAGTGGAGTTGAACTCTTTCCAGAAAACAGGAGAAGAGTACCGAGTAGGTAAATATTTAAATGATAAAAACAGTGGGCCCCTCTGGCTTTCCACAGCATAGGGGTAGCTGGTATTGCTGCATAGCCACCGCTGTGTGTCCCCTCACCCTGAGGAGGCAGAGTCCTTCAGTTAGCCTTAGAGACATTTCACCTCGAACCATTCTCCTGGTCTGGTATGTGATCCAGTTATTTCATACCCATCCATCTCATGACCTTCATCTTTGCTTAGAGCAGCTTTAGACCTCCTCCTCAAAACCAGTTGCCCCCCTAAGGAATCTGACATTAATCCATGCAGGTGGGATTAATGCATGCAAAGGAACAGGCAGGCACTGCAAGATGGTGGGTTTCTAACAGGGATGTTTCCAATTAATCATCCTCATGTCTCAGATGGGGAGAGGGCAAAGAGCCACTGAGGGCATGTCAGCACAGGCTTGCTACATGGCTTCCAGTTAGCGGCAGGTGCTGTTTTATGAAAAGCCTGCGACCGGGATTCCACCTCCTTGTCAGTGAGTATGCAGCTGAGTTGAGTGTTTCTGGGTGTGCAAGTTCACAGGGTCATAACTGCGAACCTCTGTGCCCCTCTGCCACTCACTCAGGCTGCCGTCCAGAGATCAGTGGGTCTGCGTGAGAGCCTGCAGTTGGGCCTCAGCAGGATTTTGCTGGAGCACAGATTTGTGTCTAGGCAAAGGCAAAATCTGACTGCATTCGCTTTGATCCAGGCAGATGTGGAAGCAGGTGTGGAAACATCTGCCTTATGAGCCAGAGTTCTCCCTTATCATCCAGCTGAGGGCCAGGGATAATGGTGGACAGAGGAGATGCCTCCTGCTCAGGGCTGTTAGCTAGCTGAGTGACGCTTAAGCAAATGGCCTTTCGGCTCTTTTCATCTGATCTTGAGAGGAATTCCTTTACCAGGTTCCTGGTCGAGTAGAAGTGAGGTCAACACTCCAAATTAGATAACCAACAGAAGGTCATGGTCCAAGACATCCTAGCTCTCAGAGTTGCCTATGCCTGGGGACTGGCCCCATTAAAATTAGGATGTTTCTACTTTCCAGGCTACACTCTCTCTTTAGGGCCACATCTGCTACCGAACTGCTGGGCACCACCAGGTGGGCCTAGATGTCTTTTATTATAGAGGGAACCATATTGCTGAATTGTGTTTGTCAGGAAATGCCGAGCTTTTCTTCCCATACTAATCCCATACAAATGATTGTAGCTTTTCTCATTCTGCAACCACATGACTGAGAGTACTTTACTGGAACTTCACTTCTTCAGAGCACCTTAGCTCTAACTAAGTCCTAGATAGCCAGCTCTGCCAGATTCCATCCACATCATTTATAAAATACTCCAAGTAAGCCATCAGATGTGGACCTTTGCTCAGCATTTGTTATAATCAGACATCCCGTTCTCTTCAGCTACTCAAGTTTGACCAAGATCTTCTCTTTTCATTCCCTATACCTTTCCTTTTTCATTTTCATTAATTTCTAGACTTTTAGCTTCAAATATGTTTAATGATTGGCCTATGATTGTAATATTGTTCAAAAATATTTTCTGCTTCTCTGTGGAGCAGAATTATGCTTCCTCACCCTATTGATGTCAGACCTAGTCATATAACTTTCTTTGGCTAATGAAATACTACCAGAGTGACACATGCTGCTTCTGAGCAGAAGGTCACGAAGGCTTTTGTGCGGCTTCACCATGTCTTTCTTCCTTTTCAGGGGACAACTGAAAACCAGTATTGCAATCATTGGATAGATCTCTTGTGGTTATTATTTTTAAGTGACACATCCAGTATTTTATACAGGGGGATAAGCTCTCAAGACCTAATTTAGTCCTGGTTCCTATTTTTCTCCCCCAACCCTGTCCCGAAGGCTCCTAATCTAGACACCATCCTGAAATGAGATAAGCTAATTGTGGGAAGGGGAAAGAGGGAGGCAAGAAGCAGAGGTGTTAGTAAAAATGTAGCTCCAGAGGATCGAGCCAGAAGTGAGTAGCTGATTACATTACAGTATGTGGGTTTCCCAAGTGCTATGTCTGGCAGCCCTCTTGCGCCAGCACAGAAGTAAAATCTGGTTAAAGGGTGAGCAGGGAACTTTGACAGTGCCCAAAGATTTCCCCAAGGCAGATGTTTTTGCTTCTTGGCAGCCTATTCCTGGAGGGGAAAGCAAAGAGATGGACTTAACTGTCATTTGGAATGACTCTGTCCCTGTGGTGAAATTGGCCAGCCAGGACCGGGAATGTATTAAGGCAGCTTCCTAGTTTGGTTCGCTTCATTGCTCTGAGCATGTTTCTCTTTTATTATTGTGCTTTCCAATGCCCCAGTCTTCAGCTTTATCCAGCACAAAACAATTTGGGCACAGGCCCCAAAGAGGACTCCAACAGCGTGTATAAGAACTCCAGGTCCTGAAATTGACATGTTTCTCTTCCCGTCACCTCTATTCCCACACATTCATATGACATGAATTTGAAATGCCCTATTCATATAAAGACTCCACGCTGTTTCAAGCCATCCCAACAATCGGTAAAATGCATTTAACCTGTCCCTTTTAGTGCAAAAAGATAGAGCGTTGCTAAGCCACACTGCAATTAACTTTGTATGTTTCTCGTCACAACCACAGCCTGCCCACAGGATGAAAAGCCATTCCTGCTGACTGGGACTCTGTGTGAGTATGTGTGTTTAGGCACTTACTTAAAACATAACCACAGGCCAACGTGCCTTTATCGAAGCACATGGAGATCATTACTGCACTTGCATTTTGGGTTGAAAGGAAATACAGCAGTTAACCACCTGAAATCTCAATAGTAAAAGAACACCATGAAGTTCTACAACTGCGGGACAAAAGATTGCAAAATGTACGTTCCGTTAAAAAATTAGGAAGTAAGTATGTTACAAACTTGAGCAGTTTTGTCACAGTGATTAGTAGAGCTTATTATGTGTGACTAGAAGTGTCCATTTCTACAAAGAAATGGAGAAAAGAATTAGAAAAATATCAGTTGTTGTATCTTTGATCCCAACCCCACTGTATTCAGACAACGCAAACAGAATTTCTCACAAGCTTTTAGTATGTAAAAACAATGCACTTGTATTACTAATATTTTAGATTTGTGTTGATAGTCTTTTGCCAGCAGCAAAGGTGACCACCATTAAGAGTTCTGTCCCAACAGTTTTCCTCTTGATTAAGTGCTCCACCAGACTCATTTTCTTGGAGAAAATCCCATTCAGGTCCTGGAAAGATTAAAGCACCTTAAACTTTCATTCTAAATTCAGTTCCTCTGGGAAGTAGGTTGAGATCCAGAAGTCCTGAATGAAGCCAAATGCTTTGGGAGACAGCTTGGGTTGGCTTAAATTAAAGCTTGCTCTCTTGAGGGCCATAGACACCACAAACAAAGCT
This sequence comes from Callorhinus ursinus, assembly GCF_003265705.2. Lineage (NCBI taxonomy): Eukaryota > Metazoa > Chordata > Mammalia > Carnivora > Otariidae > Callorhinus > Callorhinus ursinus. The sequence goes on along the minus strand of NW_027397064.1, from coordinate 53,317,597 downwards.
TTCTCTACTGTGTTCTGCTACTGTGTTCAATGCAGAGTAACTCTTTAAATGTTCCTAGGGTTTCCTAAATGGCCTAGAAATAAAGCTAACAGAAGAGGGCAATATATTTCAGTTAACTAACTTTAACAGTATACCCAAAGTTATTTCTTTTCAAATAGCTCATGAAAGGCCTTGGTCAGAATTTTGGTGGCAATAGAAATACTTGAACATTAATCCATCAGCTGTCCTTTAGGTCTCCAGACTGTAAGCACATTAAGAATGAAACACCACCCTGGATGCTATAAACTTTATAGGTCTGTATTTCTTTTCCACAAGAGAAAAAGAACAAAGTCACCACTCTCACAACAACTGGAAGAAAACTCGGTAGAAACTCGACACTTTTTCAATGAGAAATACTTGATGTCATATATTTTGTTTAATAAAGACTGAGTTGGTTGTACACTAAGCCAATTTAAGAATGTGATCTGTAACTCACAGACTTAATTACATGGAGAAAAAGTGAATGGGTTCATTAATGCTGTGAAAAGGAACAGTGACCTACCTGCCAAGTGGCAAGGTGGAAATAATTAATCTGGTCAATTAAAAAGAAACAGATAATTTAAAATGCAAAGCCTTCCAGGTGGTGCACTGAATTCTGCTATCTGGAATTGCAAATTCTTACTGTCAATTTTGGTTTTTCTCAGTACACTTTCCTTGTCCTTTTCTTTTTCTTTCTTCCATGGCTCAAATCTAATAGAAAAATCTTTCTATGCTATAAATCATGACCTGCTTCTTTATGTCTTATGTTCTAAAATATTTATTTATTCTAACATGTACTCTAGAAATGCTCCAGGGGATTAACAAGTCCCTAGAACCATCTCCAGGATTCCATTTTCTCTTTGTTGAGGGTCTGTTATGCCTTACTTTCCTTTCAAAATCGTTTGCCCTTTTTCTGGGGTTTTAATAATATTTTAAAAGTGCTAGAGCCTGAGCCACACTGTCTGGGATATCTAATCCCATTTATGATCCTATAACCTTGAAGCTTGCCACGGCCTGGCTGTCAGCACCAGATTCTAAATACATAGGGTAGTGCATTTGCTCCATGGAACCGGAAATTAGTCAAACAGTTACTTTTCTACAAACGTACATAATTCCTCTTGACATTTACAAGCAAGTAGTAGTTCTTAGACGTAGAGTCATCTCAAAACACCTCCGCTTGCAGCGAGTGGCTACCTGCAGCAAAGCGCCGGGGCAGGTATTTGTGCAGAGCAGCAGGCACTCGGCTCCCTGGCGCCCTCCCCACCCTCCCCCCAGTCACCCAGCGCGCCCCCGCCTCACCGTCGCTGGAGAGACGCGGGGGAAAAAAAAAAAAGACTCTGTTCCTAGCTTAATCCTTTTCAGCTGGTCCAAACTCAGTCCCAGGACAAATATTAATATCATGTTCATTTTAACCAAGGCAAAGCTTTATAAAAGCATCAAACAGCTCAAGGGAAGGCTGTTTTTACGGTGAGAGGCTGCCTGTAAATTTCTGGTTGCTAAGGAGGAAAAAAAAATCTCATCTAAAAAAACCAAATGCTGCCGTGGTGAAGTGCGATTTGAAAGTCTCTAGTTCCTAGGTGTTAGACTTGGCAAGTTGGAAATAGCGAGGGAGGTGAAAAGACGCTTTTCCTTGATGTGCTCAGACAAAGCAGTACATATTGTCAACTCCACAGGAGGCGCGCGGCGGCCATATGTGCGTCGCCCAGCGAAATGGAATGAACAGCTGCTGCCAGGAATTCAATTCCTGGCAAAGAAGCAAACCCAAGTCCTCCTGTTTCCAAAATAAAAATCACCAGAGGGATTCCCCTTCCTGCAGTTTCAGCCAGTAGTTTTATAAAAGCATAAAACATCGCTGTATTGTGGTTTATAATAATCCCTTACATTTGTAGAGTATTTTACAGTTTACAAAGCGCTTTACATACATTATCTCATTTGAGCCTCGTAATAGCCCTGGAGAGTACAAAGCACAGATATTGTGAGTCACTTTTCACAGATGGAAAAAGGAAGTTTCAGAGTGTGATGAGGTGGTGAGCTGGGTGCCACAGCCCGGGTCTCCTCCCCCCTGGCCCAGGACTGGCCATGCAGAGACCTCTTGGGGTTCTGCCAAGGGGGGGGGGCATGTCTCAGGGACCCAGCGAAGGGACCATTTTTTGTGCAGTTGCAGTGAAGCTGCAACTTCAAATCGCTTTCTTTTGTGCAAGCATCCATTCACTCTGCCAAAGGACTTCTCTCGCACTTCCTGAAGCAGCAAGGGAGGCAAGTAGGTTGCAAGGGAGCAAAGGGGAGAAGAGAAAAGCTGCACACTGAATGTGAATTTCGTTTGCCCTTGATGGCAGTCAAAGCCACCACTTCATTTTAAGCATATACTGCAGAGATCAGCCAAGGTCATGCTGAGCTTCAGAACTGCAGGGAGGAAAAGAACGTAGATATTGTTCAGTCGGTCTCAGACACTGCCACCTCTGTACAACCCTTTGCAGAAAAAGAGGTTTTTCTCCTGGAACTGCCTGGCTTGTGCTCATTGTGAAAGCAGATTTACAGAAAGGATCTACAGAACTTTTTATACAGGAATCTCTCGAACCTTAGGAAATGGTGGAGTGCTGGTGCAGAATAGTCCCATCCTATAGGCTAGAGGACATGGTGGGTGCATGCTGGACGGGCTGTCATGGGCCACTTTCCTTCCGAAATAGAGAGCTGCTTTCTGGTAGAGACTTGGAGACTTCTTTAAAACAGACTGCGTTTCCTGATCAGGTCTCACTGGGCCCGCTACAATGCCTTTGGGATTTTGTGCTCTTTGGTTCTAGTTGCAGAATTTTGCATTAAAACTTTGCTGCTGGGGGAAAAAATAAACAAAAACCATTGCTGCTGGACTCAAAATGCCAGGCTTATTGGCTTGCCAACTGTGTGAGCTTGAGCAAGTTTACTTAAGCTTTCTGTGGTGCCAGAGATGTGCCTTACCTGAAAATGTTGGACTATTAATAAAATCTGCTTCACGGGGTTATTGTAAGAATTAAATGATTATTATTTGTAGAGTGCTTAGAGCAGTGCCTGGTGTGAGGTGAACGTTCTCCCAGGCTCTGTTAAATCTAGTAAGGCTGTACTTTGGGCAGCAGCAGACCAGTTCCAGCTGACCCCTTCCTGCTCCCTGAAGATGTGCCACTTATGGAGAGTGGTTGGTGACATCCCTCCTTCCTGGGTTGGCTTTGACCCAGATGTACCTTCCCAAGGTCCTCCAGGGAGATGCATAAACCAAGGGGCACTTTGCCTCATTGATCTTTCATCTGCAAAGCAGTCAGGATTTGCAGGAACACAACACATTTTGGTTGACAGCATTTACATTGTTGATGTCAAAGCAAAAATTGCATGGGCCAAAATTAAACATGCGAGGAAGACTTTATTCAAGGCTGTTGCACTAGGGAAGAGAGGCCAGAACTCAGTCTGAACTCAACTCCACCGCAACAAAGGGCGGTAGACTCTTCAAGCATTGGGGTTGAGAGAATGATCATCGGCCATCTGTGTTTGCTAACTGACTTGACCAAAAGAAAATTTTCGTATCTTTACGAGTTGTCGTTTTATAGCTTAGAGCAAGGTGCCTGCAGAAGTTAGGCTTTTACTCTCCCACAGGAACTGGGAGATGGGGGTGCTATCTCCTTTGATGATTACATTTCCAAAGGCTTGTCAAGCTGAGGGAAATGTTAAGACCCTCTTTGTCATCAGTGTTTTAGAAATTGGATGGTGATTTGATGCAGAATGCCCGTCCCACAGAATTCCTTTCGAAGGTGAACAGAAACAGTGCAGTTTCCCTATTAGGCCTTGACAGTGGGCCAGTTTCTGTTGGTTACCCAAGTGTCCAGTCTCAACACTTCTCTCTTTCAGAAGGCAGTGCTGCAGGAAGGAGAGAGCCTCATTTTACCTGCTCTCTTAAGCCCTCTGAGTCCTGGTCTCCTCCATAAGGCGATGTCCCTCCCTTGGACCAGAGATTGACACTCTGTCATTGAGTCCATCCAAGGTTCCATGGTTTTGAAAAGAACCATATAGTGAAGGGGAGCAGAATATGCCACCCCAAAACGTGCCACTTTGGCATGTGGATTATTTTGAGCTGAAAGCAATGAAGACCCAGCAGACTCAGGAAACACTTTTACCTCTTCCTTAACTGCCTAAAAGAATTAAGATAGGGGGCCAGGCCCGGAAAGAGAGCTGTTACTGGAGATAACTTTTTATCTGACCTGTCTGTATGGCATGGCAAACATCTAATTTCATCTGCTCTTTTTATCTTCCTGAGAACTGCCCTTCTCCCCTCTCAAGCCCCAGGCCCCTACCCTATTCCGTAGCTCAGGATGGCATATACAATTAGCTGACCTGCCTTTGAGTCTCATATTTTTATGGGGCTCCCATACAAATGATTAAATTTTTTTTTCCTGTTAATCTGTCTTTTGTCAATTTGTTAGGCCAGCCAAAGAACCTAGAAGAGCTGAAGGGAAAACTTTTCCATCGCTTCAACAGTAGAGGAAAAGGCAGGACTTCAGCTAATTGGGGCTTTGCCCTGAATCTCAAAGGGGATGCCCTGTAAAGATATAGGCCTTCTCAGAAGAAGAAAACCCCTTATAGATTCCCACTCTCAACCTGGGTCATAACCAGCTCATTGGCCTTCATGTGCACACCCATTTCCTTTGTGAAAACTCAATTCCCATACCTTCCCTGTGATTTGGTCTGCAGAAACCATCTGGGTCTTCACAAAATGATTAGTGATGCCCCCTGCTGTTTAAACCTCACAAAACAGCCAGGGAGGAGGGCTCCCTGTTGCCTGGGGAAGGGTAGTAGGCCTGAAGTCCACTGGTCAGATTGATTTTTCATTATTTCTACCACGGTGAGCTGCAAGAATGCTCATTCCTTCACCTCTTATGTTGTGTTTGCCAGTCTCACCCAGTGGCCTTGTTAATTTTCAGGGATGATACAATGTAAATTGATATTGAGAAGTATTTCCCAAATTTGCAAGGTGTGATTCCTCTTCTCTCCCACCTTCTCCCCCTTCCCCCTTCCGCTTGAGGCAATAAGCCCATTTTTGTGCACAAGGGTGTTTTGTTTCTTTTCTGCTCTGCCTTCAGTTGGGGGAGGGGAAGATTGCTGGAATGTTAAAGGAGCTATATTACCCCAGGGCCATCCCCCATCCTCCTCAGGCCTTTTGTATGTGGATGGGGTGGGAAGGTTGTCAGTTCTTGCTGTAGCCCATGGATTTTTGGAATCCAGAGTTATCCTTAAATCATTGTATTTTAGCCACTTGAAGGAACCACTTTTGGCCTTAAAGCATCTGACCAGCAGAAGACCAAGTGTTAAGGGTCCACAGAGGTTTGAGCAAGATTCAGTAGCACACTGAGCTGCTTTGTTTTTGCCGCAGGCAGGCCAGATTGAGGACAACATGGAGCGCTCAGAGGAGCCAGAGTTCACACTCACCTTTGCCCCAGGCCAAGTCTTATAAGGGCCTCAACTGCTTTTCATGTTGGTTCTAAGAGCGTAGTATATTCGTAGAGCACCCAAATAGAAAGAGTACTGAGACTCTGGACATTTGGGGGAAGAGACAAAAGGCACGCTGGGAGGCATCTGATGCGACACAGGCTCTGACCTGGAGTTTTTGAGGGCCAGAGGATGAATCCTTATGGAAAAGGCCCACAGGCTGCGTATGGAACATATAAGAAGACAAGACTCTCAAAGTGCTTTAGGCCATGATTAAGCATGTCAAAAATGTTGCAGCAATGTCAGAAAAGTATGCAGTAATATGAACAGCCTCATAAAAATGCCCAGCCAAAAACAGCTACGTCAATTTTAAAGCCCAGTGCAAAATGAAAATGCGGGGTCCTTTGTTCATAAATCACTAAGAATTTTAAAACAGTGACAGCAGAGGATTAAACCTAGCATGGGGACCCTTCTGTGTGCAGAGCTTGTGTGACCACACAGCCACCCATAAAGTTGGCCCTGTGTCTCCATGAGAATTAATTCAAACGTGATTGAATTAATTGGGTGAATCATCAGAACTTTCCTGCGTTCATTTTACGTAGCAATCAGAGAAAGAACTTGGCCTTCTCCACAGAGCTGTGATGCCAGCAGGGGAAACGTGTGGGGCGGACCTCCCTAGGGTCCAGTCTGAACAAAGGTGTCTTCAGTCTATGGTGGAGACTCTTTTCACTGTTCCTCTTCCTTCTTTTCTTTCAGAGGAGGGGGTCCTTATTTCAGGCTATCTGCCAGGATCTGTGTCTGGTCTGGAGTTGCCTTGGTTCTGTGAAAAGGTTCCCCTTACATGTGATTTCTTTCCCACCTCCCTTCTTCCTAAGCAAACACATAGCTCTTTAAAAGATTCTGAGGTTTGGGTTTTTTTTTTTTTTTGGCAAGTTCTGTGGGCTTTTATTAGATGTACACTGTAATTCCAAACTGTGATTACATGATGTCTGGCTTTCCCTGAACTCGAATTTAATATCCTGAAAAATGGGAAGCTTTATTGCAAGGCTGAAGTACACCAGAAGTGGGGGACCTGGGGGTGAAGGCTTGAGGGTCTGCTGATTGCTTTCATTCCACCTCCTAAAATCTCTAGCTGGCTGTGCTTGATACTTGGTAACCTCGACTTTGCCTTTTAGATGGCCTTTTTCATCCTCTTGAATTTTGTTTATTACACAATGGTGGTAAACATTTTCTTTTTTTTTTTTTTTTAAAGACAAATCATTCATAGCTCTACAACCTTGATACTCCAACTTGTTTTCACGTTTCTACCTTCTCTTATTGTCTGGATTCTATTTTTGATTGTTGCATTCACAATGGAGTTTTAACTTTTTGTTCTGCAGTTGCATTTTAATTCCTTTTATACTCATAAAGGTAAAACACATTTATAAACTTAATGAAGATGAATGAACAATAAAGCAAACAAGAAGCCTTACAATTGCCTGCAAATGGAAACCAAAGCAATAATCATTTAGAAGCAGAGAGCCTAATAAAATAGAGCTGAAGTGATCTTGGCTGTTCCCTGGTTCTATGCCTTTATTTTACAGAAAAGGAAACTGAGACCCAAAGATTAAATGAGCTGCCACACAGCTCCTAGGGGCAGTCAGGACTAAGCAGGCTACAAATGACTTGTTTTGTTTATACACTGTGAATAGTTCTATTTCCACACTATTATCTTTCTATGGGAAATAAGTTCTTTGAATATCTGTCCTTCATTTGTGATATGAGGGAGTTGGAACAGATGCTCTTAAAAATCCTTCCAACTCAGAACTTGGAATTCAACTCAAAATGAACACAACTGGACCCTTGCCTAGTCAGCCCGAAGGTACTACTACGCACATATGAAAAATGTGGTAACAATTAGAACGTTCACTATTTTAGCTAGATGTGTTGTACCGCGGCTCATCAGATCCGTATGAAAACTTGACTGGATCTGAGACTGAAGTGTGCTGGCACATTCCAGACTGCTCCACAGGCCGGCGGTCTCATTTTAAAATTACCAATTGAGAGAAAAGCCACAGGATCTTAAGCAAACAGAGGAAAGGGCGATCCTGTTCTGAGTGCAGTAACCACCCCTTCGGCCTTTCAGAGCACTTTTCAAGCAGAGCGAGGCCCCCTCTACTGGTGGGATTCATCATCCACCAAAAAGTCAGAACTTGTTAGGTTTGTGGGAAATGGGGAAAAAAATCATAGAATCAGAACAGATTAGAATTGTAAGGAAATGTGAATACCTAAATCTCAGCTTTTCAAACTATAGAAATGATCCCTGAAAGCAAAGTATTTAAATCTCAGTTTTTCAACCAAGGAAACCGAGATCTAGAACATTTAAGCTTTTTTGGTCATAAATTTGTTAGGCAACATTCTACTGAGGAAATTTTCACAGTAGGTGGCAAAATTCTCTGTGTTAAAGTGTGAAGTTAGCTTTTGGAAAATAGAAGCCCTTGACAAATACTGAATCAATTATAGGTAAAAAACCCATTTTTGCTCAGTGGAGAGTAGGGTTCTTCCACACTCTCACACAGAGTTCTATGCTCCATTTGTCTAAACTAAGTTTTCTTAAACTCTCGTCATTCAAGTATTACTGACATGCTTCTTGACACAGCTAAGTACTTACTGTGTCTTATTATTTAATATTTTTCTTTCAGTCAAGTAATTTTTTTATTTTAGCCGCATCTCATGCAATAGAATTCATGAAATTTCAGGTTTGATGTGTCGTGTGTGTGTATACAAATATAATAAAATAAGTATATGGCTATTAAAAAAATGTTCTTCTGTGTGCGAGCTAAATTCAGCTCATTTAATTATCGCATGCGTTTACCATGCTTTAGGAGATACTCAGGTAAATATACTTCATGTTTAAGTCATGTAAATATAGTAGTCAGAATTTCAGCTTTCCATCAAAGGCAAGTTTTTTTATTTTCTTTCTTCGCCTGGCCTCTCCCTCATGCCTTCCCCTCTGTCATGAATCTTCCTTCATTCCCCTTTCCATTCTCTCAAAGTTCTTTGGTTCAATATTCATATTTCCTTTTCCCCAGTGAGGTGAGGAAAACTTTACCTCTCTGTCGCCCACTGGGGACCGTGCCTCATTTGATACTGAACTCCAGGAAAACCATATTGAAACAAACTGGTAATTGACAGAAGGAATAAAAAGACCTTTATATTCATGTCTTTTTCTAGGAATTGGGACTTGAGGAATATTGAAAAGTGATGTTATTTCTATTTCATCCTTAGAGTCAGCCTTCTCCGAGGAAATGGCACATAAACACAGAAAGTCCAATTTATAAAAACAAATTTAATAAATTATTCCTTGAGGAATATAATGGAGAGTCTGTTTTTGTCCGGGCACTGTGAAAGCTGGACTACCTGTAGGGGAGGATGGGGATGAGAAAAAGGCTGATCTTCATGAAATCTTTTCCCTTATTAAACATTCCTGTGTGATTAATTCAAGCTTTGTTTCCTCAGTCATAAAGGCGACCATTATGCATTTGTTGCTGGGTGAATACACTCAATCCGCAGCTAGGTATAGCTTGGTAGCATTGTGAAGCCCCAGTTACTTACAGTGGATTATTTGTATTGAAGCCGATCCATAGAAGATCTCAATTTTGAAACCTCTTGTCATTAATACTTTATTTTCTTTGTTTTAATTTTGTATATCATTTCTCTTGACCCTTAATGAAAAGTAAATAAATAGCCTTTTGCAACAAAATTTCTATTTTTAAACAACTTTAGACCTAAAGACCGCGGAAAGAGTTGCTTCGAATACCAGCTGTTTTATAAGCAGTTCACTACATAAAATTATATAGAAAACTCTTCTTCCAAAGGAAAAAAAAATCAGTGACAGAATTCTTATTTTGGTAACATTTGCAAAGTAATTTCAGAATCACATGGAAAATTTACAGAAAATATGAGAACCCACATAAATAAAAACAAAAGCTACAGCAATGTAATTCTATATACCTTCTTATTCTGGGAAAATTTAAGCATTATTCAATCCTAATAACAGTTGATCTTAAGAACATTAATTCAAGACTCCAGAACCCACAGGGAGGAATGGGTGCTCTGCATTTACTGTGGCTCCCCAAAAAGGTCCTTTCTGATGGCAAACAGATGGAAACCCCGTAGAGAGGCAGATTTCTGCTATAGCTATCCCAGGGCCGCACCATGCCTTTGAAATGACATCAGCCAGGAAACCAGTGACTGGAGTTTCAGGTTTCATAGAAGGATTTTGCTTTGCTTTTTGTAGGTCCAAAGATGGCAAGAGGAGGCAATAAATTCTGTCTGAGAACCTCTCCTGGTAGATGTTTAAAGAGATTATATGAGTAAATCAACTGTCCCAATCCCCCCATGTGATATGGACCATCCGGTTTGAATTTGAATTTTCTTCATCTTTCTTCTAGAGAACTGATGTAAGCCAACAACTCAGAATAAGTTGGGCCTGATGGGTGGAATGCCGTGCTGTGGGAATTATCAAAAACTAAAGTATTTATTTTTTATGAAGCTTTTCCTATAACCAGGTTTATGACTGGAAAGGGCCAAGGCTGAAATACATGGATTAGCATTTCTCACTGGAAAAAAGATTAGGTTGCCTCACTTTAACACTTAGGTTTACTATACATGAATAAATGCTGCCATTGTTTTCATTTTCATTTTTATTCTTCTATTATTATTGAGCTTTTGCTGAAACAACCTTATATGAATGTGGAGGAAGTTCTAAAATTGAGGAATATATTTTCTGTATGAGTCACGATATGCATTGGTGTTTATCTTGTGGTTCTGCCAACAGTGAGCAAGCCTTGGACTTAGGGCAGCTTTTTGGGGTAGAGCGGTTTGATTCTGCATTTACTTCTACATAAGTGAATGCTCCTCCAAGAATAGCATTACCAATCTCATGAGTAGCTGCTATAATTTTCAAAAGACTGCATGAACATTTAATAATAATGAAGGCAATTTTCAGGCAATGTCTTTCCAAAGGTCAACTAACTTTGTCTTATTCACTGGTATCTAAGGATTGATGCTGGGTCTCAAGGACGACTGGATGACTAAAGTGTTGGCACCATGCATAAAAATTCATCACCTCCTGGATAACACTAAAAATTGTGTGACCTAAGTATGGCCAGTGTGGTCGGGGTGCTTTTAGGTACAAGTAACAAAAAAATCTGGCTCAAGCACGTTTAAACAATAAGGTAATTTGTTTTTTCCATTCTATAGGAGAACCAGAGGTAGGTCAGGTTCTAAAGAAGGTAATATAGTGGCTCAAAGATATAATAAAAGACTCCAGTTCCCCCCCCCTTGCCCCTTTAAGCTTAGGTTAGTTTCTGTCATGGTCATAAGATGGTGGCAGCAGATTCAGATCAGACATGCCCAGAAGAAGAGAGTCCTTCTTATATCTTTTTTTTTTTTTTTAAGGAAACTTTCTCAGCAGCCCTTCAAGAGACTTCTCATGCCTTAGTAAAGATTGGACCACATGTTTATCCTGAAATTAATCAGGGAAAAGGAGGATTACAACAATGGACTTAGACCAGTGATTATCAACCTTGGCTGCATTTTGAGAAAAATACTGATACCTGGGTCCCACCTCTAGAGATCCTGGGATGCAGCCTGGGGCACAAAGAGTTCTAAAAGCTCCCCAGGTGATTTTAATGTGCGGCAAAGCATTTGAGAACCATAAATTTAGACCAAATATCTGGAGGGTAGAAGTAGGAAATGAATATTGGATTATAAATTACCATAGCCACTAAATATTATTGTATTTTCAATGTAAATCTTAAAAGATATATGTGCATATATAAATGCACACATGGGATTTGGAGTCAGGTTTGGAGGAATCCATATTTTATAGGGAGACCAGATGAATGTGGTCCATATTGGGAAGACAAATTTGGGTATATCCGAAGCCAATCAAAGCCATTTATGAGCATGGTTATAATAATGCATATATAGAGTGACTTTTGACTTTAGCAAAGTGTAATAAATTAAGAAGTGATGACAGTAAAGGATACTTAAGAGTCTTTGAAGGAAAAAAGTATGAGAATACTCTTAAATTCTGGAAACCCTCTTTAAAAAAATTTCCACTGTCAAAGAGCTTCTAGATAACTTAAGTATTTTTCACATTCCCTCTATGAAAGCCAAAGATTTCTTAAGAATTCTTGAATGTATGATATTAAATTTTAAAAAAAGGGGGCACCTGGGTGGCTCAGTTGGTTAAGCAGCTGCCTTTGGTGCAGGTCATGATCCTGGGGTCCTGGGATCGAGTCCCTGCATAGAGTTCCCTGCTCCACAGGCAGTCTGCTTCTCCCTCTGCTCCTCCCCCTTGCTCATGCTTTTGGCCTCTCTCTCAAATAAATAAAATCTTTTAAATTAAAAAAAAAAAAGATTTCAGGGTGCAGTTGGTTAGGCTTCAGACTCTTGGTTTCAGCTCAGGTCCTGATCACAGGGTCATGAGATCGAGTCCCAAGTTGGGCTCCAAGCTAAGGGCAGAGTCTGCTAAAGTTTCTCTCTCCCTCTCCTTCTGCCTCCTCCTGCCTCACGAGCTCTCTGAAATAAATAAATCTTAAAAAAAATAAAACAAGAATAAAAAAATATTTCACTATAACATGGATGGATCTAGAGGGTATAATGCTAAGTGAAATAAGTCAGTCAGAGAAAGACAAATACCATATAATTTCACTCATATGTGGAATTTAAGAAACAAAACAAACGAACAAAGAAAAAAAGAGACTTAAAAAAACTAAACAAACCCAAATTCTTAAATACAGAGAACAAATGGATGGTTGCCAGAGGGAAGGAGGGTGGGGGATGGATGAAATAGGTGAAGGGGATTAAGGAGGGCACTTATCATGATGAGCACTGAGTAATGTATGGAATTGTTGAATCACTCTATTGTACACCTGAAACTAATATAACACTGTATGTTACTTACATTGGAATTAAAAAAAAAATAAAAACAAAAAAGGTTTCACTAGTTTAAAAGCTATACAAATACCCCAGACAGAATGCCTTAAAAAAATTCAGATGCCCTGACTTTTTCCAATTATCCATTTTTTTTTAATCATTTCTTTAGGCTGGATATCCAGGTCATTTTATTCTCATATAGACTGTGCCCCACCGCACGCCACCCCCATGGTGGCCAGCATGCAGCTTTCACGTGGTCACTGTCATATTTGCACGTATAGAACAGGGCTTCTCCACCTTGGCTACACATTAGAATCATCTGGGGGGACTTTTTAAAGACTGACCCCTCCCTCCCACTGCCATCCCCATAAGTTGAAACCAAATCTTCAGGGGTTAGGGCCTAGGCATCTCTATTTTTGAAAAGTTTAACTGGCTGATTCTGACACAGAGTGAGGACTGAGAGGTATTAGTACAAAGGGAAAAAGGGAGGTAGATAACAGGGACATAATCTGTTCTCTTGTTCTTAGCTTGCTTTTAATTTTTCCTCACCCAAATCGAAGCTAATCTGAGTGAGCAATCTTGTGGGAGAGTGTAAGTAAGCCCTTAAGGTCTTGGGTCATATGGGTTTTGCAAGTAAAGGTAGAGCTTTATGGAGCCTCGGAAGACTCTGGTAACACTCTGTAAATACCTGTGGAAGCAGCTGGCCCTCTACTGTGATTTCTGAGTAAGTACGTCATACATAGCCCTTTGCACTTGAGGTGCAGAGTAGCCTCATGACAGCTGTTTTTGCTGTGGTTGGTGGCTGGAGACCATGATGGAGAGAAGACAATCACTAACCTGAAGAAGGATCATAAAGAGTGATTTTTTTTAAAGAGCTGATGAAACAACAGGTGGGTCAATAATCTTCATGCCCAACCCAGATTGTACCACAGCTAAATCTGCGCCCGCTGTAAACAACATGTGCTGTGCGCTCGAGTCCCCTCCAGCACATTCTGAAAACTAGAATATAATTTAGGCTGGCGCAGGAATATGTTCGCTGAGTGTACTTTGGGGAAAGCTTATTATACGACCAATGAAATAATCAGCAGCGACACTAGTAGTGAAAGTCATAGTTCTGGAAAAAGAAACACTTGGCATTGATAGTGTGTCAGAATAATTTGGAAAAAAAAAAAAAAACCTAAGAGGTGGACGGTGGTGAAGTAGAGAGAGCACTGGATTGGAGCCAGTAGTCCTCGGTTCTGATTCTGGCTTTGCCACTGTTTGGCTCTGTGATTTGGGCAAGTCATAGTATTCTCCACGAGCCTCAGTTTTAGGATTTAAGAGATGAGCTAGTCCAAGCCCTGGACTCGCTGTTGCAGATGCATTCCACATTTTTATCATAATACCCAATCTGTAATTTAAAAAATCTATTAAGTCATATCTACAAACGTCACAGAAGGATCCATTTATGATTTTCCATTTTAGATTCCACATGATTATTTCTAGAATAATTTTACAGTTTTGCCAACCATTTCATTATCGATCTTCCATCCACTGTCAGAAAAATAGTCTCTTTAGTTTCTGAAAAGGACTAATAACTATTTGCAGCATCTTGGTCAAATCATGCATAGCTGACCTTTGTTCTTTGGCATGTTGTCAAAACACTTTAAATGTAATGAATCGGTACAAGAACAAAAGACCAGTACACAAAAATGCTGTATTAACTATAGAAAAAGTTTTACCTTTCTAGTAGATAACACAGAACGTGGATATGTGGTATTGCCCTTGCAATAGGATCTTTTTTTTTTTTTGGTAATAGGATCTTCTTTTTGGAAAACTGTTATGATTCAATTCATGAAGCTTTCTTTTGCTTTACAATATTAGGATGTGATCATCTCTTGCTCTAAATATAGTATTTCCTGACTCAACAATGGACTAAACCTTTTATTCCCCAAAGTGTATGTTCTTCTTTCCATATCCGAAGTGCTTAAACTCTAGGGCATGGCTTTGTCAAATTTGGACTAATTCGGACCAAGAGGTTGAGACTTCACAGAATAGCTTCTGACCTTATGCAGCAGAGACAGAAACACAAACCAGCCGGTAGTTTCCTGGTGAATCTTGACAAGCTCTTCAAGACTCTGTGGAAACTTTGTAGACATACTTTTTACAGCAGTTGCCGGGAGTGCTGGTAAAACCTTTAGTAATGTGTCTTTTCTCTGAAGGATTTGCCTCTGTACTAAAATAACTGGAAACATAATACTAGCAATAAATGCTTTCTCACGAACCTTATTAAGGTCCTGTTTGCACAGTACAGTTTTAGCCATTTGTTGTTTTGAACTGAGAGATCCAGTCAATGATAATGATGTGTTTAATTTCACAAATGTGCAAATTTCACTTTGGAACAAGAACTTGGACTCAGTTTACATGTCCACCTAATAATATTACAATCAAGTTATCAGCAGGTCCTGTTAAACTAACAAATGCCTATCTTTATTCTAGAAATGTACACAGAACTCTCTATTGTCTGAACATTTTTCCCTATGAGGGCAATTCCTTTTCTAATATAAACACATTATGATGTTGTAGACAGGATTTCAATATGTGATAGGTCAATCTTGGCCCAAATCCAAGGGAGCTGATTTTATTAAACCACCAAAAGAACCCTGATTTCTTGTGGACTCAAGTGTAAAGCAATCACCTTGTAAAGACTCACTCTCCCCCCTCCCCAAGGGTAATATAAAACAAGACCACACTGTACCTATGATTAATTAATTAATTACCTCTGGCTAATGCCTGGCTCTATTTTTCAATATAAAATGATTGTGGCTACAGAAAAGAAAGTCTCCTCTAGAGTTAAGAGTATATTTAATTCCCAATGTCACAGAACATTAAAAAAATATTGTACTCTTTAAAATTTCAGTCACTGTTTTTCTATTGAGGTCAAAGAGAAAAAGATAAGTATTACTGCAAATATACAAAAAAAAGCTCACTGCATTCTGCAAATTATATAGATCCAGTGCTTTTGGTTAGGTCCTCTTAAAATCTTCTCTGGCTTTACCAATTTGAGAGTCACTTTTTATTGATAAGTGTTATCTCAATTTGCAAAAATGCATGGTTAAATGGTTTCTAAAGTCCCTGTGATAATCACAGTGCTACTTACCTAACACTTATTGCTAAAAGGTTGGTACGCATCTTTTATACCTGCTTGTGGTTTCAACTGCCAGCTATCAGAGAAGTATTATAATTGACAAAAGAGAGAAAAATAAAAGATAAAAAAGAGCAAGAAAAGGAGGGCAGTAAGGCAGATAGATTTTTCATTTCTTATCTTGTGATACATTCTGTAGCAGTAAACACTACTATCTCTTAAATAGACCCTTTGAAGGCAGAAAAAGAAAACACTCCAAGAGAAAGCTTTATAAACTGGAGATTGTCTTCCTCTTCATTGTGGCTTTGTCCTTTTGGAAAGTCTGCATGACCTCTCCTCCTTGTATTAAATAAAACAAGGGTGCAAGGACTGATGATTCGATTTGGTGAGTTAGTTACAGAAGTAGCTCTGGCATCTGTTATTTCCACTTGGTTATCCAGTACTTCTGTTCTGTTAATGGCAGCAGACATTTGATTAAACTACTGAGATTTGGACCCGAAGGGGATCCAAGGTGAGTCGTGAAGTAGATCACATAGCTACATCTCCGCTTCATCTTCACCTCACCTGTTCCTCTATTTCCAGACTTCTGGCAGACTGGCCGCTGGAGGCCTTCACCTTGGGCAGGAGGAGCTCTAATTATTTCAAGAATAATTGATCTAAAAAGGCATATTATAATATTCTGTTACTAGAACTCCTGGAGTATATATCCTTTACATATCATTTGTGGTATAACATTTTTTGGAGGAATTAAAAGCAAATCTCCCCTTCCCCACCAAATAGATAAATTAGTGGATAAAACTAAAAGGGTAAGAGAATTAAAATAATTTCTAAATATTTACAAAATTCTTAATTTTTGCACAACCCTTAGCTGAGAACAAGGACTGCCTTTTATACTTTCATAGTTAGTCATAAGAAAAAGCTCCAAGTAGAAAAAGGCAAAAATCCTAATTTCTTAGTAGTAATCAATATGTTGTAGCATCCAACAAAAAGTGACAACAGACATTTATCTAACGGGTTAACATTTACCGTAAGCCCAAATACCAGAAAACATTCATTTGAAACGTAAGTATATATTTTGTTTCCTGACTGACTTATTTAAATAGCCAGGTCATAAAAGCAGTCAACTTTCTACTGTATGGTTGTACAGAATCAGATGTAACAGACAGAAGTAACTGTAACAGCCAGAAGTAATTGTAAAAAGCATCTAGCAGTTCAAATGATGTGGGACCTCAAGGGGTAAATGAATTTCTGAAGGTAAAAGTTGACTGTGGACGGTCTTGAACTCATACCTTAGTATTTTCATTGTCAGTTCAGTGCTTACTTTTCTATGCTATGCTACACACATTAGAAAGATTTTACATTTGATTATTTGTCACAAGGAGGCACAATCAATCCTGGAAAACCAAAAATGGAAAACTAGGGGAAGTATTCTATAAAACAAGATAAACCAATTAACCAAATTATGGAAGAAAAATTAAGCTACAGACCAAACCTCATAACCTGAAAAGAACCAAAAAAATAATTCTCATTCATTTAGTACTTGTACTTCTATAAGAGCTTAGGCCAAGATCCAAACTTGACTCAGTTGAGACCCGGAGGCTACAGGACTAAAAAAATGGAGTGGAGGTATACAGTTAAGGTCAGAATTGGTCTTATTGGACAGCAAAGTCTATCCTGGGGTGGCACAGTGGACGGGTCTTGACTGCTGATTGAAGAAACGTCCAGCCATGGGCTAGCAATCATTTACATAGTGATCACCAGAGGAATGCAAACATACCCACTCTAACAGTTCTTTGGCTTATGCCACATCCTTTCCTACAGCCTAAAATTAGGATATAAACTATGGAGGGTAACTGGCTTATGTAAAGATGTCACTCTAGCAAGTGTTGCTTGAGGGCAAAACCTTGTGACTTCTGGCAGAGAGAATACCAAAGTGAGCTACCTCATACTGAGTGCTCCTTACTCAATTAAATGGAAAGATTCCTCAAACAGTATTTGTTATTATAATTTTAAGTGTTCTAGGCTCAATATGTAGCATGTAAAGATGCCAAAGATAAATACAGAGGACAAATATAAATAACAGAGCCATTCTGATAAATGCCATTATCAGACATAACTATATATTCCATCCTATAATCTCATAAATCAAAGCTTTTTATTTTTATTATGTTAATCACCATACATTACATCATTAGTTTTTGATGTAGTGTTCCATGATTCATTATTTGCGTATAACACCCAGTGCTCCATGCAGAACGTGCCCTCTTTAATACCCATCACCAGGCTAACCCATCCTCCCACCCCCCTCCCCTCTAGAACCCTCGCTTTGTTTTTCAGAGTACATTGTCTCTCATGGTTCATCTCCCCCTCTGTAAATCAAAGCTTTTAACTGTCTGGATTCATAGGTGACTGTATTCTTTCCAGTATGCATTCTTTCTTCTTCCAGGGGGTGTTCAGTAATGGCAGGTATGTTCCTGCCACAAAGTTCACATTGTTCTAGAAACTGGACACACAACACTGTCACGAAGCACAATCACATGTTTTCTAATAAGGACAGGAAACATCTTTTGGCATAAAACCAGGTATCAGTTCC
>NW_027397064.1:53211765-53299477 GCF_003265705.2 Callorhinus ursinus | reverse complement strand
GTGGTGCGCGCTGGTTACCACGGCAACAAGCCCGCCGGAAACGGAAGGCTGCTTGTCCTGAGATTTCTTTTTAACGGAATAAGCCCATTAGGAATAAAAAGTAATCAGTGAAGTTAGTCTTTCCATTATTAAATCTATCGTCGAAGACTTTAGGCTGCTAAGGCCGTTTGTTACGCAAGACTGAACACACTCTTCTAGGTAGCTCAGAGATGAAAACTCCACTTCCCGGCATGCACCACTCTAGTTGTGGCGTAGCCGGAACGTGACCGCGCTGTAGCTGGGGCCCTAGTCTCGCGGCACCCACTCACAGGCATGGGAGGAGATGAGGTTTCAGTACCTCTTCCCACCTGTATTTTATGGAGATTGTTGGCTGCCAGTTGTATCATTTCGGTGTCTCGCGTGGGGGAGGAAGGGTTATTGTCTGAAATCCTTTGTTTTTTTAAGCCTTTTTTAGTTTGCAATGCATACAAAGGTGCCGGTTCGTGTTTTGTGCTTGTGAATTAGCGGGAAGGAAAAGGTGGATAGCTCCTTGAATTGCCCTGGAATTAGAGTAGGTTTTTTGTTGTTGTTGTTGTTAAGATTTTATTTATTTATTTGACAGACAGAGAGAGAGAGAGACAGCGAGAGAGGGAACACGAGCTGCCCCGAGTGCATACTTTCTACTAAGGTAATATGGAGAGACCAAAAGTCTTTATTTTTGTCGTTTTCACAGGTGACTGTAGGAAATGGTTTTGTATTATATGGTACTGTGAGACATTCAATTTTAGATTCAAGTGTCTCCATCCCCTTATTTTTCATAAACAATTATTACAGAGCAGATGGCAGCGTTTAAACTTGGCTGCATCTCCTGCCTTGGTCCTCTGGCTTTCAATACAAAAAAGAAACCATTCTTCCTTGATCTACCTAGATCTCCACTGGTCTTCTATCATATGCATTGGCCTGTCTAGTCCCTAAGATAAACGGTGTGCAAATAAAAGCATGTTTTTGCTGTATACTTAAAAGACTTCAGTGCAAGTCCTTTATCTTCCTCCTTTATAGTTTTGCTGCCCATGCAGCTTATCTATATGTAAATTTTAGACACGACTCCAACCATATTGTATTATTAGACCACTTATGTCCTTTTTTTCCCTGATCTTAATAACCGCTCCATATTCTGTATATTGCAGGTAAAGAATCTGTGTACTGGAAAGGTTTAAGTTATTTGCTTAAGACCACACAGTTAGATAGGTAGCAGCTGTGCCAGGATATCCAACATCTAGTTTCAGTAGGAAATAGTGACTGGTAAGTAACTCATTATGTATATCCCCTTTAGATGAGTTTGTAAGAGCCTAGCGTTTGTAGAATGGAAGCTTAGTGTCGTTTTCGTACATTCAACCAACCAACCAACCGACTTGGTGTGGGCAGTAGAAATCTGAACTTCCAGATCGGAATGGCAGCTGTGAGCAGATGTTAGGAATTAATTAGTGGGTGGGGTGGTATAGCTTCTAGTCAGTCACCTGGTGTATCTAAGAGGAGACTTCTCCAGGTGTGTGATTGTTCATATCAAAAAACAACTGACTTTATGTACTCATTCAGTCTTCTCTCTTGCTGAGAAATTGGCAGAGCTGTGAAGCTCTGAGTGGGACCAGAAAAGGAACTTGCTACTGTATGAATATCAAGAGAGGAACAAACTACATATATTTCATAGGGTTGAGTGGGGGCTCTCACACACCTGAGATACCCCGAGAAAACAGGCAATGAAGACTCCTATAATTCTCCTCAGACATTCTTTCAACCCAACCTCTGGGTGCACCCTTTTAGGGCCTTCAACTTAGCAGGTATGTGGTTTGACAGAGGCTGATTAGTGCTGCCCAATAATTGAGGGGTGGGTGTGGGAGGATCTTCACCTTTATGGCTGCCTGACTACATTTGTCCCTTGGAAACTCAGGCACAGTATTTTAAAATCCTTATGTATTAACTGTTACTTTGGGTAAGTTACTGTTAAATCAAGGTAAGACAACAGAACATTGAAATGGGAAACTACCTTTTTATCTTTGGTCAGTCTTTTTTTCAGAATTGGATTTATATCATGAAAGCATTCACCTTCAAATGGCTTCTTGGAAATGGATGAAAAATAGGATGACTATCTGCTCTTCCCCAAATTTTGCTGATCCCTTCAGGCGTCAGTTGGGGGCCCCTCTGTGTTGGTGCCTGTCTGTGGGCGTGGCAGCCGACAGGGGCAGGAGGGAGGTTGCTCTGTGTCTTTCCCCTTGTTTCATGTGCTACTGTTCCTGAGGCCTGGCTTGAAAAAAGCAGGGCATTCGGTTTAGACAGATGGAGGGCAGGGTCATTTTCAAAATGAAATAAGTGCACAAATCACACTGTGAAATTGGCATGACCATCACTGCTGCTGTGAACACTGACTTTTATTTAGTCTCTGATAGGCAGTTGGGGAATAGATTAGCGTTTTGGGGGGGGGAGGGTGAAAGAAGGCCCTTTAATTAATGATAGAAATTCTGGAAAGTAATAAATGGGATGGAATATTATAGAATGTCATAGGGCTCATTTTGTTTCCAACAGAATCTTGAAAACTGGAGCATGTATCAGAAAGTAAATGTACCTTTCCTAGCAATAAGAAAGCACTTGGTGGTTGAGATAAAATGATTTAGTGCCTTATTGAAAGAAACGAGGCTTTGAGGAAACGGTGTTGGGCTCGATGGATTTTGCTGCATGAGGGAGGCATGTTTACCACGTAGAAGAGTTCCATTCAGGCAAAATGTGTAGGAGCTAAAAGCATGAGGTTTGGTTCTTCATATGCTTATGTTTCTGCCTGCTAAACCGTGAGATGATCAAATCCTGTTCTATTTGTATGTGTAATCTATTCGGCATTGTCTTGTAAAACAGTTGGAAGGTATGATTTCTTATTTATCCCACAAATGTGATCCTTTCCTATTGGTAAATCGGTCATTTCTGAACATCTCAACTACCACAGCCGTGGGCAGACATCTTCCTTGATAACGGAAGACCTTCTGCAAAACCATTTGCCGGTTGTTCTTTCCTTTTCCCTCTCATTGGCAGGCCATTTTCTTCAGGATGGCCAGTTTCAGGGGCTCAGTTACCTTGCTTCCTCTCAACAATAAACAGGGAAAAAGAATAAATTAGTGCCAATTGGTAATGTAATTGACTTTTAGGAGCATCTGTTCAATCTTTTAACAAGATTGTATACCAGATCAACACTTGGGGACATTTATGCTCAGATAGTAAGCCATTTAACCTCATTATGAACTTTCTTTTTGCTGGTAGTTTCAGCTTTATTAATATTTTAATTAGATTTCCTTCTTGGATATACCTTGGGTTTTTTTTTTTTATCAAGTTGCCTATATTTGGGTGTTCACAGTATTATTATCTAAATTATCAGGGGAAGCACAATAGCATTATGGCTCATAAATGGAATTAGTAGAGAAGGCACGACTGTGGATACTGGCATTTAAAGAAAGCAGTCAACCATCCAAACAAAGAGTTACTCTAAGCTTCGTGTTTATGCTGTACTTTCTGTACTAGGACCAGGTCCTGCTTTGCCTAACTCCCCTTATTAATCCTCACAGCCCTTCTGTGAATTAGGCGACTCTTACCGTTGGCCCCACTAGAAAATCTTGGGCAGCAAAGCACAGAAAGAAGCCTGTGGTGGCTGCAGCCAGCACGCGGGGACTGGCGATTGCTTCGGCTGGCCGGTAGGGGCCGCCCTGCACCTCTTCCCTCGCTTCCCCTGGGCACCGCCTCTCCAGTCATTTGGATTGGCTTTGGATCATTTGCTGCAGTTTGTTCTAATAGAACAGGCACAATGGTGTAAGAATTTTAAAGTTTAAGCACCGAAGCCATTGTGTAATTGTATGGCGTCAGTGTGGCTGACAGCGCTGCATTGATGTGATCCCCCTGTGTAATTGCCCATGCAAATTCGAGCAATCTGTAACGGACGCGGGAGCCCGCTTTCGGCCGCGGCTTCTCCCTCCAGAAGATCTTCAATAATTCGAAGAACCTTTTGTCATCTTTAAAATGCTCCACGGACAGGAGGGTCTCAGGATCCCTCTCATATGGGCAAACATCACAGATCAAGACAAGGTTAATGGGCTAAATTGACAGTCTAAATTGTCGCTATTCGGATGCATGCTTGCCTCTTTCAGCCTTTAGATCACCCTTCTCAAGAGAGAGAAAGATTATTCCAGAGGCTTCTTAAACTTTAAGCATTTTATTAAAAACAAAGATAGTTAGGTCTCTTAAAGCAGATTGTTTCAAACTCATGAACTGGCTGCTTGGGAAATGGCACCGCGATCTGCAAGGTAGTATTCTCAACAATGAAACAGCCTGGCAGATCTGCACAGAGAGTGACTTCAAACAACTCAGCTGAAGAGAATTTCCCTTCTTTTGTGTAGAACAATAATAATTAGGAAGCAAATCCAGGGGGGATCCTTTTTAGATTATTGTATATCAAAATAAAACGGCAAAAGCAGTTTTCCCCCATGGGAATGAGACTTAACAAAACCTAGTCTCTTATTTCCATTGTATGCTGTTTCTTTTTCTCTTTCCCCACCCTTCCTCCCTTCCTCCCTCTCCCTCCCTTCCTTCCTTCCCTTTTTCTTTCTCTTCTTTCTTAATTCGTCTAAAGATGATTTGATCTGAATCTAAAGAAAACAAATTGAGATTCTGATACACATATACACACAGAAAGTGAACACAAAGATAGATGATAGCTGCAAATAGCACATTTTGGTCTCAGCGAATACTTCATTTACTTAATAAACATATTTCTTTCTATGCCAGTGTATACATTCGACAATATTGGTATAGATATGCCACACAGATAAACAGCTGATCTTTAGCCCTGTTGAGAGATGTGCCAAATATGCAAGAAGATTCAAAATTAAATTAGGGAAGATGTAACCCCAAATTGCTAGTTGAGGAAAAGTAGTAACACGAACATGTGAACAGGACACCAGGCATTGCTGAACCGTGTGCTGCTCATGACAGTCCCTGGACACGCTTCATTTTGTTTCTGCCATCTCTGTCTTGGATTCTGTGACTGCTCACTTAGGCAACTCTGGCCTTCTTGTAGCCAAGACTCAGCCTTTACATTTCCTGCTGCATTTGAGTTTGGGGAATGCTTGACAGCAAGTGGCAGAACGATTGTTTCAGAGGCTGTTAGGCTGAAGCAGATAATGAAACCTCCCTGTGCTGGTGTGGCCAGAGTTTTTACGGGCCCAAATTAGGTTTTGTTCTTGTTCTGTTTAATGAATCTTCTTTTGAGTTTTTATTTTTTCCAGCCCGGACATTTTTCTTTAGATTTAAATCTCCCCCAATATGTTTAGATTTCTGTCCTGCTTGAAAGGAGTTGTTTCACACTATTTCTAGGGATGAGACTATATCTTTCGGCAATTCATTAAGAGTCAGCAGGAGACATGGATTTTAAAATAATTGCACTGCAAAGTAAATTGAGCAGACTCTGTTTAATGACCTAAGGTAAGGGGATAAAGTATGATAAATCTTGATACATGAAAAAAATCAACTGAATTCCTGTAGTGTTAACATTAGATAATATTGTTATTACACTAACAAAATCTTAAAGATTATTTCTAACCCCAATGCAACATGTATGCAAATATAAAATACCTGGAAATGTATAGACATCTCAGATCTTAGAAATAAAAAACACACGCAATTTTAATTTCACCTGACTCACTTTATAAATTGACTTCTAAATTAAAGTGACTGCCATTTATGGGACATCTAGATATGAGATAATCTAAAATTGTCCTCTACTAAGTAAAAGGGTATATTTAAAAAAAAATGTACTGATGACCATATCTTTCATGATCACTAGAGGCAGGCTCAGATGTATCTGTGGTAAGGATGTTTTATATCTATCCATGTATGTAACTTTTTATTTTGTCTTTGGAGAGAAGATGACCTTTGTGGGTGTGCTCCTCTTTTATTTGAGAAGAGTAAATAAGACCTTTATGTAGAAATCATTTTAAAAATTAAATACAGCTTGGTTCTCTGGTGCAGAAATGAACTGAATAAGAGCCAGCGCTTTTATTTTGCAGGTGGAAAACCCAAGACCTGGAGAGTCCCAAGAGAACAGGTCCAGCTGGTGGCCAAGGGGACGGGGAGCCCCCATCGGCTGTGCATTGCCTGGTGCCCTTTACAGTTTGCACGCTGTCCCTCCTGGCCGGGATCGCAAGCTACATCATAGGTTGTGCGTGTATTATGTACATTTTGACTAACAAGAAAATAAATAGCGTGTCTGAAAAAATACATCACACGGAGAAAGTAGGATGAAGTCATTACAACAATTAATGGCCAAGAGACTGGAGCAAGCAAACATTGTCTGGTCAGGTGAAGGTTTTATAAGAGGCTCACATTTCAATTGCCTTTCTCCAGTAGGAAATAAACATTAATAATAAGGACTGAGAAAATTTCTGTGTATTGTAGAAAAGCTGAGTACATAGATAACCACACATCCCTCACAGTCTTGGAAAATTATGCATTATTTAGAAAAGGGATTAAAAATATCTCCAACTTGCAAGTGTTCAACCTCTCACCCCCGGGGTTGCACAGGGAGGGCGCTGCTGTCCTTTCCACTGCTTCATGGTCTCTGAGGAACAGACCCATGGCATTAGTCAGCAGTTTCTGAATTTTGACCCACAATAGGAAAGATACCTCGAGACAGGAGAAATAGATGGAGGCAATTACACACAGCTACTTGATTGATGGTTGACATTGTCAGGGCTCCAGTGTACGGCAGATTGTGATGGTGTTGAACTCCCCTTGCCACCAGTGGATGTTGCTATTGGCAACCGTGCAGTGAAGCCAATAAAAAGGCAAGAAAATGAGACGAAAGCTCAACCTTAGTGGAAGCCGTAGGGTTTGTGCTATAAATTATGTTCCCCTTAGCAATATGTAGCATCAACGTTCAGGGCGGCTACAGTACCCGTAGCTGCCTGCAGTCTCCGTCGGACCCTGGGTCTAGTTTTATCATAAAGCACATGCTTTAAAATTTTGCTCTAGATAGGCTGGCATCCGTCTGTCGGGGCTATTTATTTATTTATTGTTGGGGAGCATAACAGATGTGGGTTCGTCTCTGCCTCACACGGACTGATTTTCAATTCCCGTCTGTGATATAAACAGGATGCAGCGCAATAGCTAGAAACACCTGCAGTGCTTCTGAGTTTGCAGACGCCGACCAGGGTCTGTCCCCAACTCCACCCCTGCTTTGTTCCTCACCTGAAGGAGGCGAGACGGTGCGGCAGAAGCTATTTTCCTTTCTAACAGAGCGATTCAGAAAACTGGCTTAATAAAATCCATAAATCTGAACAAGCTCCTCTTACCTGCTCTGTGGAGGCAATTTCCCTGCACTCATTTTCTCGCCCAGCTCCTCCAGCCTTGCCTGCAGAGGCACTTGTGAAGGTGAGCTGGGAACCTTACTGTTCAGGCTCCCACTCCCTCCTCTCTTTGGCCAAACCCCCCTCAAGTGTCTCTCTTTTCTAAGCAATTGATGACAGGAATCTGCGTCCTCATTTTGGGGGGTAGAGGCACCATTTTTCTTTGTTTGGATTGTTTACTTGGCCTTTGGCAGTCCTCTTACCAGCTGCCTCAGCGTCTGTTTCTTTTTGGGTGTCTTTTGCTTCTCCTCATCTTCCTCGCTCACCCCCCCCCGCCGCTTGCCTGGTTTATAATTTTCTGATACTTTATTTCTTGCCATGAAGAATCTTACGTCTTCCCTCCCGATACCCGCTCTTCCCTCACTCCTGTTTTGGTACCTTCCTTTACCCATTCTTTAAACATTTCCGGAATGTCTACTGTGTGCCTCTGGGGGAACAGTGCTCTTTGTGGAACGTGGTCCTTATTTCTTTAATATTTGGGGAGTCAAGTTAATAACTGATATTGACCAGTAAAAACAAGAACAAAAATGGTGAACTTGGGATTTTCCAGAGCTGGAATGGACTTCAAGGTTCATCTAGTCCAGGAACCTTTCAACTTCTCAGAGCTCCTTTATGGACCGCCACATATGTAATCAAAGAGAGGAGAATTTACAGGGTTCTGGATCCCCCAACCTGGCTTCAAGCAGAAAATTTCAGTTTTTAGACGTTTTATATCTTGGACAGTCCTCGTAAGGCTTATTTGCACAAGGAGTTCTAAGGTTAAAATATGTTTGAAAATCTTTTCCTAATATAATCTCATTCAACAGATGTGGAAACAGGCTGGGAGAAGTTAGGTGACTTGTCTACAGTCACCTGATCAGTCGTGCCAAAGCCAGGGCAGGAAGTCTAGCTTCTAGTCCAGTGTTCTTTGGACAAATCAAACCACATCCTCAACCTCTCAGGTAAAATGGGGAGCAAAGTAGTTTTGTAGTCATTGCATCAATTTAATATCGTCTATTCTAATTATAAACCTAGTTTCCTAGAAAATATTTGTCCTCTGGCCAGACTGTTATTTCTTCACTTTTCAAGCATCATTTCTTACACTTAAGGAAAAATCGAAAACTGAGGACCACTGCATTTGGCTTTAGGTTGGTTTTGGTCGGAACCTTAAATGCTTTACAAAAACTTACCCCTAAGAGAACTCAAGGTAGTCCGTGATCGTTCTCCATGGTTCTGCTGTGTCTGGAAAATGTCCCTGCTGTTGGGAAGAGTTCCTAAGTATTCATGTGTCACCTGTGGTAAATCCAGCTGTGGACGTCCTTTCATTCCTCCTTTAATTAAAGTCTCTTAACCCATTCCTCCTGGGAGAAAACTTGGTCTACAAGGAAGGTTGAATTTTAAAAAACTGAAAAAGGGAACCGCAATCCCCATGGAGTGTTATGAGTGTTGTATAAACACCAGTCACACAAACACATCTGCTGTCTCCCTACTATGGGCCTTTTAGGGGGAAACTAGACATGATTGGTATCTGTAAGGATACTATAGTTTATATCTTAGGGAGGCGATTCTAAAGGCTCTGATCCATCATTAAGAAGCTTTGGGATAAAAATAAGATACCTCTACAGAATACAAAGTGGGATTCTTGGGACAGTGTGGCACAAAAGAGCGCTGAGGAGAGGATGCAAAGGCAGGCGTTGCGTGGCCTGTAACAAATCAAGGGCGGGATAGGAAGTGAAGCAGCGCTAAGGGCGTCCTCACTGCTCCGGGCTCCCTGGGCGGGGAAGGAGCAGGGCCGGCTGTCCTCAGGCGCCGGCTCGTCTGCCCAGCGCCCCGGCTCAGCCTCAGGCCCTGGGTGCTCGGCGGCCGGCCGGCGGGGAAAGCCCAGGGCCCGGGCCGCGCTCCCTCCCCGCCTGCGGCTGCGTCCCTCTGGGCCGCGCTCTCCTCTGTTGACCCCCCTTCAAGGGGAAAGCCCAGGCGTGCTTCCCCGCGCAAACTGAGACCTCATCTGCCTGAGCGAAAAGGGGCCAAGGGATGCCGCCGACTGGACCGAGGTCGGCCCTTCAGGACACTGTCATTCTGCGGCGGCCGCGAAGCTGGACGGTTAGTTTCTGTCTTCCCCGGCGGCCGGCAAGAGGCTGGCGGAGGAGGGGGAGGCAGCCGACGCCAGCGGCCTTTTCTGGTGCAGCTCTTCCCACTTACTTCTGTTCGCCGCCACGGAATCCAGCATCGGCTTCAGTTTCACATTGACCTTCACCAACGCCTGAAGTAAAACAAAAAAACAGGTGGAGGAGAGGAACCCGAGTCACTGACACGATTTTCCAGCTTTCACTGGTGAGGACAATGGAAACTGGCTGCAAGAAATGAAAAGTGGTAATTATTTTGGTAAACACGAGCTATTTACAAGAAGCAAATATGCATGTAACGCCACTGTGTTACATTAATAGAGCCATAGGGAAAAGGGAAAAATAAGACGGGGGTGGGGTGGGGGGTGGGGCTATGTACTACTCCCAGGGTGCCAGCCAGTTAGATTATGATCCTGTTTTTAATCCACAGCGGACAAGACAGGACACAAAATATCCAGCTCACACATGACTACTAATACGTATATTGTCGCCTGCCATGGAGACCTCCAGATCTCAGTAGACCATGAACTTCAGTTTTGACCAAGACACACCTTCCATTTGCTCCACCACAGATGGTGCTGGGTGGACTCACCGGATGAGAAAGGCCAGGGGACATCCTGAAAGAAGAGAGGGTGCTCATTTTTCCCACGAAGGATCTGGGAGCTGTGCTACACGTACAGATGTGGATGTGAACACGAACAGGGATGGACGCAAGCGAAGGGAGACAGGAGTGGGGAAGAGAGGGCCGGGGTGCCACGGAGAGCAGGACGGAAGAGGACATGCAGGCTGAGGCTGGAGGCCAACCCCGGACTCAGGGTCCTACTTGCAGGAGACTCTCCTAAATATTTTCTCCTTTAGTTAATTTTGAAATTTATTTATTTATTTATTTATTTATTTATTTATTTGACAGAGAGAGACACAGCAAGAGAGGGAACACAAGCAGGGGGAGTGGGAGAGGGAGAAGCAGGCTTCCCGCTGAGCAGGGAGCCCGATGCGGGGCTCGATCTCAGGACCCTGGGATCAAGACCTGAGCCAAAGGCAGAAGCTTAAGGACTGAGCCACCCAGGCGCCCCACTTAATTTTGTTACTAAAAAAAAAAAAAAAGAGTCCCCTACTCCTTAATGGTATAAACTTCCAGCTTTACAAAACTTGGATGGCCTCTATCTTGGAACAGAGCAATGAATAAAACAAGGATGGTGGAGGTGTGGGGGTGTTAGTTCATGGAAAGACAGTGTTCCCGCCCAATACCTGGGGTCTGCGTGCTGTAGCCACAGATGATCCCCCCACCCCCTGCTCCATGTAGACACCTTGCAGGTGTGTGTCCCCTTCATCCCAAGGGGAACAAAGCCACTGCAATGTTAGCATACCTCTGGAACAGCCTTCTTTCCAAGCAGGATGTGTGGTTAGGGGGAGGTTCATAGCAAAGCCTCCCAAAGGAGGAAAGAATAGCCCTTCATGTAGAGAGTGTCCTTCCCTAAACATGACTGCAAATCACCAGTTAGACCTGATCTATCCCCTCAAATAGCCCTCACTGCAGGATATGAGTTAAATGCAACTGGGTGTTAGTTAAGTGGTTGTCGAAAAGCCCAGAAGTAACCAGGGATCCTACTGAGCCGTGAGCCCTCCAACCTGGCTGAAGTGGGGTCCCTTCGCACAGACGTCTTTTAAACAGAGCATATTCTCTCTCTTAAAAGCGGTCTTTATTACACCAACCAACATTCAATTCTAAATCAGATTTATCAGCCATTCCATACGAAAATAAAACATAGCAACATGATAACTCAGGTAGTGATCAAAATCCCCTTTATTTTCATGAGAAAAATGCAGGTTACTGCTTTCTGCTCAATGCACAGTGTTTTTATTTGGACAATAGTGTGGGGTAGCAATGAATGCCATGGTTTTATTTAGTATAGTTTGGCACTGGTCCTCTTCACTCTGATCAAGCCTTTTAATTAAACTGACTACTATAATTCCTATGGAAATTAGTGTTTATGTTATTTTCTTGCTACAAAAGCATTTCTCTAGAACTTATTTTTTTTAATCCCAGGAGCACAAATTGGAATTTTTTTTCTGCCTGAAATGTAATTAAAAACTCATTTGATTACTATATTTCTGGCTCTGTTTTATTTATTAAATTCCTGTAATCAGTTTTCTTTTATGAAGCTGTTGGGAAATGATCTCAAAAGCAACACATTTTTCTCTTCCTTGGCAGGTTCCCGAGCATTTACTAAATTACATTCATAGCACCTGCCCATGATTCGAATTACGCCACCAATTTATTCCTTAAACCATTTAAGTTTATTTGGCTGAGTCCCAGACAGAGATTTCCTTCCCTTATCTAGCTCTTTGTTGTCTCTCTTGCTACCTTTGTGGTGAATACAAAAAAACAAAACAAAACAAAAAAACACCAAAAAACAACTTTTCCGGGGTGGGAGGAGCAGTACATATTTCTCAGAATTCCTTCTCTTTGTTTCCTAGTCTCTTTAATTAAACACGGAATTGCCATATTAGAATATCGTTTTCCCCTGGCAGGTGCAGGTCTAGGCAAAGGTAGCAAAAAGTCCCATCCTGTGCCATCAGTAAAAGAATTGCTCCTACTATTTAGAAAATATGGATATTCCTAAAAACTTCTCATCAGTGAGTGACACCTGATGAGTTATGTGCAAATGCTACTTGTTTCCAAGTCTTGTCTGACTTGTTCTTCACATTGCAAAAGAGAGAGGGGACAAATATCACCTGTCTCGTCACTCTCCATATGTATGCAAAGGGACTCTAAAGGTTATGTATGTGGTGCCATCAGCCATGGGATGCTGAATCTCCTCTGTGGCATCCCTGCAGTGGGACCCTCAGTATTTACACGTGTCCAGAGGCAGTGAACTCACTACCTCCCAGGTGGTTCTGATTTTAGAATGTTCCGTATATTGAACAGAAATCTATATCCGTGTAACTTCTACCTACTGGTCCTTTAAGCCGGAATCTACTTGAGCACTGTAGGACTGATGACTCATGTGCTGCTTCAAGTGTAGGTCAGGGTTGAGACTGACCTAATACCCCAACTTAGGATGTGCTGCTTACTATCCCTTGGGGCAACTGTCCGGCTCTCTCGGGGGCCCCCAAGCTTGCGTCAGCTCCACCTGGCCCACCACAGACAGCACCTTGGATCCCTGCCTGCTCCGGGACACAGCCCTGGGCATCTAGTCATCCAAGTGGCTGTGGGCCCCCACTTCCTCCTGATTCCATTCACTCTGTTGTTGAGTCCCCTTGGGACCAGCAGCTACAGTTTATTCCACATTTTATTTATGTTTTGAATAAGTAATACATTCCCACAGTCCAATGGATATAAAGGGTAAAAAGGTACAATGCACAATCTCCCTTCACCCCTGCCTCAGACACTTTCTTTCGCTAGAGGCAGCCAAAGTTATCAATTTCTTGGGTATCCTTCAAGAAACCTTTTATGCATATGTAAGCACATATAAAAATACATATACACATATATACATATGTATATAATGTCTATATGTATACATATATGTGTGTGTGTATAATTAAGTTGATTCTCCTACCATTTTGGATGTTTCTTTCAGAGATGGAGTGAAATCAAAACTTTGTGGAACAACATTATTATGATGCTTGAGTGAGCCCAGATGTACTGTGTAGAAATTAGCACTTGGAGTATATGGAGAGGAGAGGGACCACATTCTAATTTTCTATTGCTATGACACTGAGAGTTTCTTCTGCGGAGCTTAATCTGCTGTGAATCCCATCTACTGTCATTTTCCTCTGAAGAATCGTAGGTTTCATTTCTAGGAGTTTGATTTGGGTGCTCTTTTTAATATCTTCCATGACTCTGTTTATCATGCTTGATCTTTTCTCTAGCCTTATGAACATATAAAACATAATAAATGTCTTAATGTCCTTCTCTATCAATTCTATGATCTGTATCATTTCTGAGTCTGTATTGATTGATTTTTTTCTCGTTATTATGGGCCAAGTTTTCTTGCTTCTTGGCATGCCTGGTAATTCTTGACTGGGTATCAGCTATTGTGAATTTTATGCTGTTGTGTGCTGGATTTTTATTTAATCCATTTGTTTTTGCATTTCTTTAAACATTTTTCAATTTTGTTCTGGAATGCGGTTAGGTGACTTGGAAATAAGCCTCAAAAGGACCACATTATTTCCAAGTCCAGAGCAGCCTTTAGTCTAGGGTTAACGCGGGTCCGCTACCCAGGCAATAATCTTCGGAGAACTGTAGCCGGTACCTCATACATTTCAAGGGTTTTCTTTCAGGCTCTGGCTGGTGGGAGCGTGGACTGTTCCCCAGCCTGTGCGAGCTCTGAGCATTGTTCTACTTGCTCCTTTTTGCTGTTTTTTTCCTCAGCCTTAGCAGCTTCCCCACACGCATGTGGTGAACAGCGCTAAATATCGCTCTGCAAGTCTGTGGAGCTCGCTCGCGCTCTCTCTCTCTGTCTCTCTCTCTGTCTCTCTCTCTCTCTCTCTCTCTCTCTCTCTCTCTCGCGTCTCGTAGCTCTCTCCTCCCTGGTCCTCTTGCCTGGGAACTCCAACCTCCTTGGCCTCCCCAGACCCCGGGCTCTGCCTCGTCAGCTCAGTGAGACCGGGTTTCCCTCCCTGTGCGGCGGCCGGAAGCAGCTCCCGCGCTGAGCGGTGAGTGGTGAGCGGAGATCGGGGAGCGCTGAGCGGAGAGCGCTGAGCGCAGAGCGGAGAGCGGAGAGCGGAGAGCGCTGAGCGCAGAGCGGAGAGCGGAGAGCGGAGAGCGCTGAGCGCAGAGCGGAGAGCGGAGAGCGCGGAGCGGAGATCGGGGAGCGCTGAGCGGAGAGCGCTGAGCGCAGAGCCGAGAGCGGAGAGCGGAGAGCGGAGAGCGGAGAGCGCGGAGCGCTGAGCGAGGACAACTGCAGGGCTCACTTCGTTTGCTCCCCTCTCTCAGGAACCACTATATTGGGCTACATGCTGCCCGAGTCCTCTGTCAACTCTCGTTTCACGCTCTTTCCCGGTCACTCTCTCCCGGCCAGCACTGGAAGTCCCTTATCAGCGGTTTTAAACGGCTCCGTGTGGGGGACTACCCCAGGAGCCCCCATGGGAGTGCAAACAGGGCCTCTCGGCTTTGCGTCTGTAGCTCCTCCGGCAGCGGCCGTTGGGGAACAAGAACCTTTCCTCTCCCCTGCCCTCAGACCGAGGCAGGAGGGAGGCGCGAGGCTAGGCCAGCGGCCCGGGGCTGAGAGCGGGGTCAGGGCGTTCTGACCGGCTGCAGAAAGCTGCTATAAAAACAACCCCAGAACGACCCTCTTGGGAAATGAATATAGTATCCTCTCTTATTACCATTATTCCTGAGACCATGTTCTGTTTTGTTTTGTTGTCCGTTCACCAAGCTGCTAGGAGTCGGATTCTGGCCCTGCTTTTCCCTCTGCCGTCATGATCCACGTCTGCTATCTTGTGGCCCGGTGTGTACTTCTCAGCTGACCACAATCACTTCTTAGAACTCAACCGCTCCATAGACCGGGCACATGCGGGACAAGGGAATCAACCAGGAGAAAGCCACGTTCTTAGAAAAAGTCATTACTCCTCTACTCTGTTGTTGGAACGGGGCCTAAAGGAGCACCAGCAAATTAAAACCACATTTGTCTTTGAACTTGAAAATGTCCAACTATGTCATTAAGATCTTTTCAAAACTTTGAGGGAGTTATCTGAGCTGGCTATTCATTTACTTTTTTAAAAGGCCAAACAGAGAAGATGGTTTTCCCTTCCTATGGTTGAATTATGTAATTCCAAAGTGCTGGCAATAAGATTTAGTATTTTCTGTCTTCCTTCACCCCCACCTTACCCAAGAGAAATATTCAGAACTAAGAGGTACAATACATGGTAGAAAACAACCAATTTAAGGTATTTCTTTGGGGCACCTGGGTGGCTCCATGGTTAAGCGTCTGCCCTTGGCTTGGGTCATGATCCCAGGATCCTGGGATCGAGCCCCGCATCGAGCCCCGCATCGAGCCCCGCATCGAGCCCCGCATCGGGCTCCCTGCTCAGTGGGGAGTCTGCTTCTCCCTCTCCCTGTGCCCCTCCCCCTGCTTGTGTTCCCTCTGTCAAACAAATACATGATTTTTAAAAAAAAATTAAAAAAGTATTTCTTTAATATCAATTTTTTGATAAAATATAAAATTAGACTTGGAGTCCGTCTCAACTGTTTGAGGCAATATCCCTGTTATGAAGATATGATCACTTTTACTACCATGATTATTTACTTTTTGCGTGAAAATGTCAAAAAGCCCATTTGAGGGTTGGTATCTTGAAATGGAAAATCACTGATGATATGACCAGCTGCTGTCATCTCTGCTCAGACCTTCAACGGGAGGGGCAGGAGAGCATGCGTGGTGGCAGGCCCTGAGATTCTCTTGGATTCATGGGACTGGCCAGAGCATCTCTGAGGAAGAAAGAAGGCTTCTTCTGAAGGTATGTGCCTTCAGAAAGAAGGGGCCAGTTGTGGGAGCAAATCCAAACATCTAAATTGTCGAACTGCTATATCTCTTGATTCCCAGAGGTTAAGATTATTCATGATTCAAGCTAACGTAGTCCTGAATTTTCCATGCCATGTGGCAGTGGTGCAGTTGGCTAAGGATCACGTTTGGCTTGCCAGCCTTCCATTCTTCTGTCCCATTGCAAAGGCCATAGACAGTGAACTGCTGGTCCAGAACTGAATTCGTCACCTTCTTCCCAACTTCCTTCTTCAGTTCACTCTCTCGGGGAACTAAGCATTATCACCTCCGCCCAACTGTTCAGCCCAGAAATCTTTGAGCCATCCGTGACATCTCCCTCTTTCCCCCCACCCCAAACTTATCACCAGGTCCTGTCAATCCTGCTTCCAAAGTCTCTTTTCATGTCAGCCTCTTGCCCTGTCTCCAACCCTGGTTTAGAAGGCCGTCATCTTCTCAACTGCTCTAACCTGCTCCTCGCCTACCTGCCTGCCTCCCCTCCCCTCCCCATCTAATTAACCATCCACATTGTAGCCACAGGCCCCAGCTCGTCCCTCTCTACCCCAAGCCTTTCAGCGGCTCCCATCTGATATGAATGTGCTGGAAGACTCCACTGGAAAAAGAGAACTGTGGTATTAAAAGAGAATGGAATCCAGAAACAACACAGGAGAGGAAAAAACCCCATAAAACCCAATGGAAAACTTGGGTTAAGGTACAAAAGCAGAATTTTGAAATGCCCAAATAATCCCATCAAGTTTTCTAGAAAACCTGAAATTCACATCTTTCTAACATCTTCCTGAGTAAAAAAATAAATAATAAAAAAAAAATAAGCCAAACTCCACATGGTGTGTTTGGCAGGAGAGTCGCCGAAGTGTTAGTTACTACATGTGAGAGCAGATGGAGCTGGCTATGGGGTCCAGATGGGAGGCAGCAAACAGATTCCTCCTAAATTTCACTCTTTCTCTCCCCAGTTCAATGGCCTTTGAAACTCAAGGTTGTGTAAAAATTAATTTGCATTAAATTGCTTAAGATAATGTATTAACTACCATAGGAGGCTTCCAGCAGTTTTTTAAAACTTGCTTCGAAAAGCTAATAATCAAATAATGGTGAACACAGAAGCAAGCCAAGACTTCTGTGAATAAATGTTTTTAAACATTCACATTAAAGATACCCACTTTAAAATAAATCTTTAGTGGGTAATTTGCTAAAGTCAGAAAGTTAATAATAATCATTTACATACATTACACATGTAACTATGCCAGGCACCGTGTACTATTGGGTTCTTCCCAGGCTAGAATGCAATGGAACTCAAAGGGCTCTAGCCTTATGACTTCTGCTCCATTTGGGGACAGAGTCATTTACTCTGCCAGGACTCTGGTATCTCTAATAGAGATTGCTAGTTGCCTTCTGAATATGCATTTCAGCCTCCCCTGACCTTAGGAATGGCCAGGGAGGTATAAGCAGAATTCATGAGGAAGAGTTTCTGAGGAAACTCTTAAATGGGAGTTTATTCAGCTGGAAGGTGCATCCTTTTGCTCTTGGTCCTATCTCCTTCTCGGTGCTGGAATATTAACATGATGGCTGGAGCTATAGTGGTCACTTTGTGACTATGAGGCAACCTTAAGTATGGCAGCCACATGCTAAGGAAAGATAAACAGGGACTGGGTCTCTGATGGCTATGGAACTACCATATCATAGCAGTCTAAAGTGGACTTCTCTGGATTATTTTGAAGGAGAGAGAAAAACAAATTTCTATTTTGTTTAGCTGTTGTGATTTCAGATCTCTATTACTAGCAGCTGCATGCAATATCTAATTGAGAGAACTGATGTCATGTTGTAGGTCTCTATTTTCTGTTGAACTGTGCAGGTGTCAGAGAATTCTAGTTGATTCCTTGCACTGGGGAATTATGAGTTAACTTTTTATGACAGCAGGTTACAAGTGAACCATAAGAGACAGCAGAGGCTATACACCGTCCCTTTACTGTTCCTCTGATAATAAAATCCATTCCGTGTGCTCTGAGTATGCACATAATTCAGGCCTGACCAACAGGAGTGCCTCATTGATTGGTGTAGGAATAGGGTTGCGGCCCAAGCTAAGGCAATCAGAACTCTCTCTAAGTTTTACCTGGAACTGCTGGAAATGAGGTTTTCCTTTTCATGCTTCTTTTGGCGTGATAATACCTCTAACAGACATGTGACATTAGACCTGTCAGGATGTGTGAGGAAAGCCTGGTTGAGAATGAAGCCAAAACATACGTAGGAGGCAGAGAAAAGGGGACACATCTTATGGTATCTTTTGAATGCCCTGGCTCTAGCTCTGTGCCACCAGCCACATGTGCCTCTCAGCTCCCCCCTTACTTGAGCCAATCAATTCCCATTTCTGCTCAGACTAATCTGGGTGAGTTTCTGAGCTCCAAATAGTCTTTTGCTGTTGTCATTTATTTTTCTTTGTCACCCCCAGAATTACTTGAGATTGAGCCTCCCCCACCCCCTACCCCCGCCCCCAGACTTTGAACTGGCGGCTCCCATAAGGAAGTCTCAGCTTCCTTAGCACACAAAGTTGCTGCTGACACTTCTGGGCAGTGCTCTTTATGAAATTAGTGAGGGTCAGAGATCAGCTAGCAGTTCTCTCCCTTCTCCTTGAATCCCAGAAGTGTCCCAAGGGTTGCTCATTCTTCGCCTGCCATGTTATGGGGACTCAGAAAATGCTAACAGTGTATGCCAATTCCCTCTGGTGGCAAAGTCAGCAGGCCTGTGGAATTTCAGCTTCCAACGAAGGAATACTCAAAGGAATCGAGAGTTGCCATCCATGTAGCCTGGATTTTCCCTGTAGACCAGGTGAGTTCTGACAGAAAGGA
Organism: Callorhinus ursinus; assembly: GCF_003265705.2. Lineage (NCBI taxonomy): Eukaryota > Metazoa > Chordata > Mammalia > Carnivora > Otariidae > Callorhinus > Callorhinus ursinus. The sequence goes on along the minus strand of NW_027397064.1, from coordinate 53,280,620 downwards.
CAAACAGCAACGAGCTGTTACTTTCTCTTTAGTGGGAGTTCACTATTACCCCATGTTTGTCATATCGGGTGAGATGCTTTCTCCATTTGAGAAAACTATTTTTCTATACATGTGCAGTAACAGCTTGGCTGTGTCCAAATTTTGCAAATGCCAAAAAATATTGTCAGATCTTTCTGAAATCTTTTAGTGATATTTGAGATCTTAAAATCTAAATAATGTGAGGCAGTTACCTGAACAGCAGTAAAGATGATAAAGCCACGGAGGTAATGCTTATTATGAGGGTACGTGAGCTCATTAGAATCCAATGGAAGAGTGATTCAGATCTATAATCAGAATCCTAAGGGCATAGTCTGGCCAGGTTATAACATTGATGTTTGTAGCATCGATGTCTAATATCCTGAAAGCTAATTATAGTACTAGTAGTAACTTAGGAAGTGATCCTTTCCTTTCCGAGGTGTGAAGCAGATGCCTATAGAAGTGAAGATGCTACAATGCTTGATACCCATTTTCTCTCCCTCTTTTCTTTCCATTTCCATTCCCTTCCGACCTCTCAGGTTATGTGTTTTGCTTACTTTATTTATACGCTCAAGGGATTCCTCTGTGGAAAATGATACTTAAAAATGACATTAACATTCTGAATTCATGAGGCAGGAATTTTCGTCTCTCTTGGGATAAACAGCATTGTTATTTCCATCATAGAGGGCAAGAGTCTTAAACTCAACAAAAACAAAAACAAAAACAAACCAAAAAAAAAAAAGCCCTCAAATGTCTACAGGGACAGGCCGGGACAGTTAATGCATGAAATAGGCTGCACGAGACAGCTGGGCGTGGTGGGGCCTCCAGCAAACTGGACTGTTTACAGTTTTAAAACAGCGTTCAACTGAATGAATCAGGCCTGTGGGCTGAGTCAGTTCTGTGGGCTGCCATCTGCCTGCCGTGACAGACAGGAAAACCCGTCTTGCCATAATGAACTCACTACTGAGTACTGAATGCGTCCCATGTTCCAGGCTCCATTTGAGGATCTCTCCGTATGTGAGCTGATGAAACCCCGCAACAGTGCTGGCAGATTGGTATTGTTGATCCCGTTCTGACAGATGAGGAACCTTAGACTGGGAGAAATGAAGTCAAAGGCACCAGAGTGAACATGGTTAAAATACAGCAGAGCTGGAATGCCATTTGTGACCTGCCTGAGTACAAAGCCCGTGGAAGGGATCTCACTGAGACGCTGGTAATGACAGGTGTCTCTCCCACCTAACTGCAGTGTCAGGCGAGTGGAGTGCCTCTTTTGTTCTGGGGTCTGGGACACTCTTTCAGGACAAGCCCACAGGTCGGAGACCACCTCCCTGAGTAATGTAGAAACACCATCTCCCAAACATTAGGTGCGGACAGTGAATCTTTTATCTGTGACTCATCTACTCTGTCCTGCCCTGGGAAAATAAAACAAGGGTTTTAAGTAGTAAATAACAGGCAGGCCCAAAGATAGTTTGTGTAAATGCGAGCAAGGAGAACCGCCTCTTCTGTTATAATGAGCCCCTCTAGGATACTGTCCTAAGTTATCCTGTTGTTTGGGTTTTTAGAACATATTGGTAGCTAATCAATCACCTTCATTGTGTAGGCAACATCTGACTTGGAATGGTTGCTGACCCAGAAGCCACAGCCTCTGACGAATGGGACTGTAGGTGGTTGGAACATGTAACTAAAGCTCAGCCACCTGGTAACAGTCCTCCCCTCCATGCACTGGGATGTTTTCTGGTGAAACGGGGCCATCTGCGATTTTATAGAAATATACAGACTCGATTATTTTGGCCAAGTTCAATGTGTAAGAAGGACCATTTAAACATTTTTAGTTTGTTGAGCTCCAGGAATTTGGTGTGGACTTCTCATGTGCCTTGAGTCTTAAGCTTCCCCAAACAGAATGGATAGGGTGCCTATGTAAAAATATGGAATTGTAATTCCATGCCCTTGGTGTGAATGGTGTTCTGAGAAAGGTGCTATGGGGCCTTCAAGAAAGGATTCTAGAATACTCCACTAACATTTTGCTCTTCGATTTTTAAAAGCCTATATTTGAGCATTTCAAAAGAATCAAAACACTAATTATTGGTACTGATGAACCGCTTAGTGAGCACCACGCAAATGATTATGGAACATTTCTTGCGAGGCTTTACGGGTGGTCCTCATGCTCAGTACCACACCGGCTCAGGTTTGAGACAGGAAGGAGCCCTCAAAGCCTGTGCACCCCAATGTCCCACATCTACAGAGCACCAGATTCAAAGCACCCATGAGAAATCCAAGATCCTTGGGACAAAAATCCTCTAGTACTTTGGTGGTTTCTCTCCGTATGTAAGAGAACTTTCTTTTTCCTAATTTTATAAGATAATGAAGAAAGTGAGAGTTTGGAGAGAAAGAATAGGAAGACAAGAAAAGGAATATTTTGCACATACCACTGGGTATATGAGGAGGATATTGCTTCATTAGCTGGCCTTCTCTTTGTCCAAAGAAAGAGGCCAAGCTGGTCACTTTAAGACCTGGTCGAGGGTATGCTATTGTGGCTTTTCTTTAGTTACATTGCTAACTTCCCCAAAAGCTGAGATATGGGAAAACTTTGTCTGGGGACAGCAGGACCATGACCCTGGATATTTTTTATTACATTACTGAAGTGCAGTTTAAGGATGAGAACATCAGGACGTTATGAACAGAAATTTCCTAAGGGGCAATGATTTTCTATCTCTCAATGCTGGGAAGTTTTACAGTCATTTGCCTTCCAAACACTGACCATTTAAAAATAAATAAGCATCCCAATAAAATGACAAACTAGATTTGTTTTTGAACTAAATTCTAAAGCTCACATGGAAAGATAAACACGCATCCTTAGAAAAATACTGCAAGAGTAATGCTGAAGATGAAACTAGGCTTATCATTAAATATATTATAAAAGACATTAATTAAGGTAGTATGATGAGGTGGACAGATTGATAGAACAGACTAGAAAGACTAAGAATAGAATTAGATTTAAAGAAATTTAGCCTATGATAGAGGTGACTTTTTAAATCCTAAGGAAAAAGACTAGTCAAAAGCTGATGGGAAAACTGGGGAACCATCTGAAAACCTAAAGTTGGATTCTGATCTCATACTTCACATCCAACAAAATAAAGTACAGCCAGATGAATCAGAGGTACAAATATAAAGAAAAAAAAAGAAACCGTAAAATACTAAAAGATGTTCTGAGAAAAATTCTTAAATGTTATCCTTTTGCAATGGGAAAATCATTCTATGCATGACATGAAATCCAGAAGCCACAAAAGAGTCATGAATTTGACTACACAAAATCGATATATTTCTGTACAGCATAAACAAAGGGAAAAGGTAAATGACAACCTTTTGCTACAGATAAAGGTCTATTTCTTTAATATATAGTGAGCGCCTACAAATCAAAAAGACCACCAGCCTAATAGAAAAATGGCAAAAATATGAAGAGTTTACAGAAAAAATACAAATTGCTCCTAACAAGTCTATACTAAAAATATGATTAGACTCATTTATGATATGGAAGATGCAAATGAAAACTATAATGAGATAGATTTTACCCTATCATATTGACACAATTCAAGAAGTTTGATAACATAGTGTGTTGTTAAAGGTGTGGAGAAAGGGGCACCTCACATATTGCTGGTGAGAATATAAATTGGTACACACTGCACAGAGGGAAAGTTGGCAATACCTATCATGATTTCAAATGCCTGTATGCCAAATAGCCAATACTTCTTTTGCGTATTTATCCTACAAATAAAGTCTTTATCCTACAAATAAAGTGTTTATCCTACAAATAAAGTGTGAAGAATGCATTTACAAGGATATTTATTGCACATTGTTTACAGTAGCAAACTATGAGACACGACATCGGTGTCCTTAAATAATTAATCATTGGTTAAATATTTTATTCTTCATCTTTAAAATCTAATACCCTATGGCCATCAAAAAGATGGAAGCAGCTGCTGCCTGGGCACTGGAACAGGAAAATCTCAAAAATATAGCAAGTGTGAAAAAACACGGTCTGGAGCAGGATATACTTATGCTCATATATGTGCACATACATGTATATACGCAGACACATGCACGCATATGTACATACATACGGGCAGAGTGTGCATATGCGTACATATATGCTGCATGAGAAAACAGTGCGTAAGCAGTGGGTATAAAAAATGCTTTTCCATAGATTGTCTTTAGAGGCATACACAAGAAGGTCATTAGAGGTGGTGGCCCCCGAGGGAGGTGCCTTGGGGGATAGGAGTGTGAGGGAGGATCACTTTTCTCTAATACTTTTGTGCCTTTTGAATTCTCTTCACTGGATGTGTATAAAGTATTTAACAGTAAGATATTTAAACATTTTATCATGAACCGATAAAGGAACTAGCAATCTTTGATCACGTGTGAGAATTATTAAATAACAAGTCATCTATCTGATTGTTAATAGTGAAAGAAGGTTCACAGATACAAGGATAAAGAAGAGAAATGCTTAGTTCATGAAGATCGAAATAATTTAGTGTTTCGCCACCATAATTCAAGGCTTATTTCAGTACGTTAAAGTATGTGGCGATACTGTTATGTATACGTTATAACCCGCTCCCCCAGCCCACTCAGCCACCCACATCACAAATAAGGGCCGACTACCTCATTGATCCTAAACATTTCCTCTGAGAAGCGATCAATGTCCCCTGCCTGGCCATTAAATAGATTTTGAAAAACTCTTCAATCCGTATCAGTCTCATATCCTTATTTAGTTCCTCAAATTTGCCCTCAGCTGGGAATTGGGCAGGCAACTGTGGTTCTGTTGTGTTCACCACTCATTTGAAGGGCCCCATCCATCATCATTTCTAGGCCTTTTCTGATGCAATGTAGCTTGTTCTTTGTCTTTCTTAAAAACTGAATGGCTGTTAAATTATCCATTTATCTTCCTTCAGATTTTCTGTTCAGTTTCTCAGGCCCTCTCGGGGCTGTCTTTTCTACCTTGTTTGCTGACTTTTCATTCCATTTCCCCCGTTCTCCGAGGCATCTTGGTTCACCATGCTGTCCTTCAAAACAAACTCCCTGGTTCGATCTGCTTTCTGCTTGCTGGAAATCGGCATCACTACTTGTGTAGACTTCCTTTAAATTTCGTCCCTTCAGGAGAAACTTGAAAACTCTGAGATTATATGTTTCCAATTTTCCCCATAGATGGCAGGGTGTACTGGGACAAACCATCACTGAAGGTCGGAAGTCTTGGGTTGTAAACCAGTTTTGCTGCTACTAATTCGGGTCACAAGTGACCTTTCAAGTTTCTGCTTTCCCAACCTACAGATTATTTATAAGCTCACTTCTCGTCAAGAATCTTCGTATCACAACAGCATGTTGTCTCCGTGTATAGTGACCCACTGAGGATGTGAGGTTTGTGGCACATTAAGGCCTACACACACACACACATACACACACACACACACACACACACTCACACACGCAGGTGGCAGCAGGAGCCCAGATTTGGAAGCAGAATCTAAGCTCTGTCATCTAATAGCTGCGTCTTCTTGGGCAAGATACTGAAACTCTCCAGCCTCAGCTTTCACATCTGGAAAGGGGGGATAATAGTAGGATCTGGCTTGCTATCGCTAAGAGGATTAAATCAGATAATGCTTGGAAAGTCAGACTGGTGCCTGGCACATAGTAAATGCTCAGGAATGTTATTGTAGACTTACAACATCTTAGTAAGCTAGGCAGTTTGGTAGTTACTCAAATTTACTATACCGGCTACTGAAGCTTAGGGGACATATTAATGATAGTAATAATAATGACAACTCACATGTATGTATGCATTTCCATGCGCCTCCTCTCCCTTGGTTCAGACTCTTGGAAAGGTTGATATTAACTATCGTCATTTCCCTTTGCTCCAAGAAGAGAGTCACTTTGTAAGGCCAAAGACTTTTAAAACTTAGCAAAGTGGCATTACTTTTAGTCCAACCTACAAGCTTGTGGTGATCACCATAAAAAGTGTAAGGAGTGGCTCCTGGGTGGCTCAGTTGGTTAAGCATCTGCCTTGGGCTCAGGTCATGATCCCAGGGTGCTGGGATGGAGTCCTGCGTTAGGCTCCCTGCTCAGCGGGGAGTCTGCATCTCCCTCTGCCCCTCCCCCTGCTTGTGCTCTCTCTCTATCAAATAAATAAATAAAATCTTAAAAAAAAAAAAAAGTCCGAGGATAGCAAGATTTAGGTTTTATAAATGTGGAGGGCAGATTTGAAAGGATGCTTATAAAAACACTCCGCCCCTACTGGCCCCTCTTAGGTCTCCTTTCTGGTTCCCTCTGTCTCGTTCTTCTCTGTAAGTCTGTTGCTCTTTTTCCTTTCCTATTTAGTTTTCGGCCATTCAGAGCATCTGTAGCACTAAGATTATAGACGACATAGGAAGGCAAGGACTTGGAGAATTACTCTTCCTTTTCTGTTATTTTATGGTTCTGTGGTTTATCCCTCCCTTTGCTTGTAGGAGGCAGCGGCTGGTAGGCTGAAACTCCCCCTGATTCACCGGGGCGATTGTGAACAGCAAGTATAACCTCCCTGCTTTCTCAGCCGTGAAATAAAGACAGAAATGCTAACACCCGCCACAGGGCAACTCCGGAATGGTGGGTTATTTCAGGGCACGCGGAAAGCACAAGGCGCGGAGGGGACGCCAGAGCTTCCTAGCGGCACCGCATAAGCCACTCCTCCCCGTTCCCCGTTTCTGCGCCCCCCCCCCCGCAGGCTGTGCTGCCGAGGCCGTCCCGTGGGGTCTCCCCGGAGGTCGGTGGCATAGTGTGTGCGGGGCATTGCAGCTGGGCAACAGAGACGATGAATGCAAATAAGTGTAATGTGCTTGTAAAGGAAAATGCAAAGGGGCCCTGAGGCTGCGGTCTCTACTTCCTGGGAGCAAATCGATCTTTTACCGGGAGCCTGTCATCCGAGCAGATTCCTCAAGTAAGAGTAGGATTTGCTGGGGGAGACGAGGGAGAGGTAGGGCGGGCAGTGAGAGCCATGTGAGCAAAGGCACGGTGTGCGAGCGTGCACGCGCGTGTGTGTGTATGTGCCACGTCGGTGGAGTAGCAGTTTGGGAAATGGCAGGTGACCAGTTACCTCAAGAGCAGAGGGGACGGAGCAAGGAGGGAGAGAAGGTGAGCTGAGGAAGGTCAAATGCCAGCTTAGACGTTTCCCTCCAGAAACGGGGAGGGAGGGTCTGAAGGACCCACGGTCAAATTTGCTTTCGGAAGATAACTCCCGTGTTGCTTTGGCCGATGGGACTGAGGCCGTGAAACTCGCCAGGGGCTGCTGAGCGTGACAAGGTCTGAGTGGGGACAGAGGACCCAGAGGAAGGAGAAAAATCATGATGTGGCAACGAAAAAATAATAACTGGCACCTGGTCTTGTTTTATAACGTGTTTCTGGGCTTATTGATGATATCAGGTTTTTTAAAGCTGTCTTTTGTTTTTTGTATTTATTGTATCCTCTGAATTCCATTTTCCCTTCGTTGTTTTTGATTTGCTTCCACTCCTTCATAGTGGGGCTCTCCTGAAACAGCCTGTGGCCCTTCTCCTTTTGCACAGTTCAAGTGCAAGGCACCGAAAACAGCTCCCAGGCAGTGTGGCCGCGGAAGAAGGGCAGAAGCTGTCCCCGGCTGCGCGCTGGCCGCTGGGGGGCATCCTGCTGGGAGCTGACTCTCACTGAGAGCGTCCCAAGTGCAAGTACGTGCGGATCCTTTCTCTGAGGCCACTTTTCTGCTCCTGGGGATGTCTGGCTGTTGGCATCCTGGGTGCAGGGTAGGGAGTCCAGCCAGTCATTCCACAGACTTAATTTCAGCCCCGAATTCTGCCGATGAGCGCTCTGAGGGAAGAGCTCCCTGGTCTCCTGCCTTGGCAGCGGTGACAGAAGTGGTTTACCTTGGCCGTGTGGGTAGTGAGACTCCACTTACCGGCTTCTAACCTTTCTGCTTATTTCCAGGCTTATGCTGCCACCTCGTTTTTGTGGATCAAATTGTGCACCCCCCCGCCGCCCCCCAGCTCGCGCCAAGATATGCTGAAGTCCTCACCCTGGTACCTGGGATGTGACCTTATTTGGAAATAGGGTCTTCGCAGATATAATCAGGTTAAGATGAAGTCATATTGGATTGGATGAGCCCTAAATCCAATGGCTGGTATCCCTTATAAGAAGGCCATGGGAAGACACAGGGACACACAGACACAGGGGCGGAATGTCACATGAAGACAAAGGCAGAAATTGGAGTGATGCATCCAGAAGCCAAGTAATATCAATGATTTCTGGTAACCACCAGAAGCTAAGAGAAAGGCATGGAATAGGTTCTCTCTCAGAACCTCTAGAAGGTATCAACCCTGCTACACCTTGATTTTGAACATCTAGCCTACAGAACTGTGAGACAATAGATTTCTGTTGTTGTAAGCCACCCAGTTTGCTGTACTTTGTGAGACAGCCCTAGGAAACTAATATACATCCTCTTGGGGGTACTTGGCCCCTCTGAGTCCTGAGCCTCTCAGGAGTTCCTTCTGAAAGACAGATCAGCTCACTTCCATCTGCAGACGTTCTGGGATGTTAGTTCCTTGCCAACTTTTAATATTTGAGGAGATCTTACGTCCTCTCACATTCTGTTGTCCTTGAGAGTTTGTTGTTGTTGTTTTTAAAGAAATACAACTTCATTATTTTGAATCACGCTTAATAGTTTTAAACAAGTCAATAAAATAAAAGGTGCTCATTTCAGAATTACCTCTTTTAGCAAAAAGTAAAAGAAAGTAGGTAATGACTGAATAAATTATGACAAGTCAACTGATTGGAATACCAGGCTGTTGTTTCAAAGGATAACATGAAAGTTATGATAGTAATGTGGATACGTGTTAAGACATTATGTTATGTGACCAAGGCAGAAAACACTAGTGTCTCTGGGTAAATTCATGTTTATGTGTGGACAGTGGCATAAAGGGGCACCACAGGAAGAAGAGAATGTGAGGTCCTTACTTCTCCTAACAACCTGCTCTTAATAATTCAAGTATTCTGTAAGGCAATATGTTTTCTCTACTGTGTTCCTTATTTCCTTCCGAGTCTTTGCTGGCGGAGTCCTTAACATCCTTACTTATAATAACAGTCTGTTCAAGGAAATCTAGGTTTTTTTTCTATCATGTTCCTCAAAAATTTTTCACCCTCTTTTCAATACCCAAGAAAGTTTATACCTTTAAAAAATTCCTTTATTATTATATTAATGGAAGTCTCAGAAGGATGAGGAGATAAACTAGTGAGGCCAGCCTCCCATCTTTTATTGACAATGTCAACCCACTTTGCAAGTGAAAGTGTTAGGTCAAGAGCAGCTTAACACAACGTATTTCTGAGAGAATTTTCTATAGTAACCAGCTAACAGAATCCATTAGCCCATTTGGCCTTTTAGGAATTGCTCTCCCTGGAATCTCTACTCTGGTCCCTGTATCCTTCCCTCTGAAGGATTCAGGGTTTTATCTTATAAATGGAGGTTTACAAAGGTAGAGCACTACTGGTTAGAATGGAATCACTTTTTACTTCCTCAGGGCAGTATAGTGAGAAAAAGCAGCAGATGAAGACAGAGAGGACTTGGATTTGAACTTCTGGCTCTATTCTGTATTAACTGCTTCACTCGAATTAAGTCCATTAGCTTCTGTAGGTTTCACTTTCCTCTTATGTTAAACTTAGACCATTAGACATTATAGGATCCAGAATGAAGTATTTTCTTCTTTCACAGTGAGAGTCAAATTAAACTGTGTCTGTAAATGCAGTCAGTATTCAATAAATGTCTGCTTTCTTAAACAATGTGCATAAGGATACCCCATGTCTGTCAAGACTCTAATACCGAACATCTTTTCCAAGTGCTCAGGCTGATAGAAGTCTTTTTTTTTTTTTTAGATTTTATTTATTTATTTGACAGAGAGAGCTAGAGAGGACAAGCAGGGGGGCACAGCAGAGGGAGAGGGAGAAGCAGGCTCCCTGCCAAGCAGGGAGCCCGATGCGGGACTCCATCCCAGGACCCTGGGATCACGACCTGAGCCCAAGGCAAATGCTTAACCATCTGAGCCACCCAGGCGCCCCTCTGATAGAAGTCTTTAACTTCATTTTGGATCCTGGCTAACAAAGTCAACTGTCGGGCTGCCATATTGTTTGGTGCATGAGGTTGAGAGCCTGGCTCTCTCTGGTCACATGGCCATCTAGCATCTGCTTGCTAGATGAGGCGATGTGTCTTGAGTGATTTATTTCATATTTTTATGGCTGCAGCTCAGATAATTAAATATAAGAGTTGTGATGGCTAGGCATCCAGATAGTGCCTACTTGAATTCCCTCAGGAAACATTTTGAGTAGTATAGAAGATTCTGTTTGGCAATAGCATAATAAGAATGCTTTATGTTGGGGCGCCTGGGTGGCTCAGTCGTCAAGTGTCTGCCTTCGGCTCAGGTCATGATCCCGGGGTCCTGGGATGGAGCCCCGCACTGGGCTCCCTGCTCCGCGGGAAACCTGCTTCTCCCTCTCCCACTCCCCCTGCTTGTGTTCCCTCTCTCGCTGTGTCTCTCTGTCAAAGAAATAAATAAAATCTTAAAAAAAAAAGAATGCTTTATGTTTATCTCATGCGTCTTTTCCCACGAGCTCAAGCAATGCTGACCTTCCAAATGCACATTAAATTGCAGAAATTTCGGAGAGGCACTTACAGTGCTAAAAACAATCTTTTAAAAGAGGCCTTGATTCATTTCCTGGTGGAAAAATGCAATTTTCCCTCTCTTTCTCTCTTCTGCCTTCCTGCTTTTCCTCTCTCTTTTCCTCGTTTTCTGAAGAGATTCAAAGAAGATAGAGCCATGAAAAAGAGGTACTAATCAGCTTTTAAAATATGCTTTCTAGAGGCACTGGGAAGCAACGTAAGACAACATTCCAGGCCTTCTATGGACTTCAGTTAAGTCATTTTTAGCTTCATGATTCTCAAGCAGAAACACTTTCAAAAAGAGTTATTTATGCTGGTCAGCCTGATAAGGAAAAGTAGATCTTATCTTAAATTCTAGCTTCAAAAGCCTTATGAGGGAATATATTATCTTTTTTTTTTAAACCAGATTCCAGCATTTTAATATGGATTCATCATGGCAGTTTTGAACTCATAAAATGCACATGGATAAGAACAGATTAAGTGCTACTGTATAAAGAGCAGTTTTTTTCTTTTAAGAGTTGCATGGAATGAGACAAATTAAAGTCCATTTTATTCACAAGCAAATGTACACAGAACTGGTTGCTTTATCAAGTCAAACTCAGTTTTGGAGGTGGAAAATTCTCTCTAAAATCAAACATCCTGGCACATCAGGTATTCAGGAAGAACTCTGAGATGTAGCCAAGGGTGTGAGATGCCTTCACCTGACACATACCATGCTCAGTGCAGGCAGCGACGTGAACTTGAATGCTGTTCTGTTAGTAAGTCCTGTCTGCCGTTCAGCACTTCCCTCTACACAGCACATGATTATCTGATGCTTGCAGTAGTGGTAACTGTTAGGAAATGTAGGATCTGAAAAGTCTTCTAAGTCAAAGAAAGATTACATTTTAATCATAACAAATTTAGCATGTTTTATTGTATTATAATTTGCATATGATTCAATATATGTTGAAATCACATGTATACAATGCACAACATAAATTCTTGAAATCCATATATATATGTGCTAGCTCTCTCTATTAACACGAATATTAAAATAACTAGAAGACCATATTTTCTGCCAATGCTGGATAAAAGAAAATTTCATGTATTTCTTGGTTGAAAAAGTCAAAGCCCTGAAAAATTCATGGCTATAAACTGGCCTTTTTATATTAGAATTAAGGGCCAATTCAACCATGATGAGAACTAAACCACTTTCTAAAAAGATACCATAGGCCATATACTTTGGATTATGGGCAGGAATAGAACAGTGCACACTCTGATGAAAGGTTTTATGTATTTATAGATGATAATTTAACGTGACGTTATAAACTCTACTTCACACGTTCCGTTGATTGTAATTAATTCTGTGGTGCTGCACCCATCATGCATTCCTCCGTTTCTTCATTCATGTGTTCCACAAACTTTCACTGAGCAGTTCGAATGTGCTAGGCCCTGTGCTGGGTACCAGGAATATGATGGTCCCCAGAAACTAGTCTCCTGGGGAAGGGAGCAAGCCAGCCAACCACTCACAATACAGAGTGTCATGTGTGGTTCGGAAGAGACAGACGGAGTGCCACAGAAATATTGAGGGGGGGGTAAAGGTTTTCCAGGAGAAAGGAGCGGGAGGGAGCACAGAAAAGGCAAGGGAAGAGGGACAAAAAGGCTGGGAGTCCTGTGCTTTGGGACAAAGGGTGCCTGGCTCAGGAAGCAGGTAGGGCGCCAGCAGAGGAAGCCAAGAGGCAGGGGGCCTCAGAAAAGGTGGCCCTGAAACTCCAAAGCGAGGGATCCAGAAGGGATCTTACAGATGGTGCCAGTCACCCGAGGTTTTTAAGCAGGGGCACCATGATCCAGTTTTTTTAAAGGAAGATCACTGGCAAAAGTGCGGAGGTCAGGCCGTCGCGGAGGGGCTTTTTTGAAACTACCTAAAACTGGCACTTTCAAATGTTCACATTTCTCTGCCATTCGTAGCTGACTGATTGGACATGAAAAATTTTCAAGTAAACAGGTTTTACTACCAGCACTCAGCTTTAGGTATAATATATGTGACAAGGACAATATTTTGAAAATATTAAACCCATGTGTTTTTGTTCTGCTTGATTCGTCACGCCCGTGGCTCTGCGCCCATTAACTCAGTAGGCTCCCCTCCTGCAGGCAAATGGCAGTTCCCCTCAGAAACAGCAAGCTGTCATCATTCAGCGTTGAGAGACTATAACCCTGAAAGCCAGCTTTGTGTGGTGAGAGAGAAGGTGTCTAAATCCCAGAATTCTCCTTTACCTCTTAAGAACCAAATCTGGCTAAGTCAGATCATCCAGTCTGACCACAAAGCTCTAGTGCAGATGGCACAGGGGAGACCATATAAGGGTAGTTCCCATCAGACAAGAAAAAAGAAGTAAAAAAAACTGTCCACTGTCGGGGCCAGAGATGGGGGCAGGGGCAGGGGCAGGGGAGGGGGAAAGAGAGAGGAGAGAGGGAATGAGAGAGACAGAAAGAGGGGGTGGTGGTGAGAAAGGGAAAATGAGAAGTGAGGGTCTTGGCTCCCTGTTTCTTGGGGGACAAAGCCTGGGGGGGCACGGGAGGGCTTGTCTCTTGAATCTCAGGGCTTAATTCAGGAAAATGACAGAATTGTCCTAGAACAAGTTGGCATTGCCCTCCGACAGCTTATTAGAAAGGACAGAGGAAGCTGTGTGGACGGCAGGGTGAGGAGAAAGGAGCTGGGAGTTCACGGGTGGCCCACAGGCGCTGAGCCCTGGACGGGAGAAGCACCTGACGGGATCACAAGGAGAGGCGAGCTTCCCTGGCCCCAGATGGCAGCTGGGGAGAAGAAATAGCTCCGGCTGGGAACTATTCACATTTCAGTCCCTCCCAAAGACCTGTTTCAACCAGAAAAAATTATGATATTTTAATTGTCAAGTTTAAGGACTAGTCCCTGACTGTCTCCGCTCCCCCCCCATCACTAGGAAAAGGTGGAGCCAGATGGATTAATTATAGAGACTGTAGGAAGTTATTTCTCTCTCTCTCTTTCTTGAGTTTTTTGAATTACACATGCTGTCATTCCTTGTAAACACAAGTAAGAAATTAGCCCCAACTATTTCTTCCTCTCATCTACAAGAACACTAAATATTGTAGAGAAAACATTTATAGAAAACTGATTTGGGTGGTGTCCTTTTTTAAAAAAGTATCTGATGAAATCATTCTTCTCTGTATCCACATTCTATTCCTTGTAGATTTTTAAGAGGAGATGTATTACATTCTAACTAGTCACTCCATAGCTCATTACTTATTCTTTTTTAAAAAATTAGACACAAGGCATGAGCCATCTGGGGAATATGAAATTGTTCTTAAAGAACTTTTTAAAAAGTCCAGAAAAAATGTCTTAGCAGGTTACATCCTCTTTTCCAATTTATCAATTCTAATTCCCAGTCTTGACAATTTTAATTATATATTAAAGATTCTTTTCTCCTTTCTTTCAGAGAGCTTATTAATAATTGCATCAAGTGAATGTATTTTCCAAAACAACTATTACAGCTGAAGGCAGAAAAAAAGTCAAAAGCTACTGTAATCAGAACATCAGAAGGTCTGCCTGTTGTAGGAACCCCATGGCATTTTTATAAAGAGGCAATACTCTTGCAGAATTTTTCTGCAGGAAAATGGAGATGGAGACAGGGAATTATTCTGGCTAGATCCTGTCCAGGTCAAGCCCTTTGGCAATATCTGTGAAAAAAGCCACCGGCAAATCAAGAACCTGTTTGGGATGGGCTGAAAATCTGATTATGTTCATAATAAAAATTAAATCCCTCAACCCTTAACAACAGAAGATTTGTAACGCCTCTGTGCATCATTGAAATTCTAGGTACACTGAGGTTTGATTAAGTCACGAATGAAAACAAAGGGCAGAAATGTCGCTTGCTGTCGCAAAGAGAGGCTCAGTGTGACACTGCTACATCAGGTTTTCTGTTTATCCCTAAGGCTGGTGCAGCAATGACTTCAAAGTTTGATGGTGTCTTTTTTTTTTTTTTTTCTTTTTCTTCTTTCTTTCTTTCTATTTTTTTCTCCCTCTGAAGATGTTGAGCAGCAGGCTAATGGATCCCCAGCAGGGTGCAAAGACAGCAGAAAGCACAGGAATCAGATGTCAATGTGTTCCTTCAAGATACCCTGCTAGGACAGAGCTAACCAACCAGGCTTTAGTCTTCTCGTGGGGCACACGCTCTGATGCTTCCCTGCCCACTCTTGACTTCCTATATGCTTCCTGATTAAAACACTGTCACAGATAAATCATGACTCTGCCTGTTAGGACCATTTTCTACTTTCTTTAACGAACAGTTTGGAGCCATCAGATTAAAAAGATGAGCAAGTTCTGGAGAATTATATACTCACATGTAAATATACGTATACAAGTGTGTCATATCTCCCAACTCTATAACTAGTCATGGATCTGGGAGTGTTCTCTGCACACTTCCTCCCTATGCACTGCTTTGTTTATATATTTTTATATATTTTCGGTCAGTCACTTCCAGTCGGTCACTGGATTACGTAGGTAACTTCCTAATGAATAGATTTTAGGAGGATTGGAGGAGTGAGCCTGGTTTTCCTTCAACATAGGCACTAATTGGTTGGAAATTGAAGTTGTCTCAGAGATGAGTTTCAATTTTAAATGCAGCGGGCATCCAAAATGTAGTTTGTGGGAGTTCCCACCTAGGCACATAAAATGAGTAGAGCCCTTCAGGCTCCTGAGACTAGTGATAATCTGCCCTTGGCTCAGAGGGACATAACTCAGCAAACTGGAGTGAACAAGGAAAGTGCTTGATCTATTTTCATATTTGACAAGCACAACCTTTTCAAAACCATGAAGTGAAACCAATTTACCCAGTGAAAGTCAAGGAAGTCAAAAAGCAACCTACGGAATGGGAGAAGATAATTGCAAATGTCTTATCAGATAAAGGGCTAGTATCTAAAATCTATAAAGAACTTATCAAACTCAACACCCAAAAAGCAGAAAGACATAAACAGACATTTCTCCAAAGAAGACATCCAAATGGCCAATAGACACATGAAAATGTGCTCAACATCACTTGGCATCAGGGAAATACAAATCAAAACCCCAGGGAGTTACCACCTCACACCAGTCAGAATGGCTAAAATTAACAAGTCAGGAAACGACAGATGTTGGCGAGGATGTGGAGAAAGGGGAACCCTCCTACACTGTTGGTGGGAATGCAAGCTGGTGCAGCCACTCTGGAAAACAGTATGGAGGTTCCTCAAAAGTTAAAAATAGAGCTACCCTAGGACCCAGAAATTGCACTACTAGGGATTTATCCAAAGGATACAAACATAGTGATTCAAAGGGGCACCTGCACCCCAATGTTATAAAGCAGCAATGTCTATAATAGCCAAACTACGGAAAGAGCCCAGATGTCTACAATGGAATACTACTCAGCCATCAAAAAGAACGAAATCTTGCCACTTGCAACAATGTGGATGGAACTAGAGGGTATTATGCTAAGCAAAATAAGTCAGAGAAAGACAAATACTATATGATTTCACTCATGTGTGGATTTTAAGAAACAAAACAAATGAACATAGAGGAAGGGAAGGAAAAATAAAATAAGACAAAAACAGAGAGGGAGGCAAACCACAGAGACCCTTAAGTCTAGGAAACAAACTGAGGGTTGCTGGAGGGGAGGGGGATGGGGTAAGTGGGTGATGGGCATACTTATTATAATGAGCACTGGGTGTTGTAAGCAACTGAGGAATCACTAAATTCTACTTCTGAAACTAATAATACAGTATATGTTAATTAAATTGAATTTAAATAAAAAATTAAAAGAAAAAAGCTGTCCTAAAACCATATTTGTATCTACTGCTCATCTGCACCTCCATCCCTGCTTCCAAATTCCATCCGTATTCTGCCATTCAGTCCTCCGCCCCAGTGCTTCCGTTAGCTTCCACCCTCACTGGAGGGCATCTCTCCACACAGCTCCCCCTCACAGGGATTCCAGCTCTCTCCGCATCTGTTTGTCTCAGGTGCCACACGAGGCTTCTTGCCACTCAAACTGCTCCACCTTGGTGCCACTCAGGACCCTGGCCATGAAAAGGAACATTCTCTGTCTCATGTGTACTATTCTGTACCCTTTTGTCCTATGACCAGACTGACCTAGCAAGGCCACCCTGGATTCCTATGCTCTAGAATTCAGACCATGTCATTTCAGATCAATCCCTTTTTGGGATGCCTGCCACCTGCATACTTTCCCATTTGCTTTCCATCCTCTCAGACTCTTCATTATTGCATGTTCATGTTCAAAACCCCAAACTGTTCAGGCATTTCAGCAACAACCTGAGTTCCTGCAGACATTTGCCTCAGTGACTAATGTCACATCAATGGCGTTCCTTGCTTGGTGAGTTGTTTCGTCAAGGTTTTGTATTTTTGCACTAACGGTGATTCCTGCCCACTGACGAATTCCATTTTCACTTTGGGAGCGTGACAGTTAATGTCAGCTTACCCAGTTAAATAACAGTCAACCCCCAGGCCTCCAACTGCGTGAGATGGAACAAAATAGGGACTCTCAGAGAGGATACTTAAAATTGCTCAACAAAGTTTCAGTCTGAGGGCTTTTTGAAATATTGGTTTCAAAGACTTATAAAGAATTTACAAATAAAATCTGTTATTTTTATTTATTCACTTAGTTGTTTGTTATTATTTTTAAAAGAGAGAGCAAGCAGGGGGAGGGGAGGGAGGAGGGGCAGAGGGAATGGGAGAGAGAGAATCTCAAGCAGACTCCCTGCTGAGCGCGGAGCCCAACATGGGACTTGATCTCACAACCTTGAGATCATGACCTGAGGCAAAATTAAGAGTCGGATGCTCAACCAACCGAGCCAGCCAGGTGCCCCTCTGTGTTATTTTTAAAAATAAGTGATGGTAAGACATTAAAAAATGAGCATGATTTTCATGCTTTGTTAACTAAGAAGACATAGCAGCGGAAATGAACATGACCTTTTATAAACAGCTCCTCCACATTCCTCTTTACAATGCTAAGATTCTCTCCATAGTTTAATAAGAAAAGATTGTGGAAGAAATATCCAGCAGAGGTGGAATGGGTGGTAGAAAGGCCACTACACCAAAACCGAGACCACAGATGTGTGGGACACAACTCTAGCTTGGTGGGAGTGTCACTTAAAATTTCTATATGTTAATTTTCTGTGGATAAAAATAGCAGGAGTATCTAACTTCACACATAGGTAGTAAAGCAAAACAGATGTGGAAAATCAGGAATGATAGGTAATGTGATCTGGTAATATTACTCCCTAAATTCTGGAAAGTGCTATTTTCAGTTTAAATTCAAGCAGCTTCCTTTTTAACCTGAAGATTTCAAAGTATTTAATAGGAAGTATAAAATAAGTTCAAATGATTGTGAATCAGTACCAAAACAATGAAATTAGCATGGAAAAGCACATGAGAATCCTTTCCAGCATTTACTATAACTAATCACATAGGAAGGATGTGTGGACTTTGGGTCCATTCCAAAGTAGCTTTGCAAACTAATACCAAAAATGTTATCAGCCCTGCAATTGCAAGTCTACATCCTCCTCAGCTTTACCCACAGTAAAAGGAATTTATTCATGGCAAGAATTCATCCCATTTATTGCATAACTATGCACAGGAAACTGAATAAATTATAAATAATTCAACATGGGTAGTCAAGGTGAATTTAGCAAAGCAAGATATATCTGACCCAACAGCTGTAGGCTTTATACCTGGGCCCCCAGCATATGCAGAGATACCAGAGAAGCAAGGATGAGAGGAGCGGACAGGAAGAAAGGGGAGTTAAGGATCCTCTTATAATAAAGTACACATCACTCCTGATTTTTTTTGCCCAATCTTTCATTATTAAACAAAAGAACATTATGTGCTGTTATAACTAAAATAATCTATCTTAGATTATTTTAAAACTTGGTCTCATTTTTATGCTATCATGTATTTAATGGTTAACATAAAACAAAGGAATTTATTTTTGGTGTTTATAGTCACTGAAAAGTTACATTTCCATCTTCAAGACAGTATTCTAGATTTTTTTTTTTTTTTTTTTTTTTAGCGTAATGTGACAGGGCTCAGCAGCTCCTAAAAGTGCTGAAAACGAAGTGGTAGATAAGCCTGAAACTTAACAGTTGTGAGGTCCTTAAAAAACAATACTGTGTTTTTAATGGAGTTACACAGAGTGAGAAACTAAAGCGATTTTGCTTTCCCTGCGTGTGTTTCTCAGTCTGAAGTTAGAAAAGCAGCTCAGTCTGATTGAGCTGGGTAGGGGGTAAAGAACTCACCAGGTTTTACACATGAAAGCAAATGCTTAGTAGGAGAATTAAAAGCCAATGTACACTAAACTGTTAGAGTTAACCGATGCCAACCCTAATCTGTACTCAAAAAGTGGAGCGTGCACGTTCAAGCTGATGGCACTCATCTGCTTGCCAGGAGCAGGGTCCCGAACGCCAGGCAGCAGAGCCAGAAACCACAGTGCATCTTGCTCAGAATGCAGGGGTCAGCATTTGTCACACGCGTCTCAGAGAGAGGCAGAGTTTTAACATGGAAGGTTCTCTGAAAACCCTGGGGCCCAGACCATGGGGCCAGGACAGAAAACCATGTTTCATGGTTTCATGGAACTCTTGTGTCTCACGTGATATTCATAGAAGTAAAAGAAGAATTGTTTAAAAAAAAAAAAGTGAAAAAGATTCCCACAGTCAGATGTTAAAGAAATTTGGAATGAATCAAGGTTAAACGTGTTTCTTTCCCGAAGGACTCTCTGAGACTTCGGGTTCCCTCGTTGTCGGGCCCGAGAGCTGTCTTTGAAGAAATATCTATTAGGCTATGGCTGGATAATTGTGTTTCCTGGGGGCACAGCTTGGGAAATACTGAGATAAAATATGATTAACCCTGGTTTAGAGATGAGGAGGGCATCGAGGCCCACGGACATTATGTCCTAGAAGGAGAACTCAGGTCTCCGGCCCCCTAGCATCAACTTTTCCTAGGAGACAGTCAGAAATCTGAGAAGAGACTGACTGCAACCAGAGTTCTTAGCAATGCCCATACCCTGGAAGGGTATCGGAAGGCTAGACCTTCTGAAAGTACATACGCTCTTCTTTCCTGGCTCATTTGGACATGCAGACCCTCCCAAATCATGATTACCTGATACAAAGGCATGCAGATGCTATCAATCCACTCCAGTTGCAACCGAGGCAGTTCATCTTTCCGGTTCCGATCAAAAATAGCCTAGAATGGGGGAAAAGAAGCTTGCTTTATTACGCTGGAGTAATTTACCGGTGCTTTGTCAAACACTTTACCACGATGATCCAATTTTTACCAACTGAACACTTCACAAATCACAATCAATCTTTACATGTACTTTCTTTTCCTTTATCTATGATGAGAAATAAAGTATTTTCACCTCTTTTTATGAGATTTGTAAATGAATTTATTTGAACTTTATAGCACGCAACTCCTTGGGGCCAAAATCTGCCTTCAGATACAGGTAATGGCCACTAAATCAAGTCATCAGGTCACTGGGAATTGGGTACAAGTCAAGGGGAAGGGGATATGCTTTATTGCCACAAAAATAATGCAGGCTTTTATTTTTATAGTGAAAGAAGGTGGGATAGATTAGAAAGATCCTTAAAGCAGCTTCATCTTAAATAGAAACTATTTGTATTAATTTTTCAGGGTGGGGTGTTGGTTTGACAACTCTTGTGTGTTTTTCAATAAGGTTCTGTCACTAATAAAAATCCTAAGTTTTTGTCTATCATGGGATGGATGATGTGGTAGGTACCCATTCTCTCCTCCTTCCCAGCCTTTAAACTTCATGATACTATAATGTTTAGAAAATTTCTTGAACATTCTTCAAGAAAAAGAAATGACATATGTCTGTTGGGCAGACATGAAAAGGGAGCCAATCAGCTGGACTTGGGGCGCACATGGATTCTTGAACAAACACAGCCGGTTCTACTCCATTAAGCATGTCCTTCTTTCTGCTATCAGCGAGTAAGGCCAGGTCTACGAAGTGACCTTCCCCTGCATTACTGTCTTAAAGTAGGTTTGGTCTCTCCTCTACAGAGATAACATGTGGCATCCACATCATTCTGGCGTTCACATAGGTCACGAGGGCAGATCCAAGGCACTCCCTTGGTCTGGAGATGCTGAAAAAGCCAGCATCCTTCAGACTCATGAATGAGGGTGGGAGCGGGTAGGACAGAAATCACGAGCTGCCAAAGCTCACAAGAGGAGAGAAGGGTGCTGCTGAGGAAAACCCCCGGAATCAGGGAGAAGGTCACTGACTCCCACAGACTCTGCTCGTCCTTGTCTTACAATGTGAAATGTGAAATACCAGGAAAGGGGACTAGGGTCTGGAGAAGACTGACTCATGCCGGAGGAAGGAAGGAAGGAAGGAATGATCTTGTGAACTGCAGGAGTCTTTGTCTGAAGTGTTCCTTTAAAAATATTATTCTATTATCTACTCTTGAGCTCTCAGAGTTACCTGAAATTTTCTTATTTACTTAATTACTGTTTCTGGTGCATAGAACTTTTTGTTTGTTTTTGTTTTAGTTCAGTGGTTTTTGGTATATTCACAATTAGTTGTGCAACCATTACTACAATCAATTTTAGAACATTTTTATCACCCCAACAAGAAATCCCATACCAATTAGCAGTCACTCCTCACCCTCCCCCAAATCCCCGGCCTTAGGTGACCACGAATCTATTTTCTGTTTGTATAGATTTGGCTATTCTGCACACTCATATAAATGGAATCGTATGATACGTGGCCTTTGTGACCAGCTTCTTTCACTGAGCATGATGTTTTCAAGGTTCCATACTGTAGCATTTTTCAGCACTTCATTCCTCTTTATGGCCAAATGAGATTCCACTGTATAGTTACACCACATTTTATTTATCCATGCCTCAGCGGATGGGCAGTTGGGTTATTTCCACTTTGTGGCCCTGATGAGTAATGCTGCTCTGAACCTTCATGTGCAAGTTTCCATGTGGATGTATGTTTTCATTTCTCTTGGGGATAGACCTAGAGGCAGAATTGCTGGGCCATGAGCCCAGTCTGACATTTAATGTTTCCATGAACTGCCAAACTATTTTCCAAAGCAGCCGCACCATTTTACATTCCTGCCAGCAGTGTATGAAGTTCCAATTTCTCCACATCCTCCTCAGCACTGGTCATTGTCTGTCTTTTTATTTATAGCTAGTCCCCATGAAGTGGCATCTCACTGCGGTTTTGGTTTGCATTTCCCTGATGACTAATGATTTTGAGCATGTTTTCATGTGCTTATTGGCCATCTCTGTATATTCTTTGAAGCAATATGTATTCAGATCCTTTGACCTTTTTAAAAATTGGGTTGCCTTTCTAGTTGTTCATAGTTCTCTATATATTCTAGATGCCAGGCCCATATCATATATGATTTGCAAATCATTTCTCCCATCCTGTAGGCTGTCTTTTCGTTTTCTTGACAGTGTCCTTTAAGATGCAAAGTGTTAAATTTTAATGAAGTCCAATTTATCTATTTTGTTTTTCTTGTGTTTTGTGTCTCTTGTGCTTTTGGTGTCATATCTAAGACATCATTGCCAGATCCAATCCAGAAGATTTACACCTTGTTTTCTTCTAAGAGTTTTATATAGTTTTAGTTCTTACATTTACTTCTGTAATCCACTTTGAGGTTATTCTGAGGTTTGGTGAGAGGTAGGGGTCTAACTTGACTCATTTGCAGTGGATATCCTACTGTCTCTGCACCATTTGAAAACACTGCTTTCCTCCCCCACTGAACTGTCTTAGCGTCCTTTTGAAAATCAGTTGACCATAACTGTCAGAGTTTATTTGCAGACTAGTCACTTCTCAAAAAATGTTTTTGAGTGGAAGTGTGAGATAGTACACTGTCCTGTGGTTTCCTTTTACAGCATTTTGCATCTTGTAATTGATTATGAGTGATTATTTATTTATTTACTTTTAAAGATTTTACTCATTTACTTGAGAGAGAGAGAGCATACGTGAGAGAGCAAGCACAAGTCGGGGAGGGGAGGGCAGAAGGACAGGGAGAAGCAGACTCCCCATTGAGCAGGGAGCCCGATGCAGGGCTTGATCCCAGGACCCCAGGATCACGACCTGAGCCGAAGGCAGATGCTTAACTGACTGAGCCACCCAGGCACCCTGAGTGATTATTTATTTAATATCTATATTTCCCATCAGTTGACAAGCTTTGGGGAAGGGCAGGGAAGATGGCACCTTGCTCATGGCTGGAAGCACAGTGCCCAACTTCATGCTTGATACCTGGAGGTGCTCAAGCATGTTTTATTAACTGACTCACTGCTTCCACTATTAACCCTTT
The DNA here is from genome assembly GCF_003265705.2 of Callorhinus ursinus. Taxonomy (NCBI): domain Eukaryota; kingdom Metazoa; phylum Chordata; class Mammalia; order Carnivora; family Otariidae; genus Callorhinus; species Callorhinus ursinus. The sequence goes on along the minus strand of NW_027397064.1, from coordinate 53,257,564 downwards.
GGTTACTCTAATGACCTTTAGGACCATGACACCTGATGGGGCTCCCAGACAATTTTCTTCCTGAATATCAAGGAATAACGGACACGGCTGGTGTCACCTGTGGGTGCATGCATTTCCAGACATCTCTGGAAAAGGACTAATGAGAAATAGCCCTGCCACAGCAGCCAGGAGACTGTCATCAGCAATGTTAAGTAGCCTTTTGGGAGGCGAGAGTAGCATTTAGTGCTATGCTTCCACTGCAAAATCGATCTCATTTGTGTCTTCAGAGAACGCCTTACCTGAGCCCACAGACAAAGGCTCCTTAGTGCTGGGTCACTGCCCCTGCCAGCTCACCAATGCTGGCAACTGACTCATATTTTTTTTCATTCAATTAAATGACCTGTAGTATTGCTGCGTTATACACCCTTCAGAGGATGCCTCTGAAACAGTTCTTTTTAAGTGGAGGAAAGCTTTAATTTGAAGATAGATATGTAGCTGAGAGAAATGTGGGTTGTACGAGGTTTTACCCATTAACGATGTATCCCAATCCAGCGTCTTTATTTTTATAGCCAAATCTGGTGACACCACCAAAAAAGAATAAAGGGAGGTTTTGGAAACAGTATAAGTAGATGTTGCTTTGGAAACTAAAATACTGGGCGAGTGTTCTAACTGATGTAGTCTTCTGACCTTTCATGGGTAAGCAACAAATTAGGAATAGTCAACATTGGTAAGGCTGTGAGGTCTGACTTCAAGCAGGTGACGTTGTTTAACTAGGAGCTAGTTCTGCTGCCTTTCCTTGCTTTTAAATGTCAGCGAAGAAAGACCTCTTAAAACTTGGAGATCTTATAAATATCCCCAAATGTGCAAAACTCAGTTGACTTGAATCCTCATAAAGAGACGTTCTTGACAACGGACATATTCCTTGAGCCGCACTGAATCTACTGAGCTGAGCCGGCTTTCCAACACTTTGCATCATTCCTTGAGTTGTCAGGCGATGTGTTTTTAGCTAACCCTTCATTATGAATAAAGAGGCCACCCCCTCCTTGTGGGTGGTGATGGAGGCATTTATGTCTTTTGTCTTGTTTGAGTAAAAACAGCATCATCCAGAGACTGCAGTAAGCATTTTCAAATAATAATCGAATGGATGAATCCAATAAAAATGGCATTTCAGTCAGAAGAACCTAGTTCCCCAAGTGAAACTTTTCATTTTGCAAACAAAGAAAAGAAACAGAGACTTGAAATGATTTCGGTTTATGATTTTGGAAAGTCTGAAATTGGAAAATAAAATCCAGAACATCCATTATTCACTGCAGCTATCCATTCTAGCTGCTCAAGGCTGGACAGCTTGCATTTAACTTTTGTCTGTATTTCTATTCCAAAGGAGCTACTGACCACATATGAAATGACAGCACTGGGCTTTGAGCTACTCAAATGCCACTCTGCATATCCTCCCTCGTGCCTAGTTGGCCCACCGTGCGAGCTCAGGAAATGTTTGTTAAGTAGCTCACCACTCTTAATCAGAAACCTGGGAATAAGAGTGTTCAGCATCTAAGTTTAATTAAAGTTTTAAACTTTCAGGAGTGCTTCCTTAAATCCAACTTTCAGTCTTCCCTGCTTTCAAGTTGTGATTTTTGGAGTTACTTTCGAAAATGTCATTCCAAAGGGTAAATGCGTCATAACAGAAGGACGAACTTACTGAAGGAGTGAGTTTGAGTTCTGATCTCTCCCGATCTCCTTGTTCAAAGAACTCACTGGTTACAAGTTCAGCCACCTGAAACATATACATATTTAATTTATGGTTATATGTGGTTTATCATAAGACTCAGAAGTTATTTCTGCCTTCCGTGTATGGTGATGATCTTCAACCCAGATAAGCACTTAAAAAGCTTTTGAAGAAGTACATTAACATTTTCTGTTTCAAGGTATTACAGACTTTAACCAATGAAACGGATTTTCTCTTAATCAGAGGAACTGGTGCAAGGTATTTTTAGATGCATGCTAGTAGACGACCTCGGCGAGTACAGATTCCATATTCAGGAGGAGGCACTGGGTTGCCACCTTCAAAGTAGGAAATGCTCTTATTGCAGAAAAAATGAAGCAAATAATGCCTAATAATATTTTTTGTTTTTATAATATGATATACTTGCAATAATAATTTAGCCAACTTTTGGTTGTTTCTACAGAGATTCTTCACTTTGTTGCATACTTTTATCTTAGCTTGGTTTCATTTGCCATCCCCCAAACTCTCTAACTGCTTCACCCTACCAATATTCGCATGCACTCTGGAGAGGATAACCCCAGGGCAACCTCTGCTTCTTACTGGAGCAATCAGCCAAGGGCAGGACTAACGCTAGAGTCACTGTTCATACCAGGTTTTTCTAAAGTGTGTCATGATGCAGTTTGAAGAGTGTTGATTTGGTCTTCAAGCTGTCTTAATCTAGGTACTAAAAGTGTTAATTTATGGTAGGTTCCAGTTGGTACAAGCACAATGGAAGTGGTGTTTCTACCTCAAATGGTAGAGATTTTTCCAAAGTAAGGACTTCTATTTTTCCACTTTTCGTCTATTAGCATGGATGATCAGAAGTTGCTCATTGGTCATTGTTAAGCCGAAGAGAAGCTTCGCCACGCCCTGTGCTTCTAATGATAGCTATGGGAAGCATACTGATAGAGCAGTAAGTGTTAAATGGGTATTTTCAACAACACTATAGTGTGCATCTAGGAAATCTCTTAGATGAACTAGCTGGATTTAGAAAATTTGGAAGAGCAGGGAAAAAAAAAATCCCAGAAAACTTGATGGCAAGAAGATCTGGATCCCCAGACTAGTTTTTCCTCTATTCCAGGCTCTTACAAAGATGAGGTTCTAAGGTCTGGAAAAGGCTAGAATGGTTTAATTTTGGTCAAGTGGATAGAATCAAGATAATTTACTTAAGTGTATCTCTCAAGAGATTCTGCCAACCATAAATCATAACCATTGATAAAACAGAAAAACGTCTCTCTCCATCTCTGTTTCTGTTTCTCTCTCTCTCTCACACACACCCCTTGAGAATAGCAAGTATGTAACTCATTTATAAAGAAATAGAATATCTAGTCAGTTCAGATTTTAAGCATTTCTAATAAGGAATATGGGTACCTTTTAAAAATTCAATAGCATAAAACTAGTTGGCACTGGCTCAGTTTTCCTAGGGCCCGATTTCCTTCTCTCTCTGCAGTCTCTGCCACTACCTTTCCCATTAGCACTCCAGACCTTTCTCTCTGTCTCTGGGCTTCCTGTAAAAAAGAAATGGTCCCCTAAGGGCCTGGCCTCCTTTGTTCAGCTCTCAGAACACTCCCTCAGATTGCTCTGAGGTGGGTCTTTTGCACTAAAGAATACAAATGTGCACATCAGGTCACCCCAAGGTAGGAGTCCTGCATAGGTCTATAACTCCTGAAAAGCAAAGAAATTAAAACAAAATCCTGTCCTTGATCTTTCGAAAGTGGTCCTGGCTATCTCCCCTGGGCTTCTTTCACGGCTCAACTTGTACCACTGTTTCATTTGTACTTAAAAACCCAATCAGGAACATTAAGTGGCTCCTGATTGAATTTTTTATTAAAGAAGGAAATTGAGATGCTAATCAGGCCTTGGGGGATCACTGGGGAAACCCACATGCTTAGAGTCATGTGTGTGAGGAAGGAGGGTTGGAATAGACGCCAGTAAAAAAAAACATTTTGCAAGGAAATGTTAAAAAAATCAACATCTAGGAAACTAGAAATATATTTATATTTTTAAAAGAAGTTTCCATTGTTTTTGTCCAAATGTTTCCTAAAATCATAGAAGTGAGTATGTTTTTGAAAACATTTTAACCTATTCGGTTTGGAGACAAACACAAATGAGATCTCCAGTTTAGAGCTGTGACAAGATTTCTGATGGAAATGTTTGGAAAAACATGGTTTTGTGTTTTATTTCCCTGAACTCTTGGGTCTCTGCACTTATCAGCAGAACTTCACATCTTAAAAATAAAATATTACTTACATCAATGACCAAGAAGACCACCTTCAAGTGGCCAGTGGGCCTCCCAAGTTGGTTTAAAATGTCAATGCAGGAACTCTTTTTCATTCTAAGGATGTTCTCCTGTCCTTTTCCTGCTCCCAAGTGGGTTACTGCTCCTCTAGTTGTTGATGTGCCGTTCACTGGGGTTCCTGAAAGGCCTGGCACATCATACTTCATCGTCTCACTCTCTTTCCAATCTTCTCTAGTTTTCCCCTGGTCCCCTGAACTTCTCCCAGTCTCCACTCCTCCACTTCTTTCCATCCCAGTCAGACTGCCCACCTCTGCTACTATACCTTTCCCCAGTACCTGGAAGATTCCTACCTCTTCTCTGTTCCCCAACTTCACTGTAGGGGAGCCTTCCCACACTGGGGCAGTGAAGGGTGGGCAGAGATGTAGAAATAAGCCACTCAACCGTGCAAATTCTTCCCACTTACCCTGCTTTATGTAACTTCAAATGTGTCACACTAAAATGAGAGCCAAGGCTCAGTTGGAGGAGAGCTATTTATTGGAGGAGAACTTTGTAGGAAAACTGCCCAATCTACACTGGACTGTGACAGAAGCAAAGAAATAAGTGTTTCTTTGAGTTAAGCAGTGAAATTTGAGAATATATTTGTTACTGCAGCAAAGCCTACCCTAGTTTTGACTAACACAAAAACTAGTATGGAATTGAGGTGCTGCTGTTGAAAGAAAAAGAAAAAAAGGAAGACAAATAAGAAGACCCTAAAATATGTGGCATCAGCAAGGGGACCAGGTATATGACAGTGAAGAAATGTTGTTGGAGGCTGTAAGGATGATGGCCCATGTTACACAGTGGCAAAATATTTTGTACAATTCTCACTGAAATAAAACAAATAATGTATCTAATGAATTTACTGCCTTAGGGGAAGAGATTGGAAAACAAATGTTAGTAGCACGTGACGACTGCTATTGACTATGTTTTGCTAAGTATTGTAAGAAGTGAGCTCAGAAAAGGATTGGCAGGCTTATCATCAGAAATGAAAAGGAAGAGTCACAAATTCAGAGTCTTCATCTTCAGGGATGAAAGATGAAGCTGCTTTTTAATCCCAAACTATAAAAATAAAAATTGAGATATGTTTTGAATGACAAAGGCTGATCAAGACTCAGCCTCGCAGGGCATCTGGCTCGTTCAGTTGGTGGAGCATGTGACTCTTGATCTCAGGGTTGTGAGTTCAAGCCCCATGTTGGGTGTAGAGATTACTTAAAAATGAAATCTTAAAAAAACAACAACAACTCAGCCTTGAAACAAGAATCAAAGGTACGGCCAGTGCACTCACAGTTAAGAACTTCGAATGAAGTAGGTGGTACCCAGGATATCCCTTCCATTGTACAAAATGGCCCAGAGAAATGATTTTACTACATGGTTCTCTCACTGGCATCTTTTGGGCCCCGACTGCTAGGAATTGGGTCATGAAGGAGGAAGAAAGACGTACATATGTTATTTTTCTTTGTTCTTGAAAACAAGGAAGCAAAGAGATATGGCAGATCTAAGAAGTCCATCTAGAATAGAACTGTGTATGTGGTTATTGGCAAGTGGAAATGACTAGAATCAAAGACACAAGAAGCTGACTAAACGTGCAAGAGAGTTTGGTGCCAAAAACCACATAAGACTGTGACTACTTAAAACCTAAAACAAGCCTTGGGTCCTCAACCATTTTGGGTGGGAAACAGGTTGGAAAGCTGCCTGACCTTTGGATATAGCCAAGGAGGACAATGGAAAAGGGATAATTTCCCAGAATAGATCTAGCAGCCATGGATAATGATGGTTGGGGAGCATCTTGCAGAGAACCAGAGCCTACCACAGAATGGATGGCCTCACAGTGACTGCCCAGTGGGATTTTGGAATTACTGCGGCCCCCTAACTGCCAAATGTTGGCCATCTCTTTCCTTTCTGAATGGGAGTATCACAATGAGTATTTCGTGGTTTGGGTGTATGTAAGATGCTATGTTTGGGGTGTGTGTAGGTCTTTAATTTGCATCCAGACCTGATGTAGAGACTGGCATGAATCACCCAGAGATCTTGGACTTTGAGCTTGATACCATGACTAATGGGATGTTTGGGTCATTTCCCTTGGGGAAAGGCTGACTATATTTTGCCTGCAGGAAGGAGAGTGAATCACACTTTTGGTGATTAGAAGGGCAAACTGTGGTAGTCACATTTTCATTAACTATTTCTGGCTTTCTACATTCTGGGCACACGAAAGAATTATACTTCCTGGTTGAGTGGGGTCTTGTGACAAGTTCTGGCCAATGAATTCTTGGGAAGAGGCATTTACTTGCCAGTATGAGGCAGGCTAGGGCTTCTGTCAGAATGATCCACATGGTAACTGCTCCTTCAGCCCGAGTCCAAAATGAGGAACAGTACCAGCTGACCCTGGATGCACATGTTCATGAACAATATGTTGTTTTAAGCCACTGAGGCTGAAGGATAATAGCTCATTCTCCTTACCACTGGCATCATTTAAAGTGCCCACTGAGGGGCGCCTGGGTGGCTCAGTCATTAAGTGTTTGCCTTCGGCTCAGCTCATGATCCCAGGGTCCTGGGATCAAGCCCTGCATTGGGCTCCCGGCTCAGCGGGAAGCCTGCTTCTCCCTCTCCCACTCCCCCTGCTTGTGTTCCCTCTCTTGCTGTCTCTCTCTATGTCAAATAAATAAATAAAATCTTAAAAAAAAAATAAAAATGCCCACTGATGTATCCGGTGTGAGATAGTGTAAGGCACTGTAAAGAGTGAAGGCTTTGGAGCTTAATCTGCTAGGATTTGAATACCAAGCCCCATCACTTACTAGCTGTATCACCTCAAGCTATCCTTTCTAGGCTTCACTTTTCCCATTTGTGAAATAGGGGTAATAAACTGTATCAGTTTCCCAGGGTTGCCAGGCATGACCACAAACTTGGTGGTTTAAAACAACAGGAATTGGGGTGCCTGGGTGGCTTAGTTGGTTAAGCGTCTGCCTTCGGCTCAGGTCATGGTCTCAGGGTCCTGGGATAGAGCCCTGCATCAGGCTCCCTGCTCAGCGGGGAGTCTGCTTCTCCTTCAGCCTCCTGCTCCCCCTGTTTGTGTGCTATCTCTCTCTTTCTTGCTCTCTGTCAAATAAATAAATAAAATCTTAAAAAAAAAACAACAATAGGACTCTATTTTCTTCTAGTTCTGGAGGTCAGCAGCTCAACATCAGTTCACTGGACAGAAATCAAGGTGTTGCCAAGGCCAAGCTTGCTCTGGAGCCTCTAGGGGAGAATCTATCCTCTGTCCCTTCCAGGTTCTGGTGGCTGCCACCTTTCTTTTGCTTGTGGCCGCATCGCTCTACTCTCTGCCTTGTCTTCACATCCCCTTCTCCTCTTTTGAATGTGTAATCTCCCTGCATCTCTCTCTTCTAAGGATGCCTGTCATTGAATTTAGGGCCCAGTTGGATAATACAGGATAATGACAATAATAATGATAATGATGATTTTTAACTTCATCACATCTGCAAAGACCCTTTTTCCTTCTAAGGCAATATTTACAGGTTCCAGAAATTAGGATCCCCTATCTTTGGGTTGCTATTATTCAGCCTACTGGAGTAACTATACCTAAATCAAAGGTTGGGGGGGCTTTGAAATTAGATATTTGGATATTAGATAGTCAATAAATATTAGTTATTTATTGTTATATGAATCTATTTTACTTTCCCTAAAATGTTGAGACTTAAGATACCAAGTTACTATTTCACACCCCACACAGTAGGTGCTTCATAAAAATGAAAAGATATTAATCTCCAAAAACTATTAGTAATCAAGGATCTTTAACTGTGTGGTTATCGGCTTGAAAACTATTCTTGCTCTAAACTAACATGTTCGGCAGTGAAACCAGATAGGAGGTAAAGGCATGATTTTTGTGGATATTGCACACTTTGGCCAAAGTGATCTGATCTCTAAATAGTCCTTAAAAAGAAAAAAATAAAATTTCCTTTTGACCTCCTTGGTTTCTTTTCTCCCTCTCTTTTTTTTTAAGATGAGAAAAAAGCAGACCTTGTGCTAAAACACGATTACCTATTTAAAAACTCTATTTTTGAAACTCTTGCCTTAGGACATGGCCGATGCATTATTTGAATTTAGAGTGTTAAAAAAATCTTAGAGAATCAGGCATATTATGACTCAGTGGAAGCACGTTAATGAACGGCTGTGCAATAAACTATGTCTCGCCTGAGCCTCCTGCTATTTTTTACACCATGTTAATACTGATGCAAATTGACTAGGGCTTCAGTGCCTGGGAGTCGGGGCTCTGGGAATATTGCTTCCCCCTCCCCCCTTCCCCACCTCCAGTCCCTCCTCTGCCAGGCCCGGCCATTAATCACCACTTGCCTGTCTTGAGATCTCCCACGGTTTGGTCACGGCTCCAAGGTCACAGGCTGTCATTAACATTGATCTGAAAAACAGAACCAAACAAAACAGCCTGAATAATCTTTTGTTGCATTCTTCCTAAACAAATCCGTGCTAGATACATAAATAAATAAAATGGGACCAAGGCCAACTCTCACGTGTCTTTCCTTCAACAGGGGAAGCACTGTTTACAGTCCCCATGTTTAGCATCTCCATCATGTGGCCACACTGCTTAAGAAGACAAAGCAAACACACAGCCTCAGCCTCGGTGGCGGCCCTTTTGTTATGTCTGCAGTGGATCAAGGAAGGCAAAGAACTACTTTCTCTACACCAGAGCTAAGCAAGCTCTGCTTAAAGTAATCTCTACTGGACAATGCTTTTTATTTTTAACTAGCAGCAAGGGAATCAGCCTATAATGCCATATACATAGCTGATGAATCTCTTCACCAACTTATCGCTGATTGATGGGAATGGATGGAAACCTATAGCAAAGAGGCGAGGCGCATGCTACCCTAGGAGCTCCTTCATTTCCACCTGCTCTACGGAGCTAAGATTTACTGGGAGAGCCACAGTTTCACTCCAGTTTATTACCTGGCAGCAACCATGTTTTATCAGCATTATGAAGAAGAAACATATTCAGCAGCAGTTTTCATTAATTTGAGCACATAAGAAAGCACAGGAAGATCTGAACCAGATCTTTGAGGGGCAGATTTCTACTGGGTTTAACTAGAATTCACCCCGAACAATGGATATAAAAACATGGGGGACAACTTAAATTGTGGATAGCTCTGGTGCTTATCATGTGATGTGATGTGGAGGTGGGAAAAACAAGGCACACGCTTTGTCCAAAATTTGCTTTCTTTGTACTAAAGCCAGCAGGATGTGATGAAAAGCGATGACGGATTGGAGTCAAGAGACCACATCTTGGTTGGCTCCTTTTGGAAGAAAGGGGTGTGTTGTTAGAGGTCAGGGGGCTGTCCTGATGACGGGTGTTAACATTTCCTACCCTGCCGGACTCGAATGCCTTGGAAACATGTCTGCTTCCCAGATGGCAGAGCATGATGGTAGTGGAGTTTGTGTAACTTCCCCAGGAAACCCCCCCAGGGAACAGGGCAGAATGGCAGGTAACAATAGGTCATTCAAAGCCCCGCCAGGCATGCTGGCCTCAGCAGCCCCCTCCACGAGTTCGGCAGCACCTAATCCCAAGCCCCCTGTGCTAAGCACTACGCGGAGCAATGCAGGGGTGCATTCTTCTTATTTGATCTTCTGTAACAAGCACTCTGCTGTGTGCCTGCCTCCGTACTAAGTGCTGACCCCCTAACTACTAATAAATGAATCTACTGAACCCTCAGAAGGAGGGGCCGTTACTCCCATTTTATAGAGCGGTAAAAGGAAGCACGGAGAGATGAAGTAACTTTCCCAAAGCAAGTAAGGAGTCAGGATTCTGTGTTTATCACAAAGCTACCAGACCCCCTCTTGCTACACTCAAATGCTTCTCCTTTTAGGTTCTGCTGGTACCGGAGGTTGACAAGACTGTAGGTAATGCATTGAACTTTGCAGTCTGTCTCCTAGACAGGAAATAATCTCTATGAGGTTGCTTACTTATACTGTAACTTGGACAATGATTTAGCTTCCATCTGCTTGATAATTTGAGGCTTACTTCTCAAATTCATGTCACCATTCATCAATCAACATGGGTATTGAGTATCTAGCTAGGTTCTCTGTTAGTGATCATTCTAATAGGGACCATTAATCGTGCAAGCACTACAGAGTGATTTACATAGCCTCTAGCTGAGGCAGGGATACCATTATTACCTCCATTTTACAAAGCAAATTAGTGTTTTGCATTCCTTGATCAGACAGGTACAAAGTTTGCCAGAGGTTACACACTGAGGAAGTATCAAAGCTGGAGCCGGAATCCATAAAGTCTGACAGAAGGGTCTCTCTTTTCAGTGAATGCTCTACAGTGGAGCAGGAAGTCCATACTGAGAAGGAAGACGGAAAAAGGCTGGGAGGGAAGATGGGGGCGGGCGGGTGTCTGAAACTTTCATCCAACTGACACTGGGGAGTCTGTTAGGGTTGGGGATTCAGGAAGGACCTGGCTAGACGTTCCAGGCAGAACTTTCGGTGGTGGGTGTGAAAAGAGTTTGGAGAAGAAGGGAAGCAGGGAGACCAGTTGGAAAGTACCAACTGATAAGGGCCGAAAACAAGGAAGGGCAGGAGAATGGAAAGGCCAGGAGAAGGCTGAGAGATTCCAGAGGAAGGACCAAAGGGGGGGAATGAGCAGTGCTAGCCTATTGTTTCGATGCCTCTAGAAGAAGTGCAAGGTCTTTTCTAGAGTCAGAGAGGAGGAAGGAAGTTACTCCTGAGGTCCGCATACTTCTCATTCAGTCTGTGGTGGGGGGTGTGCAGCTACACGGCGCGCTGAGCGAACGAGTGGTCAGGAGCCCGGAGGTACGGCCTCCTCTGCGGTCCGCCAGGCCGCGGCCGGGGTACCCGACGCTCTCTCTCGGCAGATCATTTTTATCGCACCTCCCCTCTATGTGCCAAGTCATTGCAACAACAGTCTTGGGTTAACCATCATTTTCTTGATTGGTTCTCGTTTTAAAACAATTAGCGATGCAAAAGAATCCATTGTAATTTAAAAAAATAGATTCATAGTCAGTAAAATAGTTCACGTATGAGCTCCGTTTGGCACTCACCAAACAAAAAATCCCACTTAGAGCCTTGCCCTCTGTGTCACGGTTTTAAAATTTAAGACACAAATAAAACGTCCAAATGGTCAATACAAAATGACAGAAGTGAAGTAAGTCGAGTTATGTTTTTTCGTCCTTGCCGTTACTGGGCTATCATTGTTTCTTCCGGATGTACTGTTTGAAAGCGGGAATGTGAAGCTCCGTAGGGTGGAAGGCACCAGCTAGCCGCGGAGCCCGCGCGAAACGAACTTAGACTTGAAGTGGGCACCGCGCCCACCGGTGTCAGCGGCTGACGGGGTCCCCGCGCACTCTCGCAGTGAACTTGCAGGTACCAGACGTGTACAACTAAAGGATAAGTAATAATGTGCTCATCTGAAGCTTTCAGATCAATTATTTTGATACTCAACAGTAAACTCAGCAATTGTTTAGGACTTCTACCAACATAAGATTTTTCTCGGGGAGAAGTAGCTTATCGTTGACATTGTTCAGGCTGCAGGCACGTGGTGATGATAAAAAGCAGACCGACTTTTAGTTGGTTTTATTGCTTTTTTCAGGTTCTCTAAGACGGTGGTCCCCCGGAGCCCCCCTGCCCCTCGGTGCCCGTGGTCGGAGTCTAACCATGAAATGGGGGAGGGAAGGCAAAACTGGGGGCGGGGCGTGGAGAGCTCCCGGAGCACCTCTATTTTACACACTGTACTTCCAGATTTTTCTTCCATTTGGGGTTCCCTGCCCAAAAGCGTTTGAAAACCTCTGTAGGAAAACACCCAGGTGGAGATGTGGAATGAGCACGGGCATTTTAGGAGTTGTGCTCAGAAGAGAGGCCAGGCTGGAGAGAGAGGGCAGGAGTCACGTGAGAAGAGGTGCTTGTTAAAGCCACCACGAGGCTGAGGAACAGGAGAGAAATCTCAAACATGGGTCCTCGGGGGTCCTTGCCTTTCAGGGGTGGTGGAGAGGGGTTAGGGCTGGAGAAGGACAAAGAGGAGAAGCAAGAGTCAGAAGAGAGTAGAAAATCTGGAAGCCCAGGGCTCGGCAGCCTCCAAGGAGGCTTCAACACGGAGCTTCAACACAGAAAGGCCAGTGCAATGAGGGGCTGTGATGCGATCCCGGGAGAGAACAAAGGCCCTAGAATTTGATCCTTGGGAGGTGACTGGTGACTTTCAAAAGGAGCTGAAGTCACATTTCATAGACTGAAGGCCTCAGTAGAGGAACGGCTAGCTACTCTGTGGTAAATCCGTACTTTGGAGTACTGTGCAACAGTAAAAGCTGATGATGTAGGGACACAGAAAAAATTCCAAGGCATACAGTTGAGTGAACAAGCCAGTTTGGATGGATATATAAATACGTAACTTATGTTAAAACAAACAAACAAGTCCACACTCAACAGCATTTTTTCCCTCAGAATATACACGTACATAAATGCTTTAGAAGTGGCTGGAAAGTTTACAACAAATTGGTAACAGCGTATAGCTGCGCTTCGGTATGCGAATTGGGAGTGAAGCCCAGGGAAGGTCTGGCGGCTCATCTGTCATGTTTTCAGTTGTTACAGAAAAATATATTCCTATAATTACTTGTGGAACTCAAAATTATTTAAAAAGAAACACATGCCTTGCAAGAAGTTAGGAGGAGGGTGAGTCAAGTGTGGAACTGAAGAGAAAACGGGGACTATGAATGGACCTGGGGAAGAAGGCAGATTTTAGGCATGATATTTTTGCCTGAGGAGACAGAAGCATATTTTTAGGCCTAGAATGGTCATGCTGGAAAAAAGCAGATTTTGGAAAATGCCAAAGGAGCATAATTGAGGAGGCAAGTTCAGGGGCGGGGGAGGTGGAGGGAACGGAGTTAGGACACATGGGGAGGGCTAGTTTTGAAGGAGGAAGGGTCCCCTCCCACCCTGGACAGGAAGAAGAAAAAGGTCTGAAAAGATAGCAGAGAGAAATATTACCGCAGGAGGGGAGAAACAGAGGGCCCTGGTGAGAAGTCCTGGGGAAAGGGTGAAGCGAGGTCAGGGGCAGGGGGGAGGGGCAGGCAGCCCTGCGTTCTGAAGTTGGAGGCGGTGGGGGGAAGGGGCTTGCATAGCAGCTAGGGGGCGCCATGAGAGGGGTCCGGTTCTGGGTGATTCTAGTAGTCACCTGGCTGTGGAACAGACACAAGGAGCCTCAGTCCAGGCCTCAGAGGCTTTTCCAGGAATACAAGCTTTCCAATTTGGAACAGGACTGAGGCAGCAGAAGGTCTGGGGGTGGGTAAGGTAGGGACAGTGGAGGGACAGGATCTGAGAGAAAGAGGAATAGTGCCTAGCCAGCGGGATGGCTCCAGTCAGGGGGTTCAAATGTGCCACATAAGGGCCGTGGGTTGCTGCTGTCTTTTCTAAACAACTAGGAAGAAGTTCAGTGAAAATTCTAGAACAGATTCCTTATTTCTGCCACCCAAACTGTTCCAATTGGTTTTCCATCTACAACGCCTGTTGTCTCTAAAAAAAAACCCCAAAGTTAACTCTCTACTTTGTTTTGGCTAACACTGTTTTCTAAGGTTCAAAATCCTCTCTCCCCTCAACATACACCCCCACCCCAGGAAAAAGAGGAAGTCACAGCTTGCTGAAACTGAACCAATTTGAACACCATTTTCTAATTCTGAAGGCAAATTTATGGAGAGGCGGCAAAAATATAACAGATTAGAAGACGAAAAGATATGCCATCTATCTATTCTCTAATTATTCAACTACTCTCTGAATGTTTTCAATGGAAGCTAAGATTTGTTACTTTAAAATTCACGTGTGTGCCCTTAGCACTGTCTGAAAAGCATGGTGAAATCTTCAAATAATGAAGAAACACATAAACAAGAGCTGCTTCTTACCGAAATATATCACGATGGTTTTTGATGTTCCAATCATATTCTCCTTTACTGACAAGTTCAAAGAATTCAGTCCTCCTCCTGCACAAAATCAAATGAAGGAAGAAAGAAAAAAAATCTGGAATGAAATTTCTCAGTCTGCAGGGTGACATAAACACATTTATGGGAAAATATAAGATCACCTGAACCAAGCAAGTCACTTAATATTTGAAATCATGAGGCTAAAGCACTGTCAAAATAAATCACTTTTTAAAAAAATGTTGAGGCTTCAAGAAAAAGCCACAATCATTTCTGAATGTATTTACAACAGAGGAGATTGTCGAGCCATAAAACAGAAAACAATGTGGTCCCGCGTTTAGGATTACTGGCTGGGAAGCTCTTGTGACTGAAAGTCAGAGGAGGGAAGCAAGGACAAATAAAAAGCGGAACAATTTGGAATGTTCTTTTATCATTCAACAGAGAACTCAGCTCTATGAGGATCTGAGATAAGCTAAGCTCCCTGGTAGTAAATTCAGGGCAAATAGTTTTCGCTAGGCTAGAAAATAACTATTTCAGCCTTTCAGTGCTTAAAACATAGTCTGTGGAGTCAGAAATAACTGTTTAAAGAGTGGCTCGGTCACCTACGCGCTGTGCAACTTTGGGAAGTTACTTAAACCCGCTGAGCCTCCATTTCCAAATCTCAAACACGGAGATCATATTTGCTAACTCACACGGTTACTGTGAGGATTAAATGCAAAGTAGTTAGCATAGCGTCTGCACATTTCCAGTGCCGGACACACATACACATACGGATCCACGTTTGGAGAAGTATAGATACGGAAAAGGCAAAGAAAGGAATATTCGGATAAGGTGATTTATTTTTATTTTCCCAAAACTTTCCTTCCATCTAGTTACATGACTTTTCCTTTTTTTTTTTTTTTTAGTTTATTTGACAGAGAGAGAGAGAGAGAGACAGCAGAGCAGGAACACAAGCAGGGGGAGTGGGAGAGGGAGAAGCAGGCTCCCCGCGGAGCAGGGAGCCCGATGCGGGGCTCGATCCCAAGACCCTGGGACCATGACCTGAGCCGAAGGCAGACGCTTAACGACTGAGCCACCCAGGCGCCCTGACTTTTCCTTTTTATAGTGCAAGAATAAAAAAGGACATTTAGCATTTTATTCCTTAAGAATCACTTCCCAAGGTTTCACCTTCTTGGCACTTTCTAATGAGATACTATTTAAAAGATCCTGACACGCAGTTTCCCAAAGTGCATCCCACGTGGAAGTACTCCACATACTGGCAAGCGGTTGGAGGAATGCGGCCTGAGATATACCTCTTTTGAAGATTCACCTCCCTTATTAGCCTTTTGAAGGCTCTGAGAAATACTGAGATAGAAAAACCTGTTTCACCTTCCTTAAACACAGAATTCCATAGTACTAATGTTTGTTTGTTTCTTTGGTAAAGATTTTATTTATTTATTTATGTATGTATGTATGTATGTATGTATGTATGTATTTATTTATGTGAGAGAGAGTGCGAGCGAGAGAGCACAAGAGGGGGGAGGGGCAGAGGGAGAAGTAGACTCCCTGCTGAACAGGGAGCCCGATGTGGGACTCCATCCCAGGACCCTGGGATCATGACCTGAGTCGAAGGCAGACGCTTAACGACCGAGCCACCCAGGCGCCCATAGTACTGATGTTTTAAGAAATGCACTTTGGAAAATACAACCATGTCATTCACAGTGGAAATCAGAGTAGGATCTTAGACACTTAGTGCTGACCCAATGTAGTTTGAAGAACAAAGAACATAATGCTGGGTGCATAATGCTGGGTTCCTTGTTTCTGATCTAGGGTGCCCATCACCAGCTGCCTAACCGTATAGACTTCTTGTCATCCGGTCAGACTAACTACTCAATTTATTTGAAAGGAAGCAGGTCAGGAAGACAAGTATTTGAGACACACAGACAAGTCGTGGATCCATCCCTCCAAATGGATACAGGTCAAGGTCACACCACAGTACGGGATAATAGCCACCACAACCCTGTAGCAGTGGTCAGAGAGGGTGTTGCACAGGGACACGGAAGGGCCCGGCAACTCTCCTCCCCTTTGGGGGTTCAGGTGTGTGTGGATCTTTTCTTTGTATAACTTCATCATCGTCTTCACTTGCCCACGCCCTTCTCTACAGCCCCAGTCATGCCACAGTCTGTTCAGTGACGGACTGTGAGCTGAAAGAGAAACAAAGGTGGTGGAATGGAAAGAACTCAAGTCTGGACTCACACTGACCTGTGCTGACTGTCACTTACTAGCTTACTAGGTGTGTGGCCCCAGGCAAGTGATTCCACACTGCTGAGCCTCGGTTTTCTGCTTTGTGGTGAGATTTTGAGAGGAGATGTGTTAAGTGTTTGGCCCTCGCAGATACTCAGTGCCTGACAGCGGTGGTTAATATGTTAATAATATTGACAGGATTACTGCCAACAATGACACACAATGGACTAATCGTACTACATGAGATCGAAGAGGTCAGCTAGTTCTCTCTTCTCACTGAAGGGTGGCTAGTCTTCCTTTGAATTATTGTGGAGAAGAAAGTTTGGTTCCACAACTATTTCTTGAACACCTACTCTGTGCCAACTCTTAACAAGATTTATGGACACAAGATTTGGGGGCAACCTCTAAACATCTCTGAATTTAGCAGGGGCATTCAACAAATAAATAGGTAACTCCCCTTCCAATGTGATACCAACGATAATACTAATGATACTGGGACTAGAGTGAGGTGAGAGAGGCACTCATTTTGGGCAAGAAATTATGGTGGGTGCCCAAAAGCTCAGTTATCAAGATACATATTTTAATACAATATTTTAAAAAAACATAAATGCAGGAAAAATCCATGATGAACAAAGCATCAAGATTTTCAACAGGATCTGACATGGCATGTGCATGACTTGCCTCACTTGCCTCCCCCTGGTACCCACCACCACACCATGGGGCAAACATTTATTGGACCCTTACTATGGGTTCTGTCCCTTACTACCCACATGACGGACCTCAAGTAGGTTACTTAACCTTGCTGAGCTTTAATTTTCTTATCAGTAAGAGTAATAGTAATGGGATCTACCTTGGTAGAAGGATTAGGTAAAATGATTTATGTAAAACACTTAGCAGAGAGCTTGGCACATAGTAGGTGCTCAGTAGGATTAGCTAGTTATTAAGCTCAAAAGGGTTGAGTTAACTGGCCCAAGGCTGCACAGCTGGTGAGGGGCACTGCTGGGATACAAAGGCAACCTACTGAGATATCAGGCGCCCCAAGTGGCTAAGATATGCCCAGGGTGTCCTGGGGCAGGGGAGGAGGAAGGCACTGAGCTTAGCTTGGAGGGTCATGGAAGATCATGAAAGGCTTTCTGAAAGAGCTTGCCCGTCATCATCCTTGTCATCATATGTACCTGATGTCATTTCAATCCTCTGAGTTATTCTAAGAAATCACTAGAAGGCAAACTCCACGAGGACAAGGGCCTGGCCCCTTTCTCTTCACTCTTAGATCCCCAGTGTCTACAACAGTGCCTGATGTGTAGTAGTAGCTCAATAAATATTTGTTGAAGTAACGAATGAATGAGAATGATTACCTCAGAAACCTATTCATTTTTATTTTTATTTTTTTAAAGATTTTATCTATTTATTTGAGAGAGAATGAGAGATAAGAGAGCAAGAGAGGGAAGAAGGTCAGAGGGAGAAGCAGACTCCCTGCTGAGCAGGGAGCCCGATGCGGGACTCGATCCTGGGACTCCAGGATCATGACCTGAGCCAAAGGCAGTCGCTTAACCAACTGAGCCACCCAGGCGCCCACCTATTCATTTTTAAAAAAATAACTCTCTAGCCACTGGTTTCACCTTGATTCTAATTGTACTGGAGTATTCACAGTTGCCATTTGGAGAGATTGAGATAAGAAAACAACATAAAATCTATCCAAGAAAAGCTCCGTTAGATTCTTGAAGACTAGATTCCCACTAGACCAAGAGAACAACAAAACAAGTTGTGGGAAGTTTAAGAACATCATTCCCATATGATGTCCGACCCTCCTTCCACTAATATTGTTATATTTGCGGAGAGTATGGAGAGTATTATCAATATGTGAGACATAATATCTCTGATGCAAAATGGAGACATATTACCTAGGTGGCTAACTCAATGCAGAAAAGAATTTCTTAAAAAATGCAAATCTGTGATAGGGCAACTGAGCAGAACCATAAGGATAAGTTTCCCAACTATGGAAATTTTAATAGCTAGAGTTACTGCTGTGAAAGTCTTAAATCAACTGGACCCAAAATCAGTTATAGGCTTCACATCACGTTATAACAAAACTAGATTCCACTGCATTGGGACAAAAGGGATTATCCACTGTCCCTAGGGGATGATGGATAGAGAAGGGGTGGAAAGAATTGGTAGGGCACAGAAAAATGTGACATACTAATTTTATTTTTCCTCCATTGACAAAAGTGTGGCTATTTCTTGCTATTTATTCTGACGTCCCAAGGTTTGACTGTGACCTCAGAAGGCAACAGGACTTTCTGCATACCATAGTTTTGTCAAGTTCGGTCACTGCTGAAACCGTGTATATCATACACTTCGTAATATGTTTGGTCACACAAATAGTCAAATAGACACTTTAAAGTTTAAAACAAAGTGCACTTAAATTTTTTTTTTTAAGTTCCTGAAACTTAACCATCTTGAAAAAGCAGGAGGTGGGGTTAATCATTTTCATAAGGCTGCAAGAAAGGATTTGGAAGTATTGATATGCAAAGGTCACATCACAAATTTATTATGCATGCTTAATATGTTTTAGAAGGTATACAAATTACACATCAGACGTACAGAATGTGTCTACCTCTTCGCCATCCAGCCGAGAAATAAAGCTTTATCCGCTCTGTACAGCTCTGCACTCCTGTGTCTGCCTCCCTCCCTCCCACCACAAGATGTCCTTTTCCTAAATTTTGTATAAATCATCTCCACATAGATCCTTCTAATTTTACTGGGTGAATCATGCAAACTATTGCTCTGCATATTTTGAAACTTTATAAACAGTGTCATTGTAGTGTATGTATTCGTTAGCAGCTTGCTTTTCTTGCTCAGTGTGAGACTCACCCACGTTACTGCTGTGTGGTTATTCCATGTATTACTATACACTATTTATTTACTTCCTGATGATGAAGGTTTAGATTATTTCCAATTTTTTTTGCTATTACATATTACATATAATGCTGCTATGAACATCCTTGTATGTCTCCTTGTGAATTTGTGTGCATTCTCTCTCTGCCTCTGTCTCTATGCACACACACACACACATGCACATGCATATATACAATTGCTGGGTCATAGAGTGATTTGTTTTCTATGTTTGAGTTTTCATTATAATTATAGACTCTTAGAGGTGTATGGTACCTTTGAGAAACATCTACTCTTTCTCTTATTTTAGAGGTGAGGAAACTCAAGGTGAAGGAAGGTGGGGTGATTTTTCCAGAGCCCCATGGCAGTTATGGGCAGATCTCGGTAGATTCTAAGCCCCCAGCCTCTCACTTCTGGTCTCTGAGATCATTTGGTAAGCCGTGAGTAGCATGAACCCTGGGGCCAGAGAGCCCAGCATGTTGAGATAATATGGACAGCAGTGGCCCCCAGCCCTCATGAGATATAATGGCTCTGCAGGCTGTTGCAACACGGACGTGCCAAATACGAAGTCCCAAGGCGGGCACCACACAGGTGTTTCCATCATCAACAAGGGGATGCTCCACACCTCCGCCACCTGGTTGGTGGCTCCAGGTGGCGTAATTCTGACCTCCTCCTTAGTGACGATCATTACAAAGCAACAATGTGATATCCACCGTGCTTTTGAGACATGCATTTGTCCACACAGCTGCTCCTTTAAGCATCTATCTGTGTATGTGTATATAGATTATACAGACTCAACAGCGTGAGTATATGTGAATCTGTTAGACATAGGAGCACTTTTAAAAACACAGGACTCCTAAAAGGAACATGTGAAAATCTACAAAGTTATCTAATACTCCCTAGACCCAGGCTCTTCTGTCATGAGGAACTATATCATTAACTTCTCAAGCAGATCACTGGGAACCTTGGTTTTCAAGGACAATGGCAAATACCTCAGCTAGTGAAAAGCAATTTACTGGAAAATCTCATTTATAATCAGATATGTTTTTATTAGGCTTTTATCCTGCTCTCCTGACAAAGGCTCTATTTAGAAAAATAGCAGTCTTTAAAAAAGCATCATTTGAACAGAACTGCTAAAATTACCCTCAAAAATAATTCTAAAGATTGGTTACTGGTCACCCGTCACTACACTAAAAACCTTTCTGGTTTGTAATCTATCTTGCAGAAGACACCTTTTATTTGTAAAGGGAGAAATCACCATTTTTGTGTATATTTTAATCAAACAATTTGGGGGGTAAATTTATATATCTGTACATGCATATATGTGCACATGTTCTTTATCTCTCTGTTCGTCTCACTGTTCCAAATCTACTAAAAGTCCATGAATGTCAGGAAGGTTTTACTGACAAACTGACAGATCATCCTTGCAATCCTCTGCAGTGTCAGCCCCAGAATTATCAGGCAGGGGTGGCATGAGTGTGTGTGGGGGGTGGGGAGGCGAGGGGGTGCAGGGGGGAAGAGATCTGTTCTTTTGGTATTCTTACAGCTCATTCAACAGGCAAATCATATGTCCGTGGTTGATTGCTAAATGTAGACTCTGGAGAGATCTCTGGAATTTGGGCATGAAAGCAACTGAGAGGAGTAGAAAATTAATATGCAGATGTTAACTCTAGTAATTATGACTAAAGGAAAAGAAGTCATATATTTAATTTTGAAAGTGAACTGTCTCCCAGTTTTAGACTAGTACTGATAACGCAAAGGTCAGCTAAGCACCTGAATGAAGTTATTTGTCGGAAGCTGGGCTTTTGCTGCCATGAATAAAATTGGCAAAATGCAGGAAATGGAAAGGCTAGACTGACTGAATGTTGAGAATGGCCAAAGTTTAGACAACACAGTCCTAAGAATAGGTTCAGTCCAGGCACAATCACCAGGCCAAGAGGTGGTGGAAGGCAAATGGCTAGATGGCCCGTGTCCTAGCCACTCCTGCATTTCCTTTGGCTGTAGCCAAAGCACCCCTCAAGCTGTGGTATTACTCGTTTTCTCTCTTCCCCATGGTCACAGACGCCCTGAGGTAAGAGCTATGTCTTACCTGCCTGTGCAGCCCCAGAAACTAGCAGTGCCTAGAGAAGTGCATAAAGAAGGCATCAATAAGTGCTAGTGGATGAACTTCTCAGATTTTATTCAGTTGCAATACCATGTGGATGGGGACATGGGGATGAATAAATGTAAAAGTGCTTTGAAATGCATCAAGAGGTACCAAAATATTTCTTCCATCAACCTGCCATGGGGCCTGTTCTAACAGTAGAATATTTTCAGCAGGTTAATTCATTAGGCTCTGTTAAAATATAAGAATGGGTTAAGAGTTATCAGTCATTATGCCTTATTCTGCATTAATTTATCTTTCTTCTTTCCAATATGATGGCTAAGTGGAGTGCAGGCAACAGCTGAAGCTGAAAACAGTAAGCAGAGTGGGCTCTTAATAAACATTTGTTGAGTGATGAATGAGTGAATATTCCTGTCTGCATAGCAGTAGAAACATTTGTTGAGTTCCTATTGTATTTAAAAAAATAAATTGCTCTAGATATTAATCTAATTTTAAAAGAATGGTCAAACTATAACTCCTCTAACAATCTAAGATAATTTAGTACATTTTGCTGTCATTATCAGATGCTTTGAAAAATGTTATTAATTGCCTCCCCTTGGAAAGACAAAGACAAAGATACCATTAGATTGGGCATTTTCCATAATTGCTGATGAATGTTTGTAGAGCACAAAGGGAAATGGAAAATTTTCAGTTTGAAGATCCATCTGATTAACTTAGAGAGCCAGTTGGAAAAGCGCTGTGCATCCAAATGGATTTATAAAATCTGAAGTATTGGGTAAGTCTCAGTTTCTATAGTGGTTTGAGGCAATGTGGCATGGGGACGTGAGCACAGACAACTCACTGACTTTGGGCAAATTGCTTACGCTCTCTAAGCCCATGTATGCTGATCCGTAAGATGGGGATGACAATAATATCTACTTTGGAGGCTGATATGAGAATTCAGTATCGAAAAGCTAATATTCTGGGAACTCATTACGTCAGGCATCGTGTCAGGTTTTGGGCCTCCTAGAGTGAGATGTCTGCACTCACAGGGCCGCCATGCTAGCCATGACACAGGAAGCTCCTATAAAGCTAGAACGGTGCTAGGCACAGAGCAGATGCCTACTGGATGAGAGATGGAGTGCTACGGAGCCTCCACCCCGCCTCCCCCCTGATGGTGGGCCTGCAGTTAGTTGAATGGCTATCTGCGGGCTGCCCGTGCTTGGAACCCGCCTCAGGCGTGGGCATGCTCAAGTGACTGCTGTCCCTAATGCCTCAGTGTTTCCAGGATTGGCTTCAGTTCCAGTAGTTCTAGAACTGCAGAGAGAATGCCACAGTCATTTGGGGTCCAACTTCTTGGTTCAAATCTCAGCTTTACCATTTAACATTGTAAGCAATTTACTGAATGTCTCCAAACATCAGTTTCCATCATGTGTATTACGAGGTCAGTAATAGTGCCTATTCTAAGAGGATTGCTCTAAATATTAAATGGGATAATGTATATATAAAGCTCCTAAGTCAGCACTCAGGAAATACTAGTTGTTGTTTTTATTAATAATCATCTTTGTTGACTTATATGCAGACAAAAAGACAGGGCATTTGTGACTTCCCTTTGAATTTTTAACGCTTTTACCCACACAGCTACCCACACTCCCAACAAGCATCATCCTTTACAGTGTAACTTCTATTAAGTTTTCTGGCTGAATGATTTTTCTCCTTAGAAGGTACTTTAAATGACCGAAGTTGTCAAATTTAAATGATTTAAATTTACATTATTTAGATTATTGAAATCTTAATTATTTGAACTACCAAATTATCTTTGCAATAGGTAATCTCCTTTGGCCACCACAGGGACCTCAGGGGATTGATATGGGTGATATGCTGTCCCCATGCTGCTGACAAGAAACCAAGGCAAGGAGAGATTAAGTGAGTGACTCCCTCAAAGTCGCATGGCTGGTCACCGATTGGTCTAAGTCCTGCTCGAGATGCTGAAATTACTATTTAATTATCAAAGCCTTATTCACCGCAGGGACTCAGAAATAGGCACGCAAATCAATTTCAGAAAATCACTCAGCAGAAACTGGAAAATGTTTTCAGTAAGTTGGAAAATCAGACTAAAGAATTAGCCCCCAGACTTGGGTTGTGAAGCCTAGAAATTCACACTAAGGTTTTTTGTTTGTTTTATTTTTGTTTTTAAGCCTGTGAATTCTGCTTTCACCTATCACTTGTAGTATAGAATCCCAAGGATGACCAAAGCCATTAGAAATTAAATTTACAAGTTTCTGTGGTTGTTTTTAAAGGGGTTCCACATTTCTAGGAATCTTATTTTCCTCTTTGGGCACACAGGAGCAGATCTTGCCTGTAGGGATGGGTCATAAACTCTCCAAAAGGTCCAAAAGAGCATCTTCCTGCCTGCACTGGTCCTTTCTAGAGTGCCTTCCCTTTCCTAGGGGAGGAAGGCAGTGAGCTTCCTTTTTGATTGACCTCAATAGTATCATGACTTTTTTTTTTTTTAAAGTAGGCTTCACACCTAGCATGGACCCCAATGTGGGGCTTGAACTTAGACCCCGAGATCAAGACCTGAGATGAGATCATGAGGCGGAAGCTTAATGGACTGAGCCACCCAGGCACCCCTTGACTTTGGATTTGAGGAGCCAGGGCAGAAGAACCAGTGGTCCTCCGGACCCTTAGAGAGTAGTTGTGCCAGACCACCCACACCTTCTTGACCCACCTTTCCCCAGCCATTGCTGCACCAAGCTTCTGCCGAAGCTACGGGGTGCCTCGCTTACTTTCTGCTGGTGCAGGGTGGGGAGGCTGTGGGATAGGGATCGCTGGAGGAATCTCCTGCCCTCAGGTGTGTATGTCCCGGAAGTCCCAAGTCCTGGGAGTTCACGCCCAGGGAACAACCTTGGTTGATGGGAGAATGGAGGCGAGTGGATAATTTTGAGGTGCAGCACTTGAGAATTTTCAGACAGTCCCTGCAGGATCAAGCCCAGTTGACCACAGGGATGACCAACAAGGAAATGTGTCTTTACAATAGCTTTCCTACCTCCCATTTCTACTGCCCCAGTCCCCCACTCCTGTTCCTGATGTCACTTCCAAAGCTATGCTAACTGCACGCAAGCTCCTGTCTCCAGCTCCTGCTTTGGGAGAGGGCACAGGGACCTATGCTGGTTTTCAAAGTAAACTGATTAATATACATCTGGGAAGGTCAATATTCCATATAATGTATCTCCAACTCAAATGACAACTATTTCTTGATTCTTCCATGAGAGAAGGAATACTGTGATGGTGGAAAATGCCCCGAAAGAGCAGGTGTGGGTTTCAGTTTAGCCACTAATTAGTTACATGACCCAAGCTACACCATTTAACCTTTTGGAGCTCAGTACCTGATCTATAAAATAAAGGAGATGATTTGGATTACATCATGTCCACAATTGTATATTTGTGAAATAAAAGCATCTGGGTGACGGTTTGTAGTGGCTGCCATTCCCCTCATTAACCCTACGGATTGTTTTGTCTAAAAAATATGGCAACACTTTAATGCAACTTTAGACAAGCAAGTGAAACAGCCTCCTGAAGGTCTAGATTAGGGAATGAGTAGCTATTTGGAACCTCAGAAGACAATAATGCTGACAAAAAGAGAACAAGCTGGCTTCTTTGGGAGTCAGCAAACAGCAGGGGCTGTAGCATTAAGATAAGAACAGAGTAATGAGAAAACGAGTTGCAACCAACTTCCTTGGCTGCGTCCCAGCGGTCACTCAGTGATTCAACACATCCCTAACAGGCCTTGACAAATGGACTCCAACTGGGGAGATTTTTTTCCTCCTTAGAAGTTACTTGGGAACTTGGCTTGGGAAAATGCTTTGACTTTGAGAAAAATAACACAAAATCCTACAAGTGTCAGAGAGAGGAAATAAAAACATTGAAGGGGTATAGGGCTCCATGAATCCCAAATCAAGGAACATCATTCCAGAAAAAGATGGAAGATCAGGATAGCTAAGTCAATCATGAGGGCCACAAAACATGCAAAATAAATGGGCTATAAAGCAATGAGGTTGCAGATGTTGCCATTTATAAGACATACAAGGCATTTATGAGATGTAATAAGATACATAACATAGGTATTGTTAGCTCCATTTTACACATGAAGAAAAGAGGCTCAGAGAGGTGAATAATTTGTCTGATGACACAGAGCCAGGTGGTGGCAGAGCTGGGATTTTTGTTTTTAAAATATGTATTAAAAATTAATTAAATTTATATTTATCAAGGTAATACATGCACATAGTTAACAAATCAAACAATACTGAAAAGCACATAATGAAACAAAACAGTGTTTTCCATATTGCTGCCTTTTGTTCTTTGAGTGTATTTCCCAGTGCTTTCATTTCATGTTTTATTTTGGCCATAATATTCTTAATTTCAAGAGCTTTTTCTTCTTCTATGGTCACTCCTATTATTTTTTAAAGCATCCTGTTCTTGTTTCATGGATGAATATCTTAGCTGTCTAAGGATATCAACAATGGTTTTTGGGTTTTATTTTCTTCTCCCTGTTTGCTCTGAATATAATTTTTTCTTATTTTCTTTGGCTTCTGTATTTCGTATGGGAGGTCTTCACAAAATTTTCTGTGATTCTCAGTATCTGTTTGCATATAATAGTAAGGCATTAAAAGACTGAGCAGGAGTTGTATGTGTGCATCCCACACACACATTACACAGGATGTATTTATACTAAAAATTATTCATTGTTTATATGAAATTCAAATTTAACTGGGCTTCTTGTATGTCCATTTGCTAAATCTGACAACCCTGGGTATATGGCTTATGAACTCCTACCTTCTGGGTGACTGGGCTATAGGTTTTCAATCCAGAGATTTGTTCCATTTCACTTCATTCCCTCTCCTGAGCTCTGTCTCTCCTTCCCACCTTGTATTTTCCTCAGTCCAGAGTCTGCTCTTTCATTTCTCCAGGGGATAAACCTTTAGCTGTCTCCAGGGGTAGAGGAAAGAAGCTAACTGACCACTTTGGGAGAGCATTTTGTGGGCTCTGCATGTTCTGTAAACTGGCTTGCTATCGATCTCCTTATCTTCCTTAAGCTTTGAGAGTCACATTCCCTTTTCATGGCACATTTTGTCTCTGGGGTCCAAACAAGGTCTTACAGGGCAAAGTATCTTGCTTCTCAGAGCTATTCTCTGTAGGTCCTACTTTTCACTTCTACTCTGCTATATCAGTTACCATTTGTTGGTCAGTCTTCGATTCTCCACTAATGTACTGACATCTCTTCTCAGTTGTGGTGTGCCCTCTCTCTTTCTCCTTGCAGATTTATGCCTTTATTTTTCTTTTAAATTTATTTGGTATCCTTTCAGTGGAGTTTCAGGAGAGAGAGGACATAGACACATGGGCTCAATCTACCAGGTTTAACTAGAATGCCAGAATGCAATTTAAATCCAGACCGACATACCTCCAAAGCTTTTACTCCTTCCACAATGCCATTTACTAAGTCATTCAGTGGAATCCAACAATAAATACCTATGGCATAGATTGTTAGTTGTCTAATCTAATATCCCTCCTTCCTTTATTAATAATAGAACCCCTACTTTTTTAGCAGGGCACATGGCTACCCAGAATAAAGACTTCCTTTCCCAACCTTCCTTCAACCTAGGTATAGCCAAATGACTAAATTCTGTCCAATGAAATGTAACTGGAAGAGTTATGTGGAGCTTCCAGAAAATTCTCTTAAAAGATAACCTGCATTTAGGAATGTCTTCCCGTTGCCTTCATATAGAAACGATAACTTGGGATGTTCACATTTGTATAAAACAAAGGATAAAGGAGTTTAAAGATAATGAAAACTGTTAGGGCATAGAAATTGAAACAGGAAACATTTTTATAGAATTTAAGCTATAACAAAATATAAAACGGTGTAGGATGTAGCATTTAAGAAGCTTCATGTGGTAAATAACATGGCATTCATCTGTAAAATGTTCAATATTTTGATGTGAGTGGTAGTTTTACTGATGTATACATAGTTTTTAAGCGCATTCTAAGTACTTAATAAAGTAATTGTTAAATCAAATACCAAAAAAGAAAAGATAACCTGCATCACATTTTGGCCCCCTTTTTTCCTTGCCCCTTCTTTCTTTCTGCTAGCTGAAATGTGGACATTATGGTTGGAGCTTGAGCAGTTATTTTGGACTATGGTAGAAACCACGTGCTGAAGGCAGCAGCTCAGAAAGACAAAAGGAGCCCTGGGTCCGTGAGGACTTAATGTAGCTACTCTACCATCTCCACATTGTGGATCTCCACATTTCTTTTACGTGATAGAGAAGTAAGCCACTGCTATTTTGGGGTTTCTCTCCCTTACAATGGAATCTAATTCGAACTGACAGAATGCCAAAGTGCAGTAAGACTTCAAAGAGAGTGGAACAGTCTTCCTAGAAAAGGCGATGGAGGAGATGGCCCTTAAAGGAAAGTTCAGCCAAGTGGGGAAGGGCAGGGACAGGGTCTCATGCAGAAACAGCGTGATTAGGGTACAGGGGCACCTCATGAGTTGTTTTCAAAGGGCAACACGTAGACCAGGCTGTAGTGGCCAAATCACGTGGGAGAGGAGTGGAAGATAAGAAGGAAAAAAGTCTGGGGGCAGATCATGGAGGGCTCTGGAACTTGAACCAAGTTTGAAGCAATGAAGCCACTGAAGGTTTTTGAGATGGAAGTTGGAGATACATGATTAGAATGTGAGGGAGGGTTAGGCTGAAGAATTCCAGAGCCTTCTACACACGTATATAAGGTTATATGGAGATGAGGCTAAGGGAACAAATCTGAGTAGAGAGAGAAGAACATGGGCTCAAAAACTCATTCGTGGGAACAAGGAGAAAAGAAACCTACAAAGAACCCAGAAAAGGAAGGAGAAAAGCAGCCAGATGTTGGGGAAGAGAAGAGGGTAGAAAATGATCGTGAGAAGTCCATAAACCTTTAGAGGTCTCAACAAAGCTAGAGAATATCAGAAATGAGTAAAGGACATTGAATTTGAGGACAAGGAAGTCTCTAGTGACCTCTGAAAGAACAATTTTGGTTGAATGTGAAAGGGCACGTTGGTCTTCGAAGTGTGAATACGTGTTAGGAAAATAAAGGTAGTAATGTGTTCCATTCATTTTAAAAGGTAGGCAGTAAAAGAAAGGTAAATTGGAAAGCAATTAAAGATCTCTATGGGATCAAGTGAAAGAATTTTTTAAGGAAGGGAAATGGGTCTTTAAGAGGAAACTCTGCCTATCGGTGAAGGAAGACACTTCCAGGCTGCTAAAATAGGTGATACCCGATGGAGCAGGTCTCAGAGGAAATAAGAGCAATGGAATTCCCAGCTCAGATGGCAGCTTGAACTTTGGAGAAAAGGAGGACAGCTCTTCTGAGAAAGAGAACTAGAGGAGAAGCAAGAAAGGAAGACTTGGATTTCAAGTCAGCCTTTCAGCAACAAATCTTTCATTAGCATCATCAGCACCATTATGGATCTGACCAGAAATAATAGTCCAAAGTAGCAATCTTTGCCAGTCTCTAAAATAAAAATGGCCATCGCTTAGCTTCAGAGTCAAAATCTCACACAAAACTCATAAAATAGAAGAAAGCTATAAATCTCACGTGGTAGCCCTGATTTTCTTGTCTTACAGATACCACCTTGATGAAGTTCATTTAGATGAGGGGAAAACAACAACCGAAAGTTTAGCTCATTTACACATTGATACCAGTGTTAGAAAAGCAAGCAACCCCCAATATGGACCTGAAAATTAATCACAGGATGAAATTTTCAATATCCATTTGTCAGATAGATCAAATGCCAATACCTACTCAAAGTACAGCGTGAGGTCCGTTGCTAATATTGACTGCTTCAAAAGCTGCATAAGGTCACTATATTCCTTGGAGGACAAATTAGCAAAGATGTTGTGACCCTGTAATGAGAAAGTAAAAAGTCACAAAAGACAACATTAAATCTGAGGTTGTTGATTACATGTGTTTCCTATATTAAAAAAAAAAAGTATGGGTACATGATAAAATCATTTAAGACAATTCAATGACATTTCGTGCAAGTACAAACAGATTCTCTGGCAGACAGAGCAAAGGCGGAAAGTGCAATCATTTTCGAGGATTACCAAGGGGCACTTTGTTATTCTTTATTAGACTTTATTAGTCCTAAATAGAAAACTCCGAAAATCTTTAAACTTACTGTGGATATGTTTGTGCCGACAACTTCATTTGACTGCCACTTCCCGTGGAATTTACTGAGTGTAGAAGTTGACAAAACATTTGGGAATCTTTCTGACCCTAAAATGAACACTAGTTTCTCTAATAAAGACTTAAGTTGGCATTTTGGAAGCACCGGCTATGGCAACAAAGGACTTCAAGAAGAAGAAAAAAAACCTTAGACCAGTGGTTCTCAGCTGAGGGTGATTGTGGCAATGGGGACTTCCGGCAACGCTTAGAGACACTTTTGATTGTCACACTGACTGGGTGTGTTGTTGGTGGGTAGAGGCCTGGGATGCTGCTAAATCTCTCACAATGCACAGGAGGGACCCCACAACAAAGATGTACCTGGCCCTGCATGGCAACACGGCCGAGTTTGAGAATCCCTGTGTGAAATTGTGAAGATACATCCCAATGAAGCGTGTGGTAGTTTAAGCTCAGTATGTAATTACTGAGTGGCTAGAATGTATAAGATGTGGTTCTTGGCGTAGTTCTTGGGACTGGTAAGATGACTTTTACCTAGGAAAACTTGCACCTGTATCTCCATACCTTTGGAAAGCATACTTCTTTTCATCAAAATTTGTTTTGGCTACATTAGACAGTTCTGCAATGTTTTTATAAAGTGAAAAAAAAATCCTTGTGTAAAGTGACCGACAATTCACTTAATCTGTTGTCAGGGACTTTTTCATTGATCAGGTTTTCTTAGCATGAATTATGAACTCATAAACACGAGGCCTGGGAACCAGAGGAGTTTTAAACCCGGTGTTGAGAGCCAGAAGGTGCTGCAGAAGGAAGGGGCAGAATGACTGCCTGAGAATAAACTATTCTCTACCAAGAGGTAAATTAATTCTTTCAGGGGACCAGAATATCAATTAGCAAATTAGTTCTTACCAGGCGCCAGATGATAATCTCCTTCCCTGGGTTAATTTATCTCATTGGGTGAACCCTCTGCTCCTTAAAGACTAGAGTATATTGGTTTCACCTGGGACCAGGTCCAATATTAATAATAATTTTCAAATGAACTCTTCTAGACCCTTAATTCAGCCATTAGGAAGAAGACAAATAACTAGAGGTAGGCCATGCCATAATTCTGCGCAGGTTTCTTTGCCTGAGCCTTGCCCCATGGATCAATCATGGGCTGCTGTGCTGGGGGCCTGGGAGAAAGTGGGTGGAAGCCGTGGAAAAGTCGTCACCCGGATCCAGACCCATGTGTCTAGCATCTCCTGGTGAAAGAAATATAGCATTTAGGAGTAAGTTACAGTAAAAACTATGTGGAGTTCAGGAGACAGTAGGTCTGAATTTGAGGATTTTTTTTTTTTAAGATTTTTTGTTTATTCATTTGAGAGAGAGAGAGAGCAAGAGCATGAGCAGGGGGAAGGGGCAGAGAGAGAAGCAGGCTCCCTGCTCAGCAGGGAGCCCGATGCGGGACTTGATCCCAGGACACTGGGATCATGACCTGAGCCGACCTGAGGACAGACACTTAACCGACTGAGCCCCCCGGGCGCCCTGAGGATCTTGACCATTTCGTGAGACAGCATGCTTTACCAATTTTAAAGGACATAGAGTAACTGACACAATTTACACCTAACAGAGTGATAAAGATAAGCTTTAATAAAAAGAATAGCTAATTTGCAGAGTATTGCTTATATGCAAATTGACCTTCTACAGTGCCTCAAGGGTTTGGTCCCTGAAACAGATCTGCCTCCCTGAAATACTGCTTCTACTCCTTGTTTAGGGAGCAAAGAAAACCAAATGTGGAGGGAGCAAGGTCTGGAGCGACTTTTCACCCTGCTGCTGCCTCATTTGAAAAGCGGGGTGATAATGACATCTGCATGTTTGCCTTTCTGAGGGGCAGGGCAGGAGCGGATGTGAGGGGAGTGCCAGGCCCCAACCCACACACCAGTTGCTCAGGGTACAGTTCCGTTATTGTTGTTCTTCATAGAGAACCCTGGAGTGAAGACCAGCCAATGTGTTTTGTTTGTATGAAGCCAAATTATGAGTTAGTGGGGTTTGTTTTTCCCAGGAAACAAATGACCCTCTGAGAAAACCCTAACACCCTGTTTCTAATCCCTGTCGTTCTGAAGGGGGGAGTTCCTGGGGTCAGAGGTACAGAAAACACAGTCTGCACCCAAGCTCCTCACCCTCCCTTCTACCCTCTTTCTTCCACAGCGCTCAGCTGAAACATGGCTTACATAGGAAAATTCCAGAGCCGCAGATGCTGGGATGCTGGTTTCTGTCAGAGTTGCTGAGAGCCTAACCCTTGATGTTTCATTCCCAACTGAAAATACATCTCCCCCAGCAGTTTTGCCCTTCCCCAGCCGCACTGGGTTCCGGAGTGCTGACTCTCCTTTATGGGGTCGAAGAAGGCTTTCGTGATATTGCAAAAGGCATGCTTTCTCAAGATAGGCTGGAGGAAGCCTGGAAAAAAACCCTCCATATTTAATGATGCTATTCCAGTGAAGCAGGGCCTTAATGATGATAATAATAATAATTAATGGCACAGCTAGAGAACTGACAAATAATGGGGAACAGATGATCCCTTCTTGGCCTAAAAAAAAAAAAAAAGTCTGTATGCCTGCAGAAAATTAAACAGATCCTTTCCTGGCAATTTAAAACTCAGAGGCCTCAGCCAGAGTCAGTTAGTGGTTTTTCTTTTTCTCCGTGGAGAGCTCAAAGTACAAAAGCCCAACTATTTTCAACTCCTGCACTGCCACGTGAAACAAAATAAGGCATATGACTTTAGCCCTGGGTCTCAAGTTTAGCTGCAATTCTCACTTTCAGACTGCTCCCACCAGCAATTTTGGGTTCTTTTATCTTTTATAGCTTTCTCAATTGTGCTAATAAAGTGTAACTTTCTCGCCCTGTTTCTACTTCTACTGTCTTTTAAAATGGCTTTGGATTTCGCGAAATGGGAACATTGGGCCACTCACTACTTGGACCAAGTCACTCTGTCGGTGGGCTTCTGTATTCCTTCAGGAAGGTAAGACTGTGGTTTGGTGACAAGCTATATAAGCAGTCTCCTCTGCTAAGTGGACCTGAAAAGTCTTCTTACCAATAATGAGACCCAAATGAAATCTGCTCAGGAAGAATTTGAATAAGGTTCTTAATCAGGCATCTGAAAGAATTTTAAAAAGCCACCAAGAAAAACAATCTTTTGGCCTAAAAAAAAAAAAAAATGTGCCCCTCTTCCCTGTATCTACCTGTGGCACTACAAAGAAAGAGGTAGCAAACATTGTTTTATTGGTTTTCTGTCAAGGGGAGAAGCAGAATATTAGGTCTGTACCTCACTTTGAAGGATCATCACAGCATGGTTAAAATGGTGATGCTCCAAGGTAGCGGAAGTTCCGTAGAGCTGGGCCAGGGCGGAGCCGCTCCTGAAAGAGGACAGAAGGGTGAGTGACCCAGGCCTTCCACCTGCCAACAATTCTCCCACACCAGCTCTTTGGATCAAACTGCTTTCCCTG
Source organism: Callorhinus ursinus (assembly GCF_003265705.2). Lineage (NCBI taxonomy): Eukaryota > Metazoa > Chordata > Mammalia > Carnivora > Otariidae > Callorhinus > Callorhinus ursinus. The sequence continues at coordinate 53,224,728 of NW_027397064.1, read as the reverse complement.
CTTTGGCAAAGGAACATGAGCATCTACATTCTCAGGAAACTGTGTAGTTCACTCATCCATGAAGGAAATATTTCGAAAAACTTCTATGTGTTAGGCTAGGGCCGGTGGATGATACAACAATAAATGAGACAGAGTCCATGTTGCTAAGAAATTTACAGACTAGTAAGGAAGATGAGATGTGGTCATAAGGGAAAATAATGCACATAACCCAGATACCCAGATACCTTAGAAATTGTTCCAGGTCCAACCAAAGTGCTGTGGATGATCTGAGGACAAAAGACATAATTTCTAGCTCAGGGGATCAGGGTACGCTTGATGAACTAAACCTTATGTAGCTTCTGAGCGCCCAGAACAACTAACTGTCTTATACTAAATGTATTTGACGCTCCATGGGAAAGCCCTTGGAAATATTAGGCAGAGCCCATTTAACCGCTACATGTACGGCCGACAAGCTCCTACTACGGTTTCCCAGCCCACAGCCCCATTATATCTCAGGGTAGAACTCTGGTAAGTTCCCTGGATTTGGAGTCAGACCCTGGCTCTTGGTAATAGCTCTGGACAATTACTTGGGTGCTTTAAGATTCAGCTTCTTTGTCTCTAAAGTTATGATAATGCTACCTACCTCCTATTATTTATGAAAATAAAATAAAATATTTGAAAGTGCCTGTCATAATGCATGACACGTAGCAGACTGCAGTCTAGTAAATCAATTAAAACCCATATATATTTCCATCTGCGAAAAGAAAATGCTAATTGAGGGGCACCTGGGTGGCTCAGTCAGTTAAGCGTCTGCCTTCAGCTCAGGTCATGGTCCCAGGGTCCTGGGATCGAGCCCCACATCGGGCTCCCTGCTCGGCGGGAAGCCTGCTTCTCCCTCTCCCACTCCCCCTGCTTGTGTTCCCTCTCTTGCTGTGTCTCTCTCTGCCAAATAAATAAATAAAATCTAAAAAAAAAAAAAAGAAAATGTTAATTGATACTTGAAAAAATCATTTTGAAATATCCGTAAATTTTGCTCATGTAGAACAACGTAATTCTCAACAATATCAGTTCAGCAAAGTATTTGTTGGAAATGTCCAAGTGTGTTCATTTCCAGCTCGTGTGGATTAGGAATTAGAGCATCTTAAGAGCCAAGAGAGATCCAGAGACTCCTATAGTTTAAAGGGCAGTCCTGGGACTCTGACTAACGACCCATCTAGGTCCTTGTATTCTTTCCTGCTCATTCCAGGGAGTTTGGATGTTGAAAGGGCAATTTAGCTTTTACTTGGAAATGCCAGAGGTTGACAGCTCCCAGTCTGCCCTGCTAATGAGAGGAGCAAGAACTGCATTTATGTGCGATGTGAAGGATTTTGGTCATGAGCTGCCCTCCATCCCCAAGATCCCCAGCCAGATCAGGAGCCCAGGGACCTGTGATGCTTGCAAAGACTCAGAACTCACCACCTGTTGGGAGAAGCACAGGGTCCATAGGGATTATTATGAATAGAGTTGGTAAGGAGGGAACTAGATTTTAATCGGGTATGTGTTATTTCTTTCAATCTTACCTTAATCTATACCATTTAGTAAGTGAAAATTTGTTAGGCTACTCTTAGTAATCAATGATTAATTAATATTTAATTTTAGTTACGATTTTCTATCAGCTCATTCTTATGAAAATACATTTTTCAAAGTGTACACTGTATGCCTTTGGTTTGGTCTTTGAAATTCCAGGCTGTGTTATATGCATGTCACATCCAATTGCCTGGCATGGAACAGGTGCTTAAAAAATATTAGCTGCTTGGCTAATAAGCTTACAGTGGTATGGCTAGAGATTATAGTTGGAATTGGAAAGTTGACAGTAATAAGCGTGTTAGCATATTTTGTGATAATGTCTTTAACAATGATAGCTATCATGAGTACTTACCTATCATACACTAGGCAATATATTAACAACTTACTATATAATTTCATCTAGTCCTGACAACAGCCACAAAAGAGGTGTTATTTTTCTCATTTGACAGATGAGGAAACCGAGGCTCAGAAGAGTTATGCAACTTTCCCAAGATCTCACAGCTGGCAGGTACCAGTTCTGGACTGGAACCCAAGCTTGTAACTTTCTTCTCATTGCATCATGAGAAAGATAACTTTCTCATTTCTGCTACTGAGTCTCCATTTTTGCCAAGCTGGTTGTCATCAGTGAAAGAAGATTTCAAAATGTAATGCAGAATTTTACTTGTATAACTGCTAACCACAGGCTCAGATTCCTGTGACTTATTTCTATTCACCAGCCAGGCCCAGTTGCACCTCACTTAGTGGTGTGAATCCTGATAACAGAGCTCAGGTCACAGTGCAAAATATTCTCTCTTCCTTTATCATGTTGGTTTAGCAGACCTCACAAAAGTTAAACCAGCTAGATGATCACAAATTACATTTTCTTCTTTCAGGATGAGTAGGATGTTCCCTCCCTTAACCAGGGGACACCTTATAACGAATACTCTGGTGCCTCCTACATTGCCCCTCTCCCGCTTCCCCAGATCCACGGGGCTTCTGAGTGCTGCGTTCCGTCACAAGTCCTCTCGGGTGTTCCTGCAAATGCAGCCATGTGACTGTCCCCCATCTGAGCATCTTCAACAGCAGGCTCTCTCTTTGTTCCCTTTGTAATTCCATCTTATATTCTCCTGACTCTCACACAATACTGAGTTCATCACAAAAATATGTAGATTTTGCAACTGAAGCAGAGTAAGGCTACAAAAGTGCAGGAAGACATTGTGATTCATTCATTCATTCATTCATTCATTCACCTATCATTAATTCACCCAATAAGGACTGATGACTTTCAGCAAGCCAGGCTGCAGGCATGTGGAGCACAAAGATGAATAAGGCTTGGCTCTTGCCCTCAGGAAGCCCACAGTCCCCTATAGTTTTGTAGGAGACATTCTCTGATTAGACTTGCCCTGATAACACTCACCTTTCTGCAAACAAGGTGCCGTCTTAGCGTTCACAGAATAGAGCGTGAGACTAAACCTACTTCAGTTTTCTAGAGTAAAATCATATAAGCAAGAATGCTTCCATTTCCATATGGATCCTTTGTTTACACTGTTAGATTTGGTCGTTGTCAGTTTTTCTAAGACTGCAAAACCCCTTGGTGCTTTTTCTCTCGGGCCGAGTATCACTGAGGATGTTGCCTATACCTGCCACTGTCATGCTATGAACCTCCTAGGGCCACAGGAGTGAAGACATTAAACTTGATGTAACTGGCAAAAAATAAAATGTGTCTGTTAGGATATACCTTATCAAAAAGTAGTCTGCAGAATATTAGTTCTTTGAAATATTAAATGGCATGTGGGCAGAAATGAAAAAGTCCCATGGTCAAAATGCTGGGTTTAAAAAGTTAAGGTTTTTTTTTTTTACTGTAGGTTTTCCCAGTGGTATCGATATGTGAAAATACATTGTGATTTGGCAGGCGAGGAATGTAATATGCAGTATTAATCAATTTTACTTTATCATAAAACCATTTTTTAAAAGAGGCCATGTCTTTCATGTAATATATTTTGTGTAAAGGTATACTTCCAGTTTTTCATGTAAAATATGAAAAAGATACCCAAATCAATTTCATATGGAAAAAATGAACTTTCCAGCCTTCATCTTAATTGTCTGCGGTAAGTATATCCATCATATAAGAGCTTTGGGGCACACACAGTGTAGTTACGAAAATATTACATATCCAAATGTGGAGCTATGTATAGCTCCAAATTGTGGATATCCATATTATATATCCAAATGCCAAAAGCACAGGAATATTTATACATGTGATTATTCATGATGCTCATTATTGATTAGGTCATCCCAACATACTAAAGTTTTTCATTTTTGGATAGGCGACACACCAAGGAGACACTTATTAAAAAGAAACGTTGAAGTGAAAATTCTTTCCCTACAGGCATTCAGCACTGTGCACAGGGAGCAAAAATAAATAAATAGATAAACAAACAAACAAACAAACATGCAAAACATGCATAAGTTTGCTAGATGTGCATAAAGAGAGATGTAATGGAAATGTGTGGCCGTGGCTTATGGGAAAGTTTTAAAAGGAAAACTATGAAAGGTAATTAGGAAATTGAGAATTGCTGGGAGGTGGTGAGGAATGGGATTAGGCTGTCACAGCAGATTAATGTGCACCAGGATTTCACTTCTGGGACCTGGCCGAAAGCGACAAGATGGGTTTTCATTCCCAATAAATGAGTATAAGAGATTATGCTAGAAATGAATAGAAGAAGTCTCCTAGGAGAATATACTACAAAGCTGCTTGGTACTGATATTTAATCATCGGGGGCAGCTGTAATGGAGAGGGAGATGAGTGGGCAACGCGGTCCCTGGAGAAAACAGGAGAGAGGTGTTCACAGAGTACTTGCCAAGCATGGTGGGATAGCAGCCCTCTCTGCCTATTGATCATTCACTGCACGCGCTCCAATACTTAAAAATTAAGAATAAAATAGGAAAATGCAAAGGTTCACTCATCAGAAAGGCTAAGAGAATAAATCATATTGTGCTATAACTAAAGTCACAACTTTTTATTGTAGAGGCATTTTGCATTTTATATAGTAATTTGTCCCTTGCTAAATGTCTCCTGTTTCTTTATAGCCTTACATATGAATAAAAGGTACTGTATGCTTTGCCACATAATAATTGGTGCATTTAAATCCCATTTCCAAATCACTTGAAAGGTTGGAATTATACTGTGAATACTTTAAGGGAAGGGACTGTTTGTTATACTTCTTTATTTCTCCCACAATGCCTAGCACAGAGCCTTACACAATAAAGCACTCAATTATTGTGGAATAACAAAGGAAATGAGGATTAGATTTCTTCTTAGGGTTTTTCTAAACAATGGCACACTTACTGAATAAGTCTTATTCTAATCAATAAAAAGGTAATCCCTTCCCCATGATGTAAAAGGTCTCTTCCAGTATTCACTGTTGAAGGAAATTTTAACTGAGGTTGGGTTCAAAAGTGACTCTCTTAGGTAGAAGCAGGGCTGATGGACATCCCATGAGCTGGTAAATTGTGTACAAGTTTAATCGTCTCGAGGAAACACGTCAGACTACCTTGGAACGGGTAGATTTGATCATGTGGTATGAGGATGCCAAAAAAAAACCTGAATTCTAATATCATCAACTTAATACCTATCTCACATGTTGAAAGTTGTTTAATCTTACACCAGTTGCTTGAGATTGGGAAACTTAGTTTCCGTTTTTGTAAAATTAAGGTGTTGAAAAAAGATATAACTACCAAGGTTTAGTTCAGTTCTATGATTTTTTATGGCTCTGCGTCTTGATTTGCTGGATGTCAAAATATATTTTAGTTTTCCAGAGCTCACATATATGGCAAGGCAGCTAATAAACTGGAAGCTCAAAGGCCCCAAATAAATATTACAAAGTCATGAAAGAGAGTATGATGCAGTGGTTAAAGAGTGGCTTTCGGAATCAGGTAGCCCAGTCCAAATGCCACTCTGCCACGTTCTGGATGTATGAATTTGGGCAAGTTAATTACTTTCCTGAGGCTCAGGCCCTCCCTCTTAAATGGAGACAAAAAATATCTGCCCTATAGGTATGCTGGTGAGCACCGGAGGTAGGAAACAACACACTGTAGTTCCTCTCTTGGTCTCAGGGACTGTTAGTTGCAAAGAAGAGAAATCTATTAGAAGCAGCTTCACTAAAGAGAAGATTGATTAAAAGATAAAATGAACTCTGACAGAGCCCAATCATCACAAGTGTGGCTGGGTCTCCTGGAAAGGGAGGAGAGATGTGGAAAGCATGGATCAAGTCTGCTTTTTCTCTGTCTTTCTCTAGGGTTGTACAATCTCTTTCTGTTTCTCTCTGAATATCTACTTCTTCTCTTCTCTCTGCAGATTCCCTTTCTTGTCTCTCTTATCTACTTGATGTGGTCATCATGGCTTTCCCAGAATGGCAGCCTACAGCTCCCAAGTCTCTGTGGATCTGCAGCTTGGATCTCAACATCTAACTGAGTCAATATCATGGTAATCCAACTCCAAATTCCTAGCAGATAAAATACGATTAGCTGGGTTTTAATTATAGGTGTGTATTCTCAGTCCAAAATGCTGAGAGGTCAACTGGCAAGAAGGGCTGCCATTCTCAGTGTGATACACAGGCTTTCTCTGGGAGGGGACATTGGTATCTAAGCACAAGCATTGTGCCCTTGATTCTTAAAAAGAACCCACAAGGTGCTCAGTCTTGTTTTATGAATATAATTCTAATACATTTATTTCTTCTTTATGTGTAAGTGGCAGAATGGTAGGGGGCTGGAGAGAGGGTGCTAAAGGAAGATACAATGATAATGATGCCATTGACCTGAGAGAGAGAGGCATCCTAAAAAAATAATGAAATGCAGACACAGGAACTCAAACATAAGGAACTGTCACACTCTGTAATGAAAGTATACTCAGTTTACGCTTCAGTAGGCCCCAGGGACACTATTGTCTTAAGTGCAACATCAAACCTATGTGTATAAATACTATGTTTTATAATAATCTATAAAAGATTACACTTAACAAATCAGGAAACTTTATTGAAAAGCTATATTAAAGTTGTTGAATTGGTTAAAATAAAATCTCATCCATTTATCCATTCATCATTCATTCATTCACTCATCAAACATTCCTTGTGTGTTTCTTATGCTCTAGGTACTTGTTACGCATTACAGGTACTCAAGAAGAAGGAAAGACACAGCGGTAAATCAGCAATTAAAATGTAGTGAGATGCATACTTTTGAAAAAGCAGAAGTCATTATGTGGGCACAGAAAATTGCAAAGGAGGGCGCCTGGGTGGCTCAGTTGGTTAAGCAACTGCCTTCAGCTCAGGTCATGATCCCGGAGTCCTGGGATCGAGTCCCACATCAGGCTCCTGGCTCAGCGGGGAGCATGCTTCTCCCTCTGACCTTCTCCCCTCTCATGCTGTTTCTCTCTCTCTCTCTTTCTCAAATAAATAAATAAAATCTATATATATAAAAAAAGAAAATTGCAAAGGGGATGGTACCTCAGGGATAAAGCCCAGAGGGTGATGCTTTCAGAGGAGTTTTGGGGAAAGGAGAAGAAGGGCATTCCAGGCAAGGCAGGCAGCATATCGGGGATCAGAGAGAGGTGATTAACTGGACCCCCCTCGAGCACTGCAAATAGCCCCTGTGTCTGGAACACTGATGTGCTGATGGGGGTGTGGGTGGAAGGAGTGGGTGCTGGGCCAGGAAAATGGGCAGGAGCCTGACTGAAAAGGACCTTCAGAGGCTAACCTAAGCAATTTGAACATTATCCTGAAAGTCACAGGAGGCCAGTGAATGTCTTTTAAGCAGGAGAGTGATCTCGTCAGAATATTTGTGAATTATAAAGATTATTCTGGAGTGCCAGGGAGGGGGAAAACCGGAGGAGGGAAGTTGGGCTGCTTGTTGTAGCAATCCAGGACAGATGTGAAGAAGCAGCAGTTAGAGTAAGGATGTGGAGATTTAGACTTTGAGGGGTGCTAGGGAGAAGATCTGGGTGCCTTGTGGATTTCTGGTGCTGCCACTCACTGGGATAGAGGAAAAGGGAGAGGGAAAGACTGATTCTGAGGAGAGTGGGGGACTCCAGCAGGAGTCAGAAGGAGGGAGCGGCAAAACGTGCCTGAGGGCCAGAAGGGCCAAGAACGAAGCTTTGGGAAAAGGGGTCCCTGGGGGTCTCCCCAGGTCAGGTGGCCCTGGAAGCCAGGTGGAAGGCAGGGGCTGAGGAAGTGAAGACAATGAACAGACAACTGTCCAAGAAGACTGAAGGGGAAGGAAAGAAGGGAAGAGGACAGAAGCCGGAGGGAGAAGTGGGGATCGAGGTGGGCTTCTTCAAAATGGGGGAGAATCGTTCACATTAACAGGATGCTGAGCACTGGTAGGAAAGGGTAGGAGACACGAGGCAGAGAGAGGAAGATTGATGGAGGGGGGTCCCGCAGGAGGGGGCAAGGAAGGCACCCAAAGCCGAGGCAGAGGGATTAGCCTCGGGCAGGAGGCAGCACAGCCCTTTGGCTGAGACAGGAGGGAAGGATGAAAGGATACGGCCAGACAGATAAGTTTCCACACGGCAGGGCGGGAAACTGAGGGAGTGCTCAATTGATGGCCTCAGTTTTCTCGGTGAAGGAGGAGGCACGGTGATCTGCTGAGTGGTGCGGGGGGGGGGTGGTAGACAGGAGGTGGTTTAGGAAGGGAGAACAGTGTGGTACATATAAGTGCTAAGAGCAATGGGGGATGGAACCGGCTGGGGACGCAGAAAGATCAGCGGGGGGTACAGAGCCGCCAGCTGAGTTGGGACAATATATATCTGGTATGTCTCAGACTCTCGCAACTGTGACATTTTCTCCCAAAGCCTTTAAAAATCTAGGTAAAGTAGCAAGAAATTGAATTGTTTGATTGAACTGGGGCTGAGTTTTTGCAGAGTAGATGTCACAGAAGGTTAAGAGGGTCAAGAAATCATAGGATATTGAGTAGAGAGGGTTGAAGTGACAGGCTATAATAGGATCCAGGATGCATAGAGAAGTGAGTAAGATAAAAACTCATTTGCTCGATCAGGAGTAAATGCAAGGTGCCAGGACTCAAAGGCCTCAATAGGTAGATGTTCCAGGAACAAAGTGAGTGGTGCGCTGTTGACGTTCAGTGGGCTGTTGATGTTCAGACTGTGGAGGCAGACCTGTTCAGGGGCTTCGAAATCAGTCACCTGACAGTTATCTTACTTCTTTGTTGAAGCCTTCTTTAACTTCTCCAGCCCCAAACTTTTTGCTCCAGAGTCTGAACTAACATATCATTTTGTTTGCAAACAGAGAGTAAAAAGAACATTGAAATTGGACCCTCAACCTAAGTTGAGAGACTGGGGTTTTGGTCTTATTTCCAGCACCCATACATTCTACGGCCTTGGCCACAGTGTGAGCCACCAAGCAATGGTTATCTTGGCCAATCCAACTTGCTTAGGGGCAGATTATTTTGTCTGTGCACATTATGTGCTCGCACATCCCCGGTCCTGATGCAATCCTTTGTTTCTCACCTTTCTGTGGGAGGACGGATGAAAGCAGCAGAGACCCTATTCCTCACGTTGCTTTACTGTTACTGCAGCTTATACAAACCCACCATTAAAAAGCCTGCAAGAGATTCTATTGGGTGAAGAAAGATATTTTGCTTCATAAAATTTCCCAAGACCACTTTTATTTTAATAGTCTCAAAAACTGACTTTGAGAGTAGCAAGTCCAGGATGCTTATAATGCCATGAAGTCAAATATTCTGGGAGAAAAAAAAAACAGGCCCTTTAAAATCTGAGCTTTGTTATCTGACTGAGGTCAACAGAGACAGACCAAATCAACAAGCATGACATGAAGGGCAAATTTGCAATTAAAAGAAGAATAGGGAATTATAAAGATGGATGAGCCCCATGACATGCACACCCAAGTCTGCGTGGCCTTGGCCTCAGATGCCAGAAATTAATGCTTTACTCTTTAGCACTCGTCACCTTTGGCTCTGAACAGAAAGGCAAATGCATTAAAATAACAACAATTAGAACACTTACTTAGCTTGGAAGGCATTGTTGGTTCCCCTGTGGTCAAGGTCATGACACAGGCATCCCACAATCACTGCTAAAATTTCCACCTCGGTCAGAATCTCTTGAAACCCTGCAGTCTGGGAAGAAGGGAAAATGGCACAGTCACTACTCAGGGCAGGGAGGATGGATAAGGTTCATCCTCTGAGCAACAGTCAGCTCTGTTTTCATACTCACATCATTTAGGGTAATGATTAACTGCCATCCCCTTCGATGACAGTCAGTTGGGTGGTCAGTTGCAGAGCCTAAGGTCCCCACAGTGATGAATTAGCTGGCTGTCATGGTGGCCCACCCTGGCACACCAGGACACAGTTCAGACTATTTTGTTCCCTTTTTAGAGAAGAGGCTGCACTATCCAGATACAGTGACAGTTTGGCAGCCGCCCAGAGCAAAATATGTTTTGTAATTCTACATTGCAATGATGAGCATCTAGTGGTATGAGGAGAAAAGAGGGCTGTGAATTGAGAAGTGAATGCTATATCCATCAGTGGCCACTCAAAGGAAGGCAGGCAAAAAAAACCACCTTTCATATATACATGTATATTAAAAGAAGCAACTTAGAGGTATCAGATTGCTACATGATAATATTCGAGAAGTTATCTTGTGACTACCTTCATTCATACTAGCTTGGACGACAGATTAAATTTATACAGATAATAAGACAGGGTACGTCTTGAAAACTAGGATTTGGCAGATGATTAGGCAATGCAGATTGAGCATCAGGTGGAGTATTATTGCATGGAATCCTTTTTTTATTAGCCTATGGTAGCATGCTCTTGGGATGCATAGGCTGGATGTGAGATCTTTGGGGAGCAGCATGATGTAATTACAGAACCAAGGTTGGTTGGTTCCTGAGGTCCTTTGGTTAGTTTAGAAGAAGGAAGTGAGCCTCTGGAAACACAAGTCTATGCATTTTCTTGACCCAAAGCCTTTATGTTTCCCCCTTTTTACTTAGTTAAGTCTCCCATTTCATTCCTTATGAAAATCTTTATCAGAGGGCAGGAGGAGGGGGAAAGTGGGGTTCAAATTGCTTCCTTTTTCATGTATGTTTTTTCCCCAAACCTTGGACCAATAGATAGTATCTGTAAGACACTCCTTTAGAGCAATGAAAACTTTGTTTTTTAATCAATTACGTTTAGCCCCCAGCAAAGCTGTGTGCGCCCTTTCATTTTAAAATTTGGAGTTGGCTGCTCATTTTAAGTTACTTTTATTTTACTTCGAGTATTACCTGAATAGTTATAAAACAAAAATCGAATCATGGTAAGAGGTTTCGAATCAAAAACAGTAGTCTCTCATCCTTTCCCCTTCCTGACTCCCAAAGGCACTTAATCTTTCCCTAATTTGATAGTTATTTCCTACCATATTTCTAGATAGTATGACCATAGTATTAGCACTTGGTTATTCATCAAGTATGTATATAGTCCTCCCTCTGTGCCGACAATCCTAAGAGCTCTCCAACTGTTTCACTGACTTAAATCTCACTACTGCCCTGTGGTCCTAGGAACCACTGTTATCCCCAGGTACAGATGAAGGCATTGAGGCACAGGGAAGCTGGGTAATGTGCCCAAGGACTCACAACTAGTACGTGGCAGAGGTGGGCAAGCTCCCAGCATCCAGGTGCCGGAGTTTACCCTTAAACACTGATGTCTTGTGACAGGGGAGAATTCTCTTCCCTTCCCCTCTTCCCTCCCCTCACACTCACAATGCAGTCCAGATCCACACTCTCTGTATAAATATACACAACTAAGCCAACTAGTGTCCAAGGTTTGTGTCCTTTCTGATGTAAATGTTTTTATTTCCTGGAGTTAAGATTTCTTTGAACATCGAAGCCTTCTCACATCCTACACAGCTCTCTAAAGGGTCACAGCATTTCCTCGATGCCTTCCTGTCCCAGGGACCCCCTGCAGTAGCCTGGTCCTGCTCTTTGGTCTGGATTCTCTGTGGGCCGTCAGCTTTCCTCTCCTAGGGGTGACCTCCGGGGTCCTGCACCCCACCCCTCTCTCCTTCCTCAGTTCCTCCCTCATTTTGCAGGAGCACATCTGCCAGTGGCTTAATGAGAAAGGGTGTTAAGTTTTCAACACTGGGGAGTGCCTTAACTTTTGAGGCTTTGCATGATTGAAAATGTCTTTATTTCTCTATTCAGTTGTTAGCTTCCCCTACAATGCTAGCTTGCAACATTTCCACTCAGAATTTTGAAAGACTGCTCTATTGTTTTCTAACTTCTGAAGCTGTTTTTGAGAAGTATATCCAATTCTCATTCCTAACAAATCAGATGTTATTTGATTTTCTCTCTCTTAGAATCCTCTCTCTATCCCTGGGTTTTGGCAACTTCACAAAGATGTGCTTTGGTTTGGGGCTTTTTCCCCCCATCGTTTTGCTTGGTGAGGCTTTTCAACCTGGAGGCTCATTTTCCTCAGCACAATGTTTTTGTAATCTTATATTTTAAAAAATAATTTCCTTTTCACTATTTTTTGGGTCCCATTTGAATGGAACTCCAATTGGTTGGACATTGGACTTCCTGTATTGATCTCTTTATAGTCTTGTCTCTTCTTTCCCATTGCTCATATTATTGACTTTTCCCTCAGTGTCCAGGAGTAATAATTTATAAGCATTTTCTTATTTGTTGCTCCTTTTCTCATAGCATGCTATTCTCTCATGGATGCATTTTCATCTCATCTTTTTGAAGATAATAATTATAATTCCTCTGAAGTTCTCTTCTGCTCCTTGATTGCCTGTGTCCTCTGAACTCTTTTTCTCTGTATTTGCTGGTTTCCCTCAAACGCCTGATATCCTTGAGCGTCTAGTCATATAAGAGTAAAGCATTATAATGTTCACCACACAACAGCTCATGGGGGTGGTATCTGTAGATTGCTGGGCCTTACCACCAGGCGAGCAGAAGGCCAGCTGGCCTTTTGTTGGACATCCCTAAATGTCAGTATCTAAGCTCATTTTCTCTGGACTTGCCAATCTTTTGCTTGGAAATGGTGTAAACGTGGGTGTTGGCATTTTGAGAAAAGAGAACTGTATCTCCTCATCTTTGAGAATGTAGACTTTCACTTAATTCTCTCATTTTCAGGGTGTACCTCACCCTAACTTTTCTTTTGCTGGTGTCCCCAAGTCAGTTTAGTTTCTCCAGCAAATATCCTGGTTTCCTGCAGAGGTGAGGGGAAGAGTAGCCCTCTGACTACATGGAGAAGGGGTGGAGACTTGGGGACTCAGTTTTCAGCACCTCCTCACGCTACTTCACCCCACTTTTTAAATTATCTGATGCCTCTGGTTCCTGAGCCTTGATAGATTCTGGGGAGATGTTTCCTTCCTTCCTTCTTTCTTTTTCTTTCTTTCTTTCTTTCTTTCTTTCTTTCTTTCTTTCTTTCTTT
>NW_027397064.1:53082051-53211755 GCF_003265705.2 Callorhinus ursinus | reverse complement strand
TTTCTTTCTTTCTTTCTTTCTTTCTTTCTTTCTTTCTTTCTTTCTTTCTTTCTTTCTTTCGTTCTTTCTTTTTTAAAGATTTTATTTATTTATTTGAGAGAGAGAGAATGAGAGAGAAAGAGAGCACGGGAGGGAAGAGGGTCAGAGGGAGAAGCAGACTCCCTGCCGAGCAGGGAGCCCGATGTGGGACTCGATCCCGGGACTCCAGGATCATGACCTGAGCCGAAGGCAGTCACTTAACCAGCTGAGCCACCCAGGCGCCCTGGGGAGATGTTTCTCACGTGTACCACTTCCTCTATCCCCTCACCTTGAAGGCACTTGGGTTAGATCTTCTTTTTCTCTGCTAAGCTATGAGCCAGCCTCTCTCCATTTTCTGCCTTCATATATTATGGTCCCATAATATATGGGATGTGTATCCATTTCTTGTTCTCCTTGCTTTTTGGGGGTGATTTTGAAAGGAAGGAGTATAAAAGTTTTTATCTGTCATCTCTGTCATCTTGAAACTTTGTTGGGTTTGGATCTTGCTAATAATAAGTAAATCCTGAAAGCCTATCAAATAGGAAATAATTATCCAGAATACTGTGGAAATCAGTGCTGTAATAAACAATAGAACCACACTAAAATTTACAGAGGTTCTGCCTGTGAAAATGTTATTGATTAGAGTGAGCTGATGAATTAGAATGGTAAGAATAGGGATAATGTTAAAGTAAGGTAATTAGACTAGAAATTTAATTAGAACTTGAAAGCGAATGCCTCTAATAGACACAAGATCAGAATCCCGAGTCATTTTTCAGCTATCAGTTATCACCCATTATATAATATGATGGAATATATTTTACTATAATGTTCCATGCAGCCCATCTCCTCCCCTTGCCTCCCTCGCCCCTTCTTGGGAATCCATATGTAGGTCTTAAACTATTTAGATCATGGATACTTCTGAGAATTTGATAAAAATCATGCACCCTCTTCCCAGAAATTCTTCTATAAATTTATGGTGTTCAAAGACCATGGAACCCACCTCTAGATCCTCAGAATGAAGAGTCGCTGAAGTCCAGCCCACTCACAGTCACGAACATATTTACCTCTGTCAACCATGATACCTGAATTACTGAAGCAGCACCTATCTCTTGACTGTGATTTAAAGCTGCCTGGTAAATGGTTTCTGAGAATCATCAGGCTTGAAAAGTGTCCAGCTGCCAGTAAGTGTCCATTTGCCCCACCCCCACATCCATCTTCCTTCGTGCCCTCTCCATTCAGACCTCCACTTACCCACGTTGAGGAGAAAAAGTCACCTGCCTGCTGAGGACAATATACTTTCAAAAGAGAACACAGTTGCCATGGAAAGTATATTTTAATGTATTTATCCCATGCCTGACTCTATTTTATTCTTTTATTTTCAAATATAGTTATATATTTTCTGTTCCTGACCCAATAATTATGGGGTTTATTGATCTTTACATTAATCTATTTTTTCACCTGTATTCCCTCACAGTCCATATAAAAAATGTAAAGCAGTGAATACAATATATATAAGCAAAGAGACAGTCAAGGCATATGGACCCAGTTCTCACATCACCCTTTCCAGAAAAGCCTATGACTACCCTCTGAGCAGACTTCCAATGATCGTCCTTTCTTGGGCTAAAACATATGCTGGGATAATCCTATTCCCAGCTACCAGAGCATATAATCACCAGAATCCAAAGAACCCAGACTATTAGATTGATTCACAGGGTACCCTAGGCTATCCAATAATTTCCTATCATCTGAGTCAACATAAGATTTAAACTAGCTAGGATATACTACCATTTCCAAGCTGACCCCGTATAATAATAGTGAATGGAGGAAATCATGGGCAGAGAAAAATGACTGTTGCTTTGTGGCTCTGTAGAATCCAAAAAGGTCTAAAAAACAAGAGCCGTAATATCATCACAATATAGATGGTGCTATAGAGGCTTCGTTCATTTAACAAATGTTGTTAAGTGCTTATTATATATCAAGCAACTGATATTGTGGATAATGATTTCATATCTGAGAAAAGGCTTGGGATAATACTAACAGTATATAGTGCTTAATGTATGCCAGGCACTGTTCTATATACTCCAAATCCATTAACTCATTTAATCCTTATCAGAACGCTCTAAGGAAGATGCTGTTCTTATCTTTCATTTTATAGATGAGGCTATTGAGGCACTAAAATGCACTGTTAGAATGTAACAGAGGTGGATTAGAACTCAGGCAACCTGGCTCCCAAGTGTGTTCTCATCCACTCTGCTATTCAGCCACTAAGGTGAGGGTATGGGTACAGTTATGCAGCTTTTAAATACTCTTGTGATGATACAGTGTTAGATGACATGGCTTTAAAGAATCAGCTGATGTGTGCTTTATTCCACAAAGGATGTTATGCTTGAGTGGTGATGAGTTGATATTGCAGAACCACTGGACATCTTGCGCCTAAACATGAGCTCGGGTGCATCAAGATATAACTGATCATAAATAGTGACGTGCAAATAGGTTTGGAGAGAAAAGAAAGTTACAATGGTTTATATGTAACATCCCAACTTTACTCAATACATGCATAGAAAAAGACTGTCAGGACATCAAAATGTTACCAGTAATGGGATCACAGTTGACTTAAAAATTTTCCTTTGTGTCCAAATTCCATAAAAAACATTTATTCATTAGAATGTGTGTGTGTGTGTGTGTGTGTGTGTGTGTGTGTGTGTGTGTCTAAATTCTGTTTTGTTTTAAGAGTAAGCCCATGTTTCATCAAACTTTCCTAGCTTGGAATAAAATAATGACAACCTCACAGGTGTCATTCACTCACTTATTCATCAAGCAAATATTCATTAAGCATTTGCTCCATGTTAGGCACGGGGGAAGCACTAACATCTTGAAAAGTGTCCATTCATTCATTGATTCATTGAGCAAATATTTATGAAGCATTTACACTGTTCCAAGCATGAGGAAGAGAGCACAGAGGAAGATTGGAAAGACCCTGGCCAGCCCGAGGCATGCGGTAGAAGTCCCCTTTCTAGTGAGAAACCATCACAACACTGGCTGTGCTTTGTAGGAAAGACTAATGTTGGAAGAGGTCAGCCACCCCTGCTCTGTTTCTGGAGACGGTAGATTATGGACTGCAAGACCCTTGTCGTGTATTCAACTCCAGCATGGGAAGCTGAGAGAGTGATGCCAGAAATTCTGCCTTCACATTTGTTTTTGCACCTGGTGTTGGAGGTACTGAATGATGAGGGATTTCCTGAGTTCATCCTGTTGATTTCAAGATCTAGCATGTGGTGGACTAAGAGGGAGGGAGTCCAATGATGTACTAGGAATTCTTAATGGTTGCAGAAATTCCAGACTGAAGGTTCTTGCCTCCGAATGTTCCTCCATGGATGCTGACAGCCAGGCACTAAAGCAGAGCCCTCAGTGGATTGGCTAAAGTCGAGGGAGAACGCGATTAATTTTTGTAGAGATTTCCTTCTCCCCTTCATCTTTCTCTCTTTCTGGATAAGAAGAGCTCACCATTCCAAGGGGTTTAGAAGAACATGGTTTCTCATGGAAGTGTCCCTCTAGAAGAATCTGCACACCACATCCTTAATCTGTGTCATGTCTCAACTGACCTATAAATGACTTCCAACTTCGAAGTGACGTGAGTTTGGGGCCGAAATGCAGCATTTAGACAAGAAACGTTTAGTTTCTGGTTTTCTTAATTTCTGGTGTGCAGAGTGTTGCGGGTCACTGTCTGGGGCCTTTGTTTGATACGTTATTAAAATCAAGTTTACTTTAGCCAAAGAGCACTCTTTGAGGGTTTCATTGTAAATGCCACATACAAGATGCTCATGTCTCTCTGGGAAACTTAGATCTGTGAACAAGAGCTAAAGGTTCTATGAGAAGGGGCCCTTCAGTCACCCTCCCGATTGAGCACATAGCCCGGTGTGGGTGGATCAGAGCAGTGAGAGTTGTTAAGTCACGGGTTTGGCCTCCACAGGTGTATACAGCAAGCCCAGCATGTTTCTCTTTGGGAATCTGTTGGCTTCAAGATGGAACGGCTACCTCTCAACATACAAATCTAGGGAGCAGGCTGATGGGCATCAGCCTATTCAACTGCTCCAAAGCAATGAGTTTAGGCAGAGGGCTTTCTCAAGCTTTAAGATGGAAGTAGATTTCAGTTGCTTACCAAGAGTGTTTATGAATAAATTTACACTACTTGATGCCATAACCTATCTTCTTTTTAAAACAGGATCCTATTTCTGCCAACCAGGGCTTATGTGATGAAAACACAATGGGGAGGAGAACAGGTATTCACAGCCACAATCCCCTACTGGGGGAAAAAACCCTACTGCACAAACCAGAGCATCTAGATTTAATGGTCATACTCCTTTGGAATTTACAGTAATCTTTTTCTGCCAGTATTTGGGTGTGCTGAGCTGAAAAAGAGGCACTTTAGCCCTATTTTTGAGGTCCAGAGACCAGAACCTCTCCAGCTGTTAGGGGACCACCATCTAGCACTATGTTTACATGTCCCTTTCACCAAAGCATGTAGTGTAACACAAACCAGTTGTAGTTTGCCTAATTATCCATGGGACTAGGGGTAGTTTTGATCAAACTTGCGTCTCTTTCTCCTCGAGATGAATGCAGCCAAATACTGATTTAAATCTATAATGACCCTTCCTTTCCCAACCCAAGAGCTGGGAAAATCTTACAGTCTACATTGAAATACTCTCTCCTACAACCAGAAGCCTCTAAAGGCACTTGTCATCAAAGAGTAAAACCTAAGTCATATTTTGGATATACCGTGACTCTCAACCTCAAGTAATGTTGCAACTGTTTGCCCATGTAAGTCTGAGAAAGGCCAGGGAGCAAAACTCAGTGGTGTGTTTGGTGTAATTGCATATGTTGAATGAATGTTTGATGCATGAAAAAAAAATTGGGTTGATTCTAATAAATTTTATAGAGTTATTTTTTAACCACTTCCAAGACTTAATTTTTAACCTACCTATTATCATAATTTTAAAAAATTATTTATTTTGGAAGGTTAAAAGCATACAAAAAGTAGAATACTTATAATGAACCACCACGTCTTCATTATCCAACTTCAACAACAGGATCCATGGTTTGCTGGTCCTGTTTCATCTATCTGTTCACATGCATTGCTTTGTTTCTTTGTGAGCTAGAGTCTTTCAGAGCAAACCTCCAGCATCGGTCAACACTCTTTATTTCATTCTCAGGACGTCAAATAAAAACTGGCCGAATTATCTCTGCTCTCATATTTCGATAAAATGTGTAAAAAGACATACAAATGGTAGAAGGAAAACTTCAGAATGGATATCCTAATAAGACTTGGGAAAAACACAGTTTGGACTTCAATTTAGATAATACAAGAACTACTTATCTGTGTGCATGCAGCACACACTGTATTTCAAAAAGAAACAAGAAAAAGCATATTCAATTCTTAAGGACTTAGCTTTCAACACTAGAAATAGATGTGCTTTGTGATTTTTTTTTGAGGCAGAGATTTTTTTGTTCATGTTTAGAAAGGTAGTTTATATTTTGTGATAAATTACTAGTGAACTGAATATAATACAGCATGTGGTTTGTGAGCACAGAAAATGAGGCAGATCACTTGGTGAACATCAATTGTGCAGAGACAGACCTCTCCAAGTACGAGAAGCCAGGTTGATGAATTTCAAGACTATGAGGGCTCTTCAAAGCTTACCCAAATTTTTATTTGCCATCGTTGAGTCAAAATTAAACACCGGACTCATGAACAATTAAAACTTTTTAAAGCTCCCAACTTGACACCTTGAAGTGCCCATTTCCAGCCCCACGGAAGTGCCATCACTAAGCTATAAACCAGGGAGAATGGAGGCTGTGATAAATGACCACGGCTTTGCTGCTGGGTCTCCCTGACCTGGAGGACTCGGCTGGTGTCATAAAACACAAAGCGACAGATTAAGCAGTTTACCAACACCGTAAAAATCTCAAGAATAAATTCCCTTTAATCAAAAATCCTATATTGTAACAAGGCAGCCCGAGCCCTGAAACCACATTCATTTCCTCACAAGACTGTGTCCATCAGCAGGAGCTTATACGCGCCCCGGAATACTGGACATGATTATGTTCATACAGTTTTACAATTTACATGTCCTAAGAAAAATACCCAGCTCTGGCTGATGGTGCTGGAGAATTTATTTTCACTAGGAAGGGAATGACCCATAACTCATGAATGGCAGCGCTTAAAGTGAGTTATGGAGGTTACTCTCCTGTGTGAGGAAATGGATTGGATTATCCTTCTGCCCAATTGTATGTTTGGTTATTAGCGCACCGGGTTCTTAATTATGTGTGGCTTTGCCTTCTTCCTTTTATAAAATAAATGTGGATAAAGGGAATGTCAACTAGAAGCATGGAGTGCTTAATTGGGGCTCTCAGAGGTGGCCAGAGAGAAGAAAAATAGAAACCTTCTTAAATGATGAAAAGGCAGGACTCTTAAATGTAATTTAAGCACAGCATTCAAATTGATTAGTGCCCAGTGCTGATATTCTCCAAATACACTGAAAATCACTCTTTTCCTAACTTGAAAATTTGGCATCTTTAAAGTTACACTGGAAGTCAAGACATACCTACATGAAGATTAAAGAACTGGCTTTTCTAACATGCAGATTTTATCGCATTGTTATGATGACGCTGCCATTTATTTTCAAGTAAATATAGTAGTTACTACTTATATGAAAAGGAAATACAATGTGAAAATGATGTTTGATGATTATAAACATGATTATTGTTTGTTACTTTACTATAGTCAGTTACAGAACAAAACATGTAGCTCTCTCTGGACCTCCCAATGTGACAATCTACAAAAAAACTTAGATTTCTGTTGAGATTAGGATTCTGGTTACTTAGTGAAAATATTTTATTCAAAAATTTAATTGGTTCTAAAAAATTTTTTAATTGACTCTGTCCTTCTTGGGAGGCCAGGGGGGTGGGGATGGTGGGAGGGGAGAGAGGGAATGGGGGAGAGTTCCAATTGTGCTTCTCAGATCTCCTTCCAGAATAAATTTTCTATCTCAAAAAATCAAGGACTTCTCTGAAAATGGCAGATAGCAGACAGCGCATTATCCTCAAGCTGGTGAATAGGATGGATTTTTCTCCCTAAACGTCCCTTCTGCTCTCCAGTTTGAATTATCAATAAAATGACTTGGCTTATCTCTGAAAATAACCTTGTTGACAACACAAATATGGACTTAAACACGCTACCTCCACATTTAAGATTTAAGAAGCCCCCAGTAAATGTCAGGGGGTGTCAGTATGTTTGCTGTGATACTTGGTTATTACTAGTGTTTAACTGCCATCCCCCACCAGCGCCATGCCGCCTGCCCACCATAAATTTTAATGTGATCATGTGCTCTACTCTTTTCATATCCAGTGAATTCTGCGGGATCATAATATTCTATATGAACCCTAGCTGAACCTTAGTGTGATATGAAGAAAAAACAAGATTTCTAGCAGTGATAGTTGTTCATCGTTTTATAGTTTTTTAAAAAACTGGACACTAGGCAACATGAATAATATTACCCTCAACTAAATCCACTCATTCAAATGCGTCTCTTTTGAAAGAGCCCTACAGGATGCTGGGCATGGCCCAAAGTGCTAATGAGTACATTTATGGGATAGTAAAGAACACTGACTCTTAAGGAAACCTTTTTTTAATCCCCCCTGGAGAATCTGTCAGAACTCATACATCATTTATAAAACGGAAAAATGTCTCCGCAACTTTGGCACTACCGCATACCTTTTATTCCACAGAATACAAACAAAAAAGCAGTCATTTTCCCTATCTGGTCTGCATTGTGAATAGGAGAGATGTGTTTCTCATTGTTCATTATGTATGTGCTTAATGGAATATTTGTTCTACAAGCTTCCATAAATAAAGAGAATTTGTATGATTATTCTTGATCTGCAGGTTTTTATTCCTTGTTTTAGCCCCAAATAGTAACTGTGCTGTATTTATCCAAGGAATTAAAAATATTTGGTAAATTCTAACTACTTAAATATCTCTTTAGAAGCAAGGAATAATACAGGAGCTTTCATTTCTAAATTGGGAATTTTAGCCCAGAGGTGTGGAATAAATTAGTAAGTCATTAGCCGGGTTCCCAGTGAACTAAATTTCCACCGTTTTATATCAAATTGCTTATTCTTCGAAGCAGTTCATTCTTTTCCCCCCTAAAGGAACAAAACCGATTTGCTACCTAGACATGAGGTTGAATACTTTTGCAAAACATAATTCTGAGTCAGTAAGTTTATTTTCCATGTTCAAAATGATTTTAGGGTTAAAGGTTTGGAAGCTGGTGTGTAGATTTACTACTTGCTTGTCCTGTTGTACACGGTGTCATAACTTGCTCAGCAGTGACACACAACTATGCATCTTCCCACTCTCAGAGACAATGGGCTTAGAAAAATACATACATGCACAGATACAAGGTCACATGGAGAATGTTATATTATTCCTGCTAACAGCTCTGTGGGCAAGGCAGTCATAATACAGTCTGACCTGATAGGAGGGGCTTTTTTTGGACACACTTGCTTTGGTGGTGCCTTTTTAAAGGAAAGAGTGTGGGAGTGTGTGATTCATTATCTCCTGTCCTAGAAGAAAAGAAGTACTTTCAGAGAAGGTTGGGAAGGTTGTTTCTCCTCCTTTCTTGGCAACTGGCTGGGAAACTTTGCCTTGGAGCGCCATCTAGAGGAAAACTCAGCATATGTGCGCCATGCTTTCTTGGCTTTGTGACTCAGACGGAAGGAATCTAGTGTCGGTTGGTGTATGGTAATTTTTTTTTTTTAAGAGAAAATTCTGTTTCTAACACAATACACGGAAATAGAATATGAGATAACTAGAATGGAAATATAATCACTGATGAGAACAGAACAGTGAAAGCCCCTACTAGTCTTCAGGAGTGTCTGAAGTGTTAATACCCATTCTTGGAAGTGAGTAGGTTATCATTTTGCCCATAAGCTGAGGTTGTATTCCAGAAGTTAGAACTGATGAGTAAATTAAATTCATTTTTTCTTCACTGATCAAGTAATCTTTTTTCACCTCCGTAATTATTTTCTTAGTTAAAAAATTCTTGTTAACCAGGTTGCCCATGGTCAAGTTGAAGAGACTGCTTGTGTTAGGTACAAAAGTTGATACTTTCAACCTATTGTAACCCTTAGGCAAGTTCAGCAAAATCTAATGAGCAGGAAATAATATCTTTTCCAGATGTGGCTTCTCAATTCAGTCTGAGGGAGAAAAAAATAACATTCACCAGTGTATTTTTTTCAAAGGGTGGGAACTTTAACAGAGAATTCTCCCCTTTTTGAGCTAGCATTAATACAAAAACAAAACCCAAACCTTCTCACACAGGGCTACTCTTCAAGGTTGCTGAGCAGACTTGCAAAAATAACTATACGCTTGAAATATTCTGGCAGTATGAATACCCCTGTTGTAATAACACAGCTTGAGAGTTCTCCTTTCTTCCAGTTCCTGAAAAGGATCAAGATTGTCTTTTGGAAACATATACTGAAGAAAACTGGGTATGTATTTCCTTTTACTCCTAAGTGCCCTCCCTGACCCCACTGCTCTTGCCAACTTACCCCACCCTGACTATTTCAAGGCTTGTCATAGAAGTCTGTTTCTGTCTTTTACATCTCTAACTTATAATAGCAAGGCCATTCCTTTTTTCCCTTCATTGAACAAGGCTCCCACTGACTTATTTTTGGCAAGTCACCATAAATCCATAGGTTCTCCAAAATAGCAGGTTAACAATTTCTTTATTGAATGTCTTCTGTGAGTCAGACACATAAACTCTGCACACAGAAAATGATTCCTTGTCTACTGAGATTTGATATGGAAAAGCAAGATGAAAGTGCGTTTTTTTTTTGTTTTGTTTTTTTTTTAGCAACATTGGCACTTGAACAATTAAGGCTAATAGTTCAAAGCGTCTTCCTCCCTCATTTGCCTGGCCGACTGCTTTCATGGGGTATGTTACAGAAGGACAGGGTCAGTCCAGTTTTTCCAGGCCAATCCGCTTGCTCCTTAAGCGGCTAAGGATCCAAAACAGATGTCCTCCAGTGTAAAAGTGAAGACATTTTGGTCCCATCTTCTCATGCTATTTGCACATTGGCGTTTAAGTTAACCTAACACACATCTGTTGAAAACCTACCAAGTGTACGAGGGCATGCAAAGTGTTGGCGAGGCCCTCAGCAAAAAAATGCCTTCATTGGGCAAACAAATGAATGTTGTTGAAAGAATAAGAAATGATCTCTTCGGCCTCAAGCTGCTGACTCTATAGCAAAATTAGCAACCTGTGCCTTAAGATACACAGAGGAAAGAAAGATACGTTGTACTAGTCACAGTGCAGAGATAGAAGTAATTATTGATGCTTGGGGAGATAGGGGAAGACTCTGGGAAAAACTGGCATGGATCAGTGCCTTCAAGGATGAGTAAAATTTTAATAGGCAGAGAACGGGACAGATCATTTCATAAGGAAGGAGCAGAACAGTATTTGCTCATTTGGCCAAAGAAAAATGTATATCATTTGGAGGTCCCTATTTTGGGTTTAAATTTCAGTGTGGGTACAAAGATGTAAGGTACTTAGATTTATGCTATAATAATTAAAACTTGTATTCTTTTCTATTTTATATGGTAAATATGTTTATACATACAAATATATGTACATATGTATATGTCTACATCATATGTGTATGTATAAAACCAAGAGGCCAGAGAAGCCAATATATTTAAGCCAGAAAACATTTTACTTGATTACAGTTTAACAGTATAAGTGGAAATAAGGCCAAAACAAGCCTTATTTCTTGCCAGTAAACGGAGATGAATAGAAGATTTGGTTTCAATCTTTGCCACAAACATTTGCTGTTAGTTTAAATTCCAAGGCTTACCTCTGGCCAGTGGCTCTAACCATCTCCAAAAACCAGACTACCACCTTCCCTGGGTGACAGCCCCTAGAACGGAGATTTTAAGCCTCGTGTGCCCCTAAGCCCTAACGGCATTTGCTCCTACTTCTTTCTTCCCTTGCCTCCCTGGGCATCTCACAGATAAGCGCTCTTTCAGGATTTCCATGTTCCCGTGGGTAATGTTCACACGCCCTGACTGTGGCTTTTCACCAACCGAGAGAGTTTTATCCAGGGATCCCTTATGTTTTGTTACTCAAGCCCCTGTCCTCTGCAAAAAGATTACTTTGAAAATCCAAGCATTTCTTTTGTAAAAAGAACTAGTTTCCCAAGATAAAACACTGAAAAGAGGCTCAAGCAATCATGCCAAGACTACACCTGCTTCAAGGTGTCAGCGATTTTACTGCTTTAAAGCCCAGAAATTGTTGTGAAATATATACTCCCATAACCAGGGCAGGTAAGTTCCAGTGTAAAATAAATCATGTGGCAATTTGTCAGAGAAATGGAAATGTGAAGGAGAAGGCCTCTAGGTCCCTCCAAATGACAGATGACCTTCCACTGCTACCGAACACACTTACTGTGAGCATCGCAAACATCAGTTGGCACACGTTGAAGGCGTGTCTCCAGTTGTGGTACAGAACCATTCGATAATTTTTCCTCACTGTCAACAGCCACCTACACAGTGTCTGAAATGGGAAGGGAAAGGTTGTATCAGGCGGTTGGATGTGTCTCCAGTGGGCTGTTATCAAAACGATGCCTTATGTCTGAGTCATCTTCACCACCCAAAGTCCTTCCACAAACCTCCCAGGGTTCTCACGGTAATCCCAGGAGGTGTGCAGGCTGAGTAGTATCATCCTCAAGTTGCATTTGGGAAAGCTGGCTACCATGTTGTCGCAGACAGATCGCCTTGTCAGAACATCTTACCTCATAGTCAATTTTAAATTTCTGTACCATCCCCAGCTCCATGAACATCCGGAGAGCAGCTGTGATCATGGCGTCAACATCAAGAGAGAAGTCATCAAAATGTATGTCATCGATGGCAAGTTCTGACACCAGAGGGACGTTGGCTGCCTACAAAAGAGAAGACAGA
Organism: Callorhinus ursinus; assembly: GCF_003265705.2. Lineage (NCBI taxonomy): Eukaryota > Metazoa > Chordata > Mammalia > Carnivora > Otariidae > Callorhinus > Callorhinus ursinus. The sequence continues at coordinate 53,199,721 of NW_027397064.1, read as the reverse complement.
AGTCAAGCCAAGTTTACCCGCTTTTCCAAAGCCCTCATCGTGCTCTCTCCTTTCTGGCTTATCAGACGTGCCACATAAATCACACCTGACCTGCACTTACACTCCAATAGAGCTAAACTCTGAGCTGGAAATGTTTTTTGTTTCCGAGCTGCAAATGCCCCAAGCAAATGAAGAGGGTGGGAGGGGGGAAGGGAAGCTATTCTGAAGGAAAAATATACACACTGGATCCAGTCTGCAGAATTTAGAATAAAAGCTGTCTAGTTTACTGAGACTGCAGTCATACAATATATTCTGATGCATATTACAGAGCACTAAATGCAAGAAACATCTGGGCAGCCAGCAGCTGTGAATTTTAAATGCTGCTATTCAGAGGAGGACATGGTATAATACACCCCTTTGCCTTGTTTCTTGTATTCTTATATCCTTGCGTTGTGTATCCTTATTTCCGTTTCTTCTGTCCTTATATATTGTAGCTCCGCACATGCCCTTTGTTACACACGTGTTCTGTATATTCAGAAGGATGGAAAGGATCAGACAGAGCATCTGTGGCACAAAATGTTTTCTTAATAGAATAGCGACGTTTGGAGGATCAGCACCAGCATATGTTTCACCAAAAGAATAAATTTACAGTATCGTTTAGTTTCATTCTACATAAACATCACAGTGTAATTACAATACTGGTCATACATATTCAGGGTTTTCAAAACACTCATGTGAGGCAGCTGTCCATCCGTTGCCCCACACAAACTTAAAGGGAAGAAAAAAATCTTAGGGAACCATTTTCATGCTGATTTCATTTGGTTCACCATATCGTTTGGGCCACTCTTGGTAAGGGAATAATTTCTACCTTTTTAAGCTATCAGGGACATTCTGGATTCATATTCCTAGTCTATTCACTGGGTGTAAATTACTCAAGGAGTTATCTTCACCCTGGGACTAATTTGGCTGAGCAATGAAATCCAACGCTGGTCACTCTAAGCATTCTAGAAACCATATAATCAGTCCTGCCTTCCCAACTCCATGCTCCTCCATAAGAGTTTACATCTCTAGGCTAAAATCAGAACACTGTTTATTCCCCACAACACAGAAGAACAATGAACAAATATATAAATATGGTACCGTATTAACTATATGCACACTGTTGTACGATAGGTATCTGGAAGTTTTTCACCTTGTGTGGCTGAAACTCTGCACCCAATGGACAACTCCCCATTCTCCTCTCCCCTGCAGCCCCTGCGACCACCATTCTCCTTTCTGTTTCTATGAGTCTGATTACTTTAGATATCTCATATAAGGGGAATCAGGTAGTATTTATCTTTTTGTGACTGGCTTATTTCACTTAGCATAATGTCTTCAAGGTTCATTCATGTTGTACCATATGACAGGATTGCCTTCTTTTTAAGGCTGAATAATATTCCGTTGCATGTGTATGCAGCTGACCCTTGAACAACATGGGTTTGGGCTGCATGGGTCCATTTATATGCGGCTTTTTTTCAATAGAGACGACACAGTACTGTAAATGTATTTTCTCTTTCTTATGATTTTCTTAATGTTTTATGTTCTCTAGTTTACTTAATTGTAAGAATTAACAGTACCTAATACATGCAATATACAAAATATGTGCTAATCGACTGTTTATGTTATCAGTAAGGCTTCTGGTCAATAAGGATAATAGTAGTTATGTTTTTGGGGAGTCAAAATTTTACACAGATTTTTGACTGCATGGGGGTTGGCGCCCCTAACCCTCATGTTGTTCAAGGGTCAACTGTAATACATTTTCTTTATCCATTCGTCTGCTTATGGTTTAGTCTCTGTCTTAATCAGCTTATCTGTCAAGCAATCATTTTCATATATCAGAGGTTTCAGAGTCTTAGAGGTTTTCCTTAGCTGTATGGTCATCTTTGATTTTCAGCTTCTGTTTACAAGTCAGGCTCTAATAGTTCCTGTTAAATCTTCGGCAGCCTTCTCTGGAGGGGGAATCTAACTGACCTGTTTCCTTGGGAAAGCCACCAAATGTGGGGTATCTTTAGGACTTTGCTCTTTAGCTACTCAGATTCCCCAGAGAAGACTCTTGAGGGTGGAGCCTGGCTGGGAAGGGGCTTGGGGGAGGAGCCCCAGCACTGGTTTCTAGCCCTTCATTCAGCCTTGTTTGCAGCCTGTAGGCCTACCCTCAAGCTCTGCGCTGGTGTCTCCCTAACCCAAGGAGCAGCTGTTATACGCTCTTAAGCTACACACAGCTCTCAGTGTTTATGAGGTGGAGGCGTGAGACAAAGGATCTGGAGATGTCACTGTTTCTTAGATTCCCCATTTTCCTGGACATAGTCCCACCCTCATCCCTACTTCCAAAGGTACTTAATTAGCCAGTTCTGGAGCTATCTGGGAGGGGCTCTGTGGTATAAATTTGTTTGTCTCTCAGCTTTTCCCACTGCTGGCTTATTTTGGCTTTCTTGGGTTTGATAAATTACTTAATATTTATCCATCTGTTTTCTAGCTTTCAAAATTTTGTTATTATTAAGTTCTCTCCCAATTTCTTTGTTTTTGAGAATTTGTACCCTAAAAAAAAATTTCTTTATGATTTTTTAGTGGGGCCTGAGGCAGGAACAAAAGAAAAAGTCAGTTTACTCTACCATCGTTATCCAAAAATCATTTAAATTGTGTTTTTTAAATGGTGACTTAAATGATCAGCTTGGAGAACTCAGAGGTAAACTGGCCTTTGGTTTTTAGTCCCTTTGTTTCTACGTGCATGGGCCTGGCGGCAACCGTGCACACCCTTTTCTCTTATTCTGTACCCCTGTGTCAATCCTGACCTTGCCTTTTAGGCTGTAACACTCTTAGAGGAGGATGTGGTGTTCCTTTCCCTTAGGGAAACTCCAAAACGACTTTCTACTTCCACCACATGTTTCAAGGGCTTTCTCTCTGCCTAGAATATCTGTGCTCGTGGTAGTTTGTTCACGTTCAAACTCAAATACACCTGGAAAACCACTTCTCAAGAGGGTAGGAGCCCCGTCGCAAAAGACACAAGTGTTTCTGCTCTCAGGAGAAGAGACTGGTCCTGGGTCGGCAGAGGAAGTCCAACCCCCTCCCAGCTGGTTGCCGAGGAGCTTATACGGCAGTGGAGGCCGTGCTGCTCTCCAGGTGGCCCCTGTCTTGTGGATTATTAATAGTGTCGTCTCTGATGCCATTGTAAATCCTCTACCCTTCAAAGGCACTAAATTCACTTAATTATCTTAAAAATTAAAGAATATAGGCATTTTTTCATTATGAAATGTTAATGGAAAGGAAATAAGAACATTAGGTTGAAAAATGTAGGGTGACCTCTGGTTCACCAAGACCCATACTTATTGACCTTGTCTTTTTTCCCCTAGCATGTTGATTGATCCACTGTTAAATCATACCAGCCTATAGATCACCCCAAGCCTTGTCGTAAACCCTTGCTGGCACTTGTAGATGCAGAGAAAGTCCCCAGCCTTTCAGAAATGGCCAGTTTCAGGTATTTTGAGAAGTATGGATAGTTTTCATCCCCATTCCTGGGTTCAAGAGCGGTTTCTGGCGGAAATTATGAAGAATTAAGAGTAGAGTGTGTCCTGAGGAGGTGTGCATGGAGATCTTGTCTGCAAAAGAGTTGGGAAGAGCCTTCTGTTGCCAAATGTCCTTGTTATAGAAACACAAGCTCTGCATATCTTCTGATAAGCAGAGAATGGGATCACGTCTTCCAGACCTATAATTACTCTAGACATAGGATATTAACAAAACAAATCAAAGTCAGTTTCTCCAATTGTCAGTCTTCAACTTTTGTAAATATTTAAAAGGCACCATATCCCTAAATCAAAGAAGAGTGCTACAATCCAAAGTAACTACTGAATTAATAGCCAGGAAATAACACTTGGATAAAAGAACAATTTACTTTACTGCAGCAATAAATGAAAACACAGAATTATGAGTCCTGGAGCTATTTTGAATAATGTTCAAGAAGTGGGACTCTAGCTGGCTGGGAGTACCTGATATCCTTTGACCATGCCTCTTCTTTGTTTGGGTCTTAATAGTTAAGTGGTTATCAAAGGAAGTCATAAAACTGCCTCCTCTAAAATTGAAAAGGTAGCTTTGCAAAGAGGCCATAAAATGTTAAAATATAATCCTGGATCCCCTGACACATGAATATTACGTTTTGTGATGTTCAGAAAATGGGAAGAAACAACAAAGTGGGTGGTGGTCCAGGCCAAGCATTTCAAAGGCAGAATGACTTGTCGCCACCCCAGCCCACTCACTCACGGACTCCTCTGGACAAGAGCAGAAGTTGGGGGCTTTAGGATCCTGGGATTATGGAAGGCAGGGGACTGGGCTGTGGGGATGTGGAAGGGACCGCAACGTTCTTTATTTTGCCACACTGTTATAGCTCTTCCCACGTGCCAGGCACTATTCTGGCACCTTATGCATATCAACTCACTTGCTCCTCACGAGTACCCGAAGAGGTAGGGAGTATTTTTAATCCCATGTTACAGACGAGGCAACTGGAGTAGATGATAGGTAATCTGTTCAAATTTGCACAGTGGTGACTGGCAGAGGCAGATTTGAACCTGGGGCATCACCAGAGACTGGTTCCCAACCACTACACTGCCTCTAAAAATGGGCTGCTGCCAAGCCAAAGGGTCCCTCATCCTTGTTTTATGCAAGCTAACTTGGGTGCACCAGGAGCGGTGTTTGGGACTTAGATCCAGATAATTATCGATCCATTTTTCATGATGAGCAGCCTGGAACCATTTGAGAGGATAATGTTTTGGTCTTACATGAATTCATTTGGGAAGTTTCTAGGTTCACAACTGCCTTTAGAATAGCCCCAGTCATTAGCATTGTTTTGATTAAAGGGAACACAGAATCAGTTCAATACTCCCAAGACCATCCTGAAAAAAATAACTTCTCCTCTGAGGGAGCAGGAGCAGACTTCAGGCAAATGACATTAGCTTCCGACAGGAAAGCAGAGCATGCATGGGGCTGATACTACCCTTGGCCAGGCAAGAGTAAGGGAAGCAGCAAACAGGTGAGATGCTGGGTGGAGAGCAGGAAGACGAGGGATCCTTCTGTCTAGACAGGATCCTTTTGTCAGAAACCTGGGAAGGTTTCCCTGGACATTTGGGACACAGTTGAGAAATGCTTAAAACATATGTGTCACTCAGGTTTTAGAGGGACTAACGGTACTAGAAGTAGTTAGTGGTTTAGGTAGTTTACAGTCATATTTCTGGTGGCAAAGAGTGACATTTTAACGAATTTCCGCTCTTGCTCAGGAAAAAAGGAAACGATTTCTTTTTCTTTTTTTAAAAGATTTTATTTATTTGACAGAGAGAGACACAGCGAGAGAGGGTACACAAGCAGGGGGAGTGGGAGAGGGAGAAGCAGGCTTCCTGCGGAGCAGGGAGCCCGATGCGGGGCTCGATCCCAGGACCCTGAGATCATGACCTGAGCCGAAGGCAGACGCTTAACGACTGAGCCACCCAGGCACCCCAAAGGAAACGATTTCTCATTAATCCCAGTACAACGTTGCTTTCCTAAATCAACTTTCAAACAGGAAAGCTGGGCTATTTGGGAGCCCACAACCTGTGGCACGTGTGGGGGAAGATATGGAATTCAAAGAAGATAGCGCAACAAAGCTCCAGCAGCCAGCTGCTCAGCTGATGGAGGAGGTGCTGGCTGCCCCGCACATTTGCTGGTGACACCCACCTTGCGTGTCTACAAAACGCTGCCAGAAGCCACAAAAGGCTATGAAGCCAGCTGGTGGCCTGGGTGGCAGTAATGTGAAGCTCTGAGTCGTGTTCCTGGGGCCAGACATACAATAAGGAGATGACCAAACCCTGCAGCTCACGGGCTCAATTTATATGTGGAAACAGTAAAATTTAGAACATAAGAGAGAATATAAATGTCTAAGAATTGTCAAGAAATATTTTTAAAAGAAGAATTATAAGGCCCTATCCTATCTCAGGTTAAAGTATAAACATAGTATATTTTAACATGCTTCTATGTTAAAACATAGACTTTATGCCTTTGACTCCGCTTACACCATTTTTTATCTTGTAACTCCCTCTTCGAATACCTCTAAGTGTTCAATGTGGTCTGCTGAATGAAGTGAAATTCCTTAGCTTGGCATTCAAGGCTCTTCGTAAACATTGCCCATCCAGCGTTACCATCTGCCAGTCGTCTGTGGAAGCATCAGGCGGGGCATTTCATTATCCTTCTTCTCATCTCTCCGTCTCTGTTTCAGATTACTCTGCTCCCCGGCCCCCGCCATGGGGTTTGACTTCTTCCTTACTCTGTGCCAACTGAAATTCAAACGCCATCTTCTTTACAAGTTCATTTCCATTCATTCATTCATTCCTATCTCATCCTACGGTGATGTTGTCCTTCTCCGCAGTTATAGAAGTCACTGTAATATTTACAGTCACTTTATACTCTAGGGTTTTCATGTATACGATTTAGAGCTGGAAGTAGGTCCCTGAATCAGGTACGCAGATTGGTTTGAATGTGATTATTTGTAATGGGGGGGGGAGGGGTCCATAGCTTTCTTCAGACTCCTCTGTTGTTTAACATGGGTTCTGTAGCTTGACAAACTCACCAGGTGATCCTTCTGTACACGCTGAGGGCTGTTTCCTCCCAGAATCTTGGTATACACGCATACTTAAGCTTCACCTAAACAGTGGCAACACTTCCCATTACACAGCTAACCAAGTCAAAGGGCATTTTATGTATTTGTCTTTTTTAAGTGCATAAAAGCAAGGAGGATTTGTAGTCAATAATCACTATACTGAAAAAAAGAGAGGACAGTTTAAAGAAATATGAACTCTTAGATACAGTATGTCCCTTTTCTCACTAACCTTTAGTTATTCTCAATTACTGCTTAATTCACTTTGGTTTTCTAGGCTTGAGTACACTTATTACTTTGAATCTCTTAACAGGAGAATGGAACTTCTATCATCTCTTGACATGTGATTTTCAGAAATTTCACCAGAAGTTAAAAATCTTATATTTCTGTTTGAGCTGTTCTGGTTAAACAATCTCAGTGCTACCTGTTTCCTATTGATCTCAGGAACCGCCTTTGTTACCTTTTATGCAACAACATAAGCCTCGGGAGGCATGATGCCCACAGATTTTTCTTGTCATGGTGAGAACAAAAAGTAAAAGAAACATCAGAGTGGGTGTTCCTTTTGGAAACAGAGACACTTTCTTTTATGTGATGTCTTTTTAACACTGGCTCTTTCATATTTCTAATGTGCCCTTCTTTTTTATGTTTATCAATGAAATAGTCTCCACAGCAGCACTGTGGAGATAATAATAATTAAATACTGCATTTCAACAGCAACTGGTCATTTTTAAAGAGATTTTATTTTTTCTAGTATGTAACATTTAAGATAAAATTAAAAGCAATTCGATATAAGTTGTGTGTGTGTGTGTGTGTGTGTGTGTGTGTGTTTTAAAGGTATCAAGTGTTTCTTCTTTAACACATGCAGATATCCCAGGTCAGACGATGCAGTATTTGTTTATATATTTTCATGTACGATGCAGTATTTGTTTATATATTTTCATGTTCTCTGTAGTTTCTTTATGAAAGAAGATTGTTTAAGAGTACAAGATTAATCCGTCTTGCATTCAGTACATTACGGTGGTCTTAAAGGCAGTGGGTAAGGTGAAAGAGAATTAGCACTAAGAGATGATGATGTGTTGAATCTTTAATTTAAAATCAAGCCAATGGTCCCTGAGTGAGGTGAGCCCCGTGAAGTAATTTTTCTTTTAAAAAATGTTTCTGTTAGCAAAGTGCTTTCTTTTTAAAGTTTAGTCAATATGGTATATCAAAGTATTGTTTTGTTGTTGCTGGTGGTAGTGGTATATACATAGCCTGCTTTGTTCCAAAAAAAATGTTTAATGTGGATTTCAAAAATCCATGCAATAACAAAGAGTAAGAGAAAATAGAAAGAGCCCAGAAAGAGAAATCAAAGAGAAACTAAGGATAGGAATATAAATCATGATCAGAAGTGAAGTTACTAGACAAAATGCATGCCCTAGCGTCAAGACATTTGTATGGATAGCCAGAAATTTGCCTGTAAGCTTCCTAGCAACCACTATAAAGAGAATCTGGTATGTTAGATAATTTACAGAGTTCATAAGATTTTTTTTAAAAGACAGGGAACCCATAGAGACACAGCTATGCTATCTCTGAGTCTACAGAGAAATGTCTCTTGTGGTTTTTAGGGAAAAATTTCCCAAGCCATTAATTCTCAAAGAGTGGACTCCAGACCAGCTATATCACCACCTGAGAACTTGTTAGAAATGCAAATTCTGAATCAGAAAACTCTATTTATGTTTAACAAGCCCTCTGATTCTGATGCTTGCTAGAAAACCATTGTTGTGAACACGATCCCTTCAAGAAGCACAGCAGCAAATTACTCAGAGCTGGGGTGGCTTTGGGTGGTGTGCAAATTTGGGGGATGGAAGGCAATTGCTTTATTATAATTGCCAGAGTACAAGATTAAAAAAAATTGTTTACCAATGTATTCCAGATGCCTAGAAAAATGCCAATTACATAGCTACAGAATGACCAATAAATACGTATTAAATGAACACATAAAATGTTTATGCAGTTAATAGCAACAGCACAGCAACTCTTGAAGTGAAAAACCACTGATTGCTGAGGGTTTGCTATGCAATTCTTTGGACTCTTTCTTTCTTTCTTTCTTTCTTTCTTTCTTTCTTTCTTTCTTTCTTTCTTTCTTTCTTTCTTTCTCTTTCTTTCTTTCTTTCTTTCTTTCTTTCTTTCTTTCTTTCTTTCTTTCTTTTTCTTTCTTTCTTTCTTAATAAAAAAAGAAGACAGTAGGAATGGACCTTTTCTGTTTGAAAATTTTCATAATAAAATGTGGGGAAAAATTATTCACAGCCAACAACTGATAAAGCATCATCCTAACAATACTATCCTCTAAGAAAAAGTTTTGGCTCTATAGGGATTTGTGCAGTTATGTTTCTAAAGAGTGTGGCTTAAATTCCAATAATTGTTTTTTCTTGAAGCTATTTATTTACCTTGTAGTTGCCTAGAACTTGCCTAGAACACAACAGGTACAGGCTCTAACCCTACCCCCGACCCTACTTGCTAAGGGCCCTGGGCAAGAAGTTGAAGTAAGCCTGAGACTGGGCACGCTCCATGTAGACACACTAATAAACCTCTGTTGTGTGGTTGCTGTGAGGAGTAAATGAAATAACACCCACTCAGGGTCAGGGTCCAGCAGTGTTTGAAAATAGGGGCATCTGTAGAAGAAGTAGATGCACCTAGCAAAGGACCACCATGGAAACATTGTTTGAGCTTCCAGGAGCTATACGGTAGCTGAATCTGGATTCACACATGGATTGTCTTGCCTTTGCTCAAGTGGATACCCCCCATTGTTTGCACTCAGGCATTCACCAGCTACTTGTCCCATGGGAGACTGGTGAAGACTTTAGCTCATCAGTGTCAGCACCTCATCCGATAGCCACTCAATGGGTGTGACACTTGTCTGAGCAACAACACCTCTGCCCAGTCCCCAAACATATAATACCTAAGGCTACCAATAAAGCCAAGAAAGAGGGGTAGAGTCCCAGGTACCTGGAGGAGTGCTGGTGGGGGAGCTCTGCACACCTGAACTTGGGTGGGAAGCTGGATGATGACATCTGTGCATCATCAGTAATGTGTTATGTAATTATTTGTTAAAGATCTGCTACAGGAAGGTAGGGATTATGTCTGTCTCGTTTACTTTTGTGTCCTAAGTGTCTAGGATAGTTTTGCAGGGCTGTGCCTGGCACCTGGAAGAAACTCACTAAACATTTACTGAACGAGTGAATGAACACCTGATAATCTCACTGAAAGTTATTTTACTCGTTCTCCCCAACCATGCCACAACATCCTCTCGTGGATTTGAGCTTGCAGGACCTACTGCCAACCACCTCTGTGAATCCTTCATATGGAGACACACACATGTGCAGAAATCCAAGCTCAGGCAAAATTAAGTGAGTCAAGTAGCTTTCTAATTTTGAGTGAAACTAATGCACTATTTGTGCATACATCACCAGGGCTACTTGTAGTAGGAGACCCACAGAGGGACCTCTGAGCCTGTGGCCCTGGTCTTCAGGCTCCCGTCTGAGCTCATCAGCCGTGTGACTCTGAGGGGCAAGAAAGCCTGCTTCATCTCTCCAAGAAGGAGATAAGTCCTTGCAGTGGATACATGAGGGCAACATGGTGACCCTGTGAGGTTACCATGAACTTCTTCCCATGTCTTAGTAGTGGGAGGACCGGGGGACGTTTGCGGTTAGCCAAGCTTGGGTTGACTGCATTAGACTTCAGAGTTGAGAGATGTGAGATATGAATACCCTAAAGCAAATGCGGCCCATCCAGCTCAAGAAATCGCTACCTTTCATCTTAGCCCTGCTAGAGCCACCATCCCCTCTGTATACCGCTTCTCTGACTCACACACTTGGTTGGACCTTAATAGCCTCCTGCTCACCTCAGCCTCAACTTGCTGAGCTGTGAGTGCTGCTTGATCCTTGCTGCCCCCCTCTGCTGCAATATAACCCAGCAGAGGGAAGGCGCAGCCACTGATGCTTCTTCCACACTCTATGGTGCCTGGCAGCTTATAGGACACCTAACAGGGACTCTGTAATTGTGTGACGAGTGAGGATAAACTCTACACTCACTGGTAGTTTATCCAAGTTCCTAAGTCCACCCGATGAATACTCAAAGAGGAACAGGAAATTAAAGAATATTACAAAAGAGATTTATGGAAGATAACCTAGATCATCCTCTAGGAAATAATACAGATTTTATATCAAATAATATAGATTTAATCAACATTGTTTCCACTTAAAAGAAAAGGACACTTCAAATGTCATTTTCTTATAAAAACCATCTACTCCAATAAGTAGCCACTCTATATTAGTTTTAGAACAATCTAGGCATCTTAGAAAATAAAACAACGCACCCAACGCTGTTCACTTCTGCTGTTAGCCTTGGCATGCTGTAATTTTTTCAAAGGTTTGGATTTAGTGAGCAGGCATAGACGTTAATTTCACAAACAGAAACTTGCAAAAGACTAAGAAATTCCCAACTCTTGGTGGGAATAATGCAAAGAAAAAACTGCAACTTTATGCACAAATATGATATCAACATGGGTTGAATTGATAATTGCCTACATGCCAGGATGGAGGTCGGGGGAGATCTACAATTCCAGGTGAGCTCTCTCCTGTCTGCCTGAAACAGCACCCCAAAAGTGGTGCTATTTCAAAACGTGAGGCTGTCTGGGACATCAGCCCCTGGTGATGGGTCAGGGTTTAGAAACCAGTAATGGGGACGAGGTGGGTTGGTTCTGCACTTTATTAAAAAATGGCTAAAGATAAAGGAACATCATACTCCCTTGTTTCTGTGGTTTGAAATTACAGGCTTATCAAAGAATTTCCACTAATAAGAATTCATAGGAACAAGCAAACACTAATGCTGAACCATAATACCTAAGGCACAGAGGACACCAAGGGGCGTGGAGCCTGGAGACCAGTGAATAGTAGAGAAGGATAATGTTGGGGGATCAAAGAGAACTGGAAGCTCAACTTCCACTCTTTATGGTTTTGGTGGAAGTCCATCTGCCCCTGCCTTGTGTGTGCTGGGATGATGGGTCTCAATGCTCTCTTCCAAGGTTCCACACCCACCATGAGAACAGAGCTACAGAAGGGGAAAACTTGAACAATGGGATTAAAATTAGAAGCTAACAGCAACAGTGGGCCATACTGGGGGTGAAGAGGATGGTGTGAGTCAGTGACCAGGACTGGGTTTTGTTTTGGTTTTCCATTCATGTTATTGGCCTGATCCTATGCTTTCTCCCCTTGTTCCATACTCTGAATTCCATACTCCTGTTGGCCTGCTACTTGGGGTTAGGAGTCCAGTCTGTCTCCATGGACATCTGTGGTTGACCACCCAATCGTCATTTTCCAGTGAGCTGATCAGAGTACATATTTCAATATTCATGTATTCAGTAGAAACTATTTCCCATCCTGTGATCAAAAAGTATCGTAGAGCCTCGTTGTCACTTCTGACACTAAGCATCTCTCTGCTGTTGCCTTAGCATGTAGTTGAGTAGCTTCTTGGAGAAAAATAGACTCAACTTTCCACATGTTTTTCATGGTTCCTCTATGCTGCAAGATAAATAAGAATTTATGTGCTTTTACTTATAGATCCAGTAAATATTTATATTGGTTTGTGCCATAAAAGCCCATGAAGCATTCTAAAAGAAGTTTCTACTCATAGCGGTGAATAAAGCCATCACTTGCAGTAAAGAAGCAATCTGTCAAGTGAGGGAAGAGGGGTGTGGTGCTGATTCCTCAGCCACAATTCCCTGTCTTGAATCATACTTGGATTTATTCTCAGATGGATGGAGGAGCTCCTGAAAACACACTCACACGTACCTCCATGCATGTATTGTCATGCGCACACATGCATGTATGTGCACACACACTTTATTTTTAATTTGCTTTTTGACTCTATCAGGTATTTTATTAGTCCTTTGTGTCCTGCCTTTCTGTCAGGCCGTCCCCCACACCCAGATGGACATTTGGTCGTGTGCGTTGCTATCTGACTCCAGCTAAATGTGCTGGATCGGACAAAAATATTTTGGAAGTGAAATTATATCTAGAAACCCACATACAAGGGTCAGTGAAAATAGTCATAAATTTAACAACATGAATAATTTTCATTTAAACAAGAACTCAACCATGTTTCAACAGGTTGGCTATTTTTATCAGTTCCTAGTAGCATACGCATTAGAAGAATTTTTTTTTTTTTTTAAGATTTTATTTATTTATTTGACACAGAGAGAGACAGCGAGAGAGGGAACACAAGCAGGGGGAGTGGGAAAGGGAGAAGCAGGCTTCCCGCTGACCAGGGAGCCCGATGCGGGGCTCGATCCAGGACCCTGGGACCATGACCTGAGCCAAAGGCAGTCGCTTAACCAACTGAGCCACCCAGGCGCCCCAAGAATTTTTTTTTTTAATCACCATGATGCACTTCTTGAGATGTACTATATACCAAGCATCATGCGAAGTGTTTTATAGCATCTCATTGAATCCTCTAACAACCTGCTGGGTAATGTTCTATTATTAGGCCCAATTTAGCCCCACTTAGCATTAATGAGAAAACCGAAGTTAAGAATATAAGTAACTTCGCCAAGGTCACATAACTAGAAAACTGCTGGATCTGCCCCCTGCCCCCAATGTGTGTAATCATTACCCTATACCATCTTCACCACCATCTGAGTGCTCTCTTAGCTTACATTCTCAGTGATGCTGCCATGGCATTATTAATCCCAGATGTTCTCATCCATGCAGTACGTATGTATATATTTATCTTTGTAAGTCTGTCTCTCATCATTTATAAGTTCCATAAAGAAAAGATTAAGATTCTCAAATGCCAGCAATTATTATAGCCTAGTACTCCCTTCATGGCTTGTACTTAGTAAATGGGGGTTGGTGGTATGCTCAGTGCATACTGTCTGGGGCCAACAGTTATTTATGTCTTTGAATCTGAGTTTCGCCACCTACTAGAGCTCTGGCCTTGGGCATCTACTTCCTGTTCTGAAAAAGGAGCGTAAAAATAACTCTCATAGTCATTAAAAGTGTCAAGTGAGATAAAACACGTAGGACAGTGCCAGGCCCTTAGTAGGCCCTCAGTGGATGGCAGTGTATCAGTCTGCTAGGGCCGCCACAGCAAGTACCACAGACTGGGTGACTTAAAACAACAGAAATGCACTTCCTTACAGGACTAGAGGCTCCAAGTCCACGACTGAGGTGTTGGCAAGTTTGGATTCTCCTGTGCCTCTTTTCTTGGCTTGCACATGGCCTTTCCTCAGTGTGTAGGCATTCCTTATGCCTCTTCCTTTTCTTTAAGGACACCAGTCATTTTGGATTGGGGCCGCTTTTATGATCTTACTTAACCTGAATCACTTCTTTAAAGGCTCTGTCTCTAAACACAGTCACATGCTAACGAACTGGTTTGGGTTTCTTTCTTTCTTTCTTTCCTTCCTTCATTCTTTTTTTCTCTTTCTTTCAAGATTTTATTTATTTATTTATTTGAGAGAGAGAGAGAGAGAGCAAAAAAGAAGAGAGAGAGAGAGAGAGCACAACCGGGTGGAGGGGCAGAAGGAGAAGCAGACTCCCCACTCAGTGGGGAGACCGATGTAGGGCTCAATCTTGGGACCCTGGGATCATGACCTAAGCCGAAGGCGGACATTTAACTGACTGAGGTGCCCTAGGGTTGGGTGTCAACATATGAATTGCAGTGAGGGATGGGGTGGGACACAATTCCATTCACAACAGGTGGTTATTATTTTGCAGATGAACTAAATACTAAATTTCCAAATATTCAAAATAAATGATTTATGTCAGACTCAAGAGTGGTGGTCCCCTTCAAAATTATCCTGATTACAATTCCAGTCCTTCCTCTCCCTGGTTTCTTAGAGAAGACAATCTAGAGAGGCTTTCTCTCCCCAGCAAATTGTACCATATTCACTTTTGGAAAGAAATGCTGGGGTATCCAAGATACACTGGAGGAAAATATGATTTGTCAAGTTCGAGTTAAACATCTCAAAAAGTAAAGATCGGGGGAACTGTAAACTTGTCGAACATGAAATCAGCCTGCCCGTTCTGCCAGGGAAGGTGCTCCTCTTGTGGAGAGCCAGCAACCGAGTCATTCTTCGGCCTCATATCTTGTGGAACAAGCCCTCACCATCCCTGTGTTCCTATCATTGTACCTCTCTTATGTAGAAAATTACTGCGTGGCGGTGCTGTTGAGAAAAGGCCAGGAAAGATTTTTCATTCCCGCAGAGCCCTGGTGTGCCAACCTCAACCTACCTCACCCCCGTGGGGCCCCGTCTCTTGTCTGTCTCCCCTTATGAAGCCCTCCCCGGTGTCTCTAACCACCTGCAATCTCTCCCATCAACCTTCGCAGGATATTTTGCTCTCTTCTCTTTTATAGCATTTACCATAGTCTGCTCTCTGTTCAAGTTGTTGTGTATTCATTCTTTCGCTCATTCATTCAACAAATCCTTAGTGAGGGCTTCCTGGGGCACTTTGCAGAGCACTGTGTCTGAATTCATTTTCCCTACTAGACAGGGACTCTCTGAAGGGCAGGACAGAATAGGAATGGTGCCTACTTCAGTTTTGTACCACCCAGGGGGCAGCCACTTGGCAGACTTTCCGTAAGTGTTAGCTAAATTCGATTGACAGATATAAAAGGATACTTTCTCTGAGAACACTTTCCTCCGAAGGGAGGGGTGGGTAGGAAAATAAGAGGTAGCAGTATCTTGAGGTTTGAAGAAAAGCTCCATTTCCAAAAGACAGTAGAGTTAATCGAGGTTTCAGTTCTCAACCTCTGTCCTGAGAGACGGGCCCCCAGGTCAAAGGGATCTCGGCAGAGCTGGCGTGACGGGAGGACTAGGGACCAACCTTATCACAGGGGAACTACCAGGCAGTTCAGTATCAGCTGCTCTTCCCTCCTCTGCTGCTTTTGGAATTTGTGGATAACATGTTTCGGAATTCGTGTCCTGCCTCTACATAAACAGCAGTGATTTAATGATGTGAAGAGTCGTTTGATAAAGCTGTCTATAATGGTTTTTCTTTCCTTCTCCTTGGAACAAGGAGAGGGATAGAAGAATCAAAGCTTAATAAAGAGGCTTGGTTACAGACACCGGAAGTAGAACGTTAAGTTTTAAATAATGGGACTTTGCGGCTTTCCTGATTTTCTGGTAAACTCTCATAGTCTGATTATTGGGATCGTTGACTGTTAGCCCCGCACAAGAGTTAAGTGTGCAATTGCTGCTCTCTTGGTTTTGGCTGTGCAGAAACAGAGATCAGAAGAGGGCACGTGTGGAGGGCATGGGGCTGACAAGGGGAGGGGCAAGGGAGTGAGGGATGAGGGAAGGAAACTGGGCCATCAGGTGCTCACTGTATGCTCTGAACTATGCAAGCATGGGATAAGAGGGCTCAGGGGAGAAATGCCTCCAAAATCAACCTCACCTGATATAGGTGGCCAAGAAGGAGTTCTCTCAAATCCTTTGAAGAGAAATGAAAAGAAAGGAACTGGCATTTTCTGAGTGGGTACCACCGCAGCTAGTTTCTCTTTGAATATTCATGGCCCCGCGAGGCTCAGATTGGTTGACCAACTTGCTGGTAAGAAGTCCAAGTAAGTTAAGGAGGCATGAGAGCTCTGAAGGGTAAAGGGAAGGGAGGGGTGGAGTAAGGGTTCAGAGAGCTTTATCACTTTCCCAGCTGGGAACAAGGAAGGGGTTGCTGAAGAGGCCCGATGTATGAAATTCAAGTTGGAAATGAGAGAATGTGTGAGCAGGAGACTAAATCTATGTCAATCTTGGCTGGGCGAGATGGCTTGTACTTTTGAGGTATCTGGATCATTCAAAAAGAAAAATAAGCTAGCTGTCACCTGGGGTCCAGACCACAATGGGGCTTCCCTCCCCTCCCTCCTCCTCTGCCCCTGCTCCAGCCTGACACCAGGCAAGAAGGGCTGGAGACTTCCACATTTCTAAGACCAAAGTGGGGCTCCAGCTCAGGATACACAGGGAGGAAGGAACCTTGAAAGACGAGACATGGTAAAAGGCAGAGATCCAGGGGAAGAAAAGGAAAGAGCATGTGGGAGAGCGCTGAGAGAAAGGCAGGAGGAGAACTATGCTCTGGTGACCTGACAGGACATTCCTGAGGTCTGCCAGTGACCCTCTGTGCTGGGGGAGACTGCTGAGGACGGGGACCACGCACAATGTTCCATGGTTTTCTTGACTAGGTAACATTAGATAGATTAGCATGAACCTAAGGTATGTTCAAACCTCCTTTAAATTCCTCTTCTCGCTGTGGGAGGCAGGAGGAGAAAGAACATTCCCGGCTTCCCGAATCACGGAGGACCCGCCAGGGGATCAACCAGCCGGGACAGGCAGTGGGCCACTGGTCCAGGTTACGTTATTCAATCACTGTGTATCAGGGGACTTTCCTGATTGGGCCTCTTCATGGGATAACTTCTGAAAGGGATGCGCAGTGACTATGACAAATGGTATTATTATTCTTGATGAGTTGCTTCTCTCCATGTGAGAAGATTCTGCGT
Source organism: Callorhinus ursinus (assembly GCF_003265705.2). Classification (NCBI taxonomy): domain Eukaryota; kingdom Metazoa; phylum Chordata; class Mammalia; order Carnivora; family Otariidae; genus Callorhinus; species Callorhinus ursinus. Next base: position 53,182,572 of record NW_027397064.1, on the reverse strand, counting down.
GCCTTTGCACTTTGACCCTGTGCCTCCCATGGGATGGCACTACTTCTCTGCCTATTGACCTCAGGCTTGGCCATGACTTGCTCTGGCCCATGGGATGTGAGTGGGGGTGACTGCACACCACCCCATCTCACCCACATGCAGAGGGAACAAATCCATAGGGCCCATCATGTGGTTTGCCAACTCTCTAGCTCAAGCCCTGGAATGAAGGTGTGGGGAAGGAGCCAGCCAGAGCTGACCGACAGTGGACGTGTAATGAGAGCTAGAACAAACCTCTGCTGTGGTTCTTGCCTCAACAGAAGCTAATGAGAGTTGTTATAATGACCCTTTCCTTTGCACATTCTCTTTCTTTTATACTGCCCTGGCTTTTTTAGGGCCAGTGTCCATAGTAAAGGATAACTGTTACCATTCATGGATACTTTTCCTTCTTATCCCAAATGGTAGCAGACTTTGTATGTGACAGAAAAATCATGATAAAAGAAGAGGGAGAAAAAAGAAAAAGAAGAAGGAGAAAAACTGGCATATTGAGAAAGAAAAAGAGACTGAGTATAGGTCTTTGGGAGACTTGGCACCCTTGGGTATAAAAGCACAATGGCCAGAACTCTCACCTGAGCATATACAACCCGTATCAACACTAGAATGGGCTCCTAGCACCCCTAGGCAGAAAGCACCAGCTTCCACTTTAAATCAGTGGTTTTGATATTTAGTTCCATCCCAGAATCAAATGGGTAGCTTATAAACCCAGATTTCCTGGCCCTAACTTGAAATTCTGCTTCAGTAAGTCTAGGATGCAGGCCCTGGGGTCTTTATTTTCTAAGTATTCCCCAAGTGATGATGATGAGATGTCATGTTGGGACATTATCACCAGCCCCCCTCCACTGGTAGTCTTGCAGGACTGTGAGGGTTCCAGAGAAATCCAGACTCTGCCAGTGTTCTGGTCAGAATGCTGGTGTTGGATGCTGGTTTCTCCAGGCCAGGTGAGAGGCTGGACCCAGTACTGGAGAGCTCTGGAAATTCGAGGAACACCCAACCCTCAGTGGTCCTTCTTGGAGGGGGCCGGCAATGGCACAAGGGAGTGTATCTGTTCTCCTTGGCCCCTCCTCAGCTTTTCCCCTGCAAGCTCCTCAGGTAAGCTGAGTCCTTCTCTACCAGTGAGAGGCAGGAATGGCATCATTCCTTGCAGTCAGTCGAGCAAACCAGGAAGCCAAGGTTTCTTCTGCTGAAGTCTGTGTAGGGGTTGACAACCTGCCCTGTTGTTTCACTGCTTACTCTGGGGGGCCCTCTGAGCCTTCTCATGCTCCTTGGACACTGCCAGGAATTGGACCTGACCTCCATGAACAAAGGAAAATAACAATGCATAGGAAGGCAACCAGTCACCAGAGAGAAACAGAGTTGCTTAAAAGACACAGGAGACAATTTGCCCATCACCATCATCACCATCACATCTAAGGATTACTGCAGGAAAATGGGACCAAAAATGGTGACTTTCTTCAAAAAAATCTGTAGATAAAGTGAAGAAGATAGGTCCCATTTATATCCGAAGTAGTGAGTTGGAAGACCAAGTCAAAGAAATATATTGAAGCACAAAGAAAAATAGAAACATTGGGAAATCTAGAAATCTGGAAAGAAAAGACAAAATACCTGGTGGATAGATCCAGGAGGAAAATGAGCAAACACCAGGCATTCCAGGAGAGGAAAAAGCAACTTACTGAAGAGAGGAAATAATTAAACAACCGAAATAGGCCATCTCCCTAAATTGATGAAAGACCGAAATCTATGGAAACAATGAAAAATGCCCCACATCCTGATAAAATTCTGATAAGATTCCTTAAATCTAAGGTAGAAGGATAAAAAAATCTACCAGCTGCTAAACATTAACAATGAGTAACTTAAAAAAGAAAAGGAGTCAGATTGGTATTTGATTTCTCAGTGCAACCTTGAGAGCAAAAGACAACGGCCATGCCCATGTGAGACAAAAGTACTACAGCCCTGGATCCCTATGTCTGGCAAAGACAGGCTTCACCTGCTAGTGTGCAGGCAAGCTATTTGTGGCTAGGGAAGAATTCAGAGCTTGTAACCAAATGAGTGAGCCTGAACAGAGATGCGGAGAGAGTGGAAGATGACAAGAACAGGAAAAAGGTGGCGAGCGAGGAAACGTAACAACATAGAGGGTAAATCTCAATGGAAATAGTAAGAGATTGACTGGAATTATCTACTACCAGTGTCAATAAGACAGATAGTGACTGCCAGGGGAAAGTTCATAACCATCTAGAAGAAAAAGTATTACACTTTGACTGCAAGATGGAGGTTTGGGGGATAGACAGGAGGTGGGTAAGCCCTGGAAAGGAGAAGAGAGGGGAAGGAAAACATTTCATGATCACAGCTGGTTAGAGGTGGGAGTAGGAATGTTCTAAAGGTTTACAGAGGTGAAGGTAAAAGAAGCAGTGGGGAATTGGTTGACTGGTTGCCTCCATGTAACAGTAGGGTGTTCTGGGAATAGAATTCTCACCAGTGGAGGAGGAGGAGGAGATTGAGAAGTTGGAGAAGCACCAAAGACTTTGTCAGGGTCTTGCTTCACTGCTCCTGAAATAGTACCTGATGTTCCCTCAGCTGTGTTCTGTTTTGAAAATTTGTCTCTCACTTTTAAACTTGCCCCACTCTGGGAACTAACCGGCTCTTGACCTTGTTGAGTGTTTCACTTTGCAATCATTCACTTTGGGTACGAGCTGCTGGGAGCCTGGCCTCCAGCCCTCCCTGCACCAAAGTCACCGCACTTCCCTGCCAGATGGGCTAAGGGTAGCACCGGCAGTTTGCTAAGGAGTCTAGGCCAAACTGTGAGAGCACCTGTTGGTGTCAGGGCCAGGATCAGGATCTCATGATTCCCGGCCCAGGGCTCTCTCTACCAGACCCTGCTGCCCCTACCAAGTCCCCCTTCCAGTTAGAAGCAGAATTTACCAACTTTCAGGGTGCTCTGCTCAACCTCTCCCTTAAATCGGACTCTAGTTAGTCCCATTCTGTAGCTTTGCTTTGAGTATGCAGCATTTCAGATGACGAATTTTAACATAATGATCATATTTGCACTTCTCTACCAAGAAAATTCTAGCACATGGGAGCATTTTAATAAATCTAATAAATTATAAATAATAGAATTTATCCAAGAGAGAATAGTCTTAAAGTTGTGATTACCACTGAGAGGAAATAGTTGTCCTTTATGATAATGATTTGATTAAATGGAAGTTTTAGATTGAGTCCATTTTTTGGACCCGTATAGAAGAACAGCATGCTAACTCATCTAAAAAAGAGAGTAGACAAGATTGTAAATTTATATTCTGAAAATGAATCAGGTCATATTTCTCATCCTTCCAGTTACTTTTATGAAGACACACCAGGTGGATAAAGCCCCCTCTCTGTCTTACCTAGTCATACCTTATTAAATACCGAGATCACCCCGTGTCCTCTTCCTCATAGAAACAGTATACGGGTAATTCCTGGCAAAGTCATGAACCACCAGGTGAAGGAAAAAAGCTTCTTGCTCTTGCCTGGTGTTGCTGGATATAAACTATGGGCATGAGACTGCAGTTTTGTGGGTTTTTTTAAATTCTTTTAAAGGTCACAAAGGATAAATGATTACAAAAAAACTTCACCCACTGGCTCTAGGTTTTCACTAGTAAATCTCAATATTGATTTTAAAAGCTGCAAATCTTTTATTCAAATATTTCTGATTGGACCATAAATCCTCTAAATTCAAATCTTTTTCTGAATGAAAGATCTATAAAGAGAGATAATGGATTTCATGGGCTGTCAAAGCACAAAATGTTACATTTCATAGTTTGTCATTGAATGTGATATAAAACACCTGAAGGTAGATTATTTATATTGATAAAATTATTCTTTCGCATTGGAAACTGTTTTCTGGAGAATAAAAATAAAATATCAAAATAGCTTTTTTGCCAGACCTAGGAATGTTCTGCTTTTGAATTAGGTGGTAAAAAATTACGTGGATAAATGCCAAAAGCTATTTTCTTTGAGTCAGATGCAGAGTATGCTATTGCCAGGATAGACCAGAGTGGACTACTTTCCCAGCTATGCTTCCAATATATTTTAGCCACCATCTAACATTCTTTTTGCTGGATATATAGGAGTTCATCTTTTTTTAAAATCTTTTATTATTATTATGTTATGTTAATCACCATATATTACATTATTAGTTTTTGATGTAGTGTTCCATGATTCATTGTTTGTGCATAACACCCAGTGCTCCATGCAGAGCGTGCCCTCTTTAATACACGTCACCAGGCTAGCCCATCCCTCCCTCTAGAACCCTCAGTTTGTTTCTCAGAGTCCATAGTCTCTCATGGTTGGTCTCCCGCTCTGATTTCCCCCTCTTCATTCTTCCCCTCCTGCTATCTTCTTCTTTTTCTTTTTATTTTTTTTCATATTTTAACTGCCCTTTGTTTTGTTGGTTGATTTTTGGTGGTTGTTCTTTTTTATACTTCTTTCCCACAGGTCACCAAACATTAGATTCATAGTTCAGATGGATTCAGTATGTCAGAATTACACCTCTCTTTCTGGGTAGTGATTGTGGGATTAAGAAGCTAGTTAGCTTTGTTATTTTCTGTGGCTACAGACAGTGGTCCTCACCCCAGCCATCTTTCTTATCAATAAATGTGTCATGAAGGGGCTCATTAAAGGAATGTGGCCAGTAAAGCAAATCCAATGATTATAGCTCCCTAAAGAACTAGGAGTTGATGTGCCACAGAGACGGGTCTGGAAAGTCATCTTCCCATAGTAAAGACATCAAAGAATGCTCACTAGACAAAATAAAAGCTGGCATATGTTCATGTAGCTCTATCTATATAAATATAAATATATACATGTCTACTAATCTGCTATTGTAAGCCCCATACATCATTCTACAAATAAGAGCTGCAGTTAAATGATGCCAAATCATCTTTTAAAAGTTGAAAAATGTTGTAAAAATATTTATATTTAGAGACTGAAGTCTCAGTATACTGAAATAGCTCATGTATAAAGTTATAAACATGTATCATTTTCTCCTCTGTATTGTCATTTCCCTTAACCAATGGAACAAGGTATACCATACATTTAAGAGAAGGGCTTACCGCAAAAAGAATTATAGACTGTAGTTTCTGTCTTTCTTCTTCTTTTTTTCCTATGGACAGTAATTTCAATCCTAGCTTCAGTGCTGACTTGAGCAAGTTATTTTCCATCTCTGAGCTGTAGCTCCCCATTAGGTCAAGAAGGCCCAAATCACTAATCTCACATAGTTATACTGATGATTAAATTAAGATAACACATGTCCGGTACCTGGCACATAGTAGGTAAATTAATAATGAAAAATTATAGCTAGAATAACAGTAAAAATAATAATTGTCATTACTATTATTTTCATTACACCTCATCTGAATAAATTCTAAGGCTCTTGGCCATTTGGCATGGAGTATGGTCACCATTTTACTGTGATTTAGAAATTACTGTATTGTTACGTATTCCCAACTATGAATGGAAAAATGATGAGCTGGTCGGGAAAAGTAAGAGGTCAGATAAATCCGAGAATGTCCTGGGCAAAAGGGAAGATGGAGGCTCAGAGAGCTCCCTTCTCCGATCCTGAAAACTGGAGTTTAGGTTTCATTTACAACAGTACATAATCTCAGCCGCACATAAGAAACCTTGCCACCTCTGCCCAGTAAAATACAAATCACTGACTACCCATTTTTATTTTAGGCAGTTAGATAGTTAGTACATCGTTAATTCCTGCACATTCTCAAGCTCAATATCATTGTCAGTTCCATTTTATTTCCACCTCCTTTCCGAGATCCCTGGTTGGAGGTAAAGACCTGCTCCCTGAGCGCCTCTGGGTATTCGAAGGCAATATGAATCTTTAGGAGCTTCCCTTCTTTGAGGCAATTTACAACTCAAAACAGCAACACATTTTCTTTTCAGGGTAGAAATACTGACAATAAAAATGGAGCAGCTTTGAAATGTACATTACTGTAATTAAAGTGACGATCTTTGGAAATTCCTGAAACAAGTCTTTACTACAACTATTATTTAATAATAATTATTAATTATTAAAGGCTCAGGCTCAGAATAATATCAATGCCAGGAGCTGGATGTCCTTGGCATTTCAGATCACAGAATGTGGCCGCTAGCAGATGTCTCTGCTTGTTTTCTTCTTTTTTTTCCCAACTTTTAAAAATTTTATTATGTTATGTTAATCACCATACATTACATCATTAGTTTTGATGTAGTGTTCCATGATTCATTGCTTGTGTATACACCCAGTGCTCCATTCAATACATGCCCTCTTTAATACCCATCACCAGGCTAATCCATCCCCCCACCCCCTCCCCTCTAGAACCCTCAGTTTGTTTCTCTGAGTCCATAGTCTCTCATGGTTCGTCTCCCCCTCCGATTCTCCCCCCTTCATTTTTCCCTTCCTACTATCTTCTTCTTCTTCTTCTTCTTTTTTTTAACATAGAATGTATTATTTGTTTCAGGGGTACAGATCTGTGAGTCAACAGTCTTACACAATTCACAGTGCTCACCATAGCACACACCCTCCCCAATGTCTATCACCCAGCCACCCCTTCTTAGGACTTCCTGTGCCTTTCCTTTGATGACATGTAGCCCCAGGCCAGCATGCGCTCAGACTGGTGCTGCCTGTTACAGAAGCCATGAGCAGGTGGACTTTGAAACAGGTGGGGTCAAAAGTGGCTGGGCAAAGCTGATACTCTACCATACGAAGTACAATGCCCACGAGGGCACAAGGTCTCAGGAAGGGTGCAGTAAAGTCACTTTTTAGCTTCATTTAATCGAGTATTTACCAGAACACTTTTGGTGGGTGGGTGGCACATTATTAATATTCTGTGGAAGGGTGTTCTAATGGGACACCAGTTTGGAAAACATTAGCTAGAGCTAGGCTTTTCATTCCTAGCTCCATAATAGAATCACCTGGGAGCTTGAAAAAAAAAATATATATATACCAATGCCAGCCCTCTGCCCACTTCTTTTCAGTTGGACTGGGAGTGATACCCAGGCAGTGGTATCGTTTTTAAAGACTCTCTTCCCTGGATAAGTCTAATACCAACCAGGGCTAAGAACCTCTGACAGAGGCCTGCCACTTATGCCCCGCAGTGGTCCCCCTCTAGTGCGCAGACCTAGAGCTCTAATGTGTCAGAGAAAGACGTTTTCTCTGGGCTCGGATCTGGATCACTAATGGATCTTGAAGTGTTAGCTGACATGTTGATTTGCTGGTTTCACTGGCCCACTCCCTACCACACTTCCTTCTCTTTGGTAGTTGCCATGTTCAGTGGGAAGGAACAGGCTGCCTGTTTTACCCAGAACCTTCCCTGAAAACCTGTATCTGCTGTATCATGACTTCAGGTAAGTGAGGAATTGCTCTTCCTCATGAAAAACGGTGAGGACCTCTGTTGTAGGTAAACCTTCCAAGACGTTCTCTATGACTTATGATAGCCTATCTCCCACTTGACCTAGTAGGTGATAAAAATCCCTGAAATGTCCATCATTAGTGTAGTTCACTTGGGAAATGAAAGTCAGGGCAATAGCCTGGTACCTGGAGGCTTGGAAAGCCATGTCTAAAGTAAATTTCTAGCTCAAATTTTCACCTTGTCTCTGAGCTTTTCTAAAGTCTTACTGGAATAGAAAATGCATGTTGCTTCCTCCTTAAATAAGGAGCCAACATTTGCTGATTAAAAAGTCCAGGGAGAAAAACTGGATAATTTTATGGAGTCCTTTTATAATCTACTAAATAAATGTGATTCTTCAACCTTTTCATTTAAAGGTATAGGAGAAAGAGAAAAGACATTTAATATTTATTAAGCATCGGCAATGTGCTAGGATAAACACAGTTCTGTCTATATTGTCATAACATTTCATCTTCACACTATCCCTTAGGGTAGTTCCTATTACCCTACTTTTCTGACTGTGGAAAGGGAGGTTCAAAGGGCCTAACTCCTCTGTGGGCACTGCCCACAGTCCTGCTGGAAATGTGAGGCAGAGCTGAGCCTTGAGCCCAGGTCTTACGATGATGATGGTGGCAAACTCGGGCCCAGACCAACATTTCCCACCTCTGCAGAGTCCACCACAGGCAACAGGCTGGGACTCCAGTCTGAGCTTGATGACCCGTTTAGTGCTCAGAAAGTTCCATGTTTTTCATTATTTTCCTGCATCTTGACTCTCAGTTTTTTCTGTGTCGTCTCCAAAACGTCTCAGAAGCCTTTTCTCCTCAATGTTCTAGTCTGTGGTTTTGGAACAGAGTAAGTGGTAATGCTGTGTAGAAAGGCAGCATGTTCTGCCCCGGGGGTTTGTATTTCAGTACTTAAAAAACACATAGGTGTGCAGGCAGAGTTGCATAATGGTAAGAACATGAACTTTGGATTAGATCCAGGTTCAAATCTTATCCTGTGACTTACATTAGGAGAGTCACATTACCTCTTAGCCTTCAGCCTCTTCATCTATAAAATGAGGTAATAAGAAAGTCTATCTCCTAGACTTGTGACAGAACAAGGTAACAACTCAGGTCTCCTGTGTTTAGTATCCATGAGATGCGTAAATCCAAACATTTAAAAGAAGATTGAAATGTTTCACAACTTTCTGAGGCTTGTCATTTGTGAAACTCAGGTAGATTCACAAGTTTTGTATCATTTGTTGACTCATCAATTTCAGCATCAATTTATTGCTTTAGTCACTCCAGAAATATTTCTTGAGCACCCACCATATATCAGGCATCGTGTTAGGCACTGAAGATAAAGCAGTTTTCAAGTAGCCTAGAGTCTAGCTAAGGCAAATTTGCCTGCGTCCTTTTTTATACCCATTAAGAGATACACAGAAATGATATTCACATACTAATTTATTAATATGAGTCTACAGAATTATTACAATACTATTACAATAGTATTGGTTCTACAGTTAATACGTTGCCCGCTGTTAATTATAATTACTAGTAATTATGGTTAATTTCCAATCCAACTAACTCTCAGAAAAAGCAGACAGCAACTTCCCTCCATTTTGCTGCTTTAAGCAGCAGCTCAGGTGAATCTGCAGGGAAGAGTTTAACTTTTTTTTTTTTTTTTTAAGATTTTATTTATTTATTTGACAGAGAGAGACACAGAGAGAGAGGGAACACAAGCAGGGGGAGTGGGAGAGGGAGAAGCAGGCTTCCCGCGCAGCAGGGAGCCCAATGCGGGGCTCGATCCCAGGACCCTGGGATCATGACCCGAGCCGAAGGCAGATGCTTAACGACTGAGCCACCCAGGCATCCCAAGAGTTTAATGGTTTTTAGCTACTGAGAGTGTATATCCTTCCATCATACAGCTTAAAGTGATGAGGCTGGAGTCTCAGCAAGGACTGGGTGTCATCAGTCTAAGTATTTTTTTTTTCTTGTCTGGCTTACAGAGCATTCCCTAATTGCTTTGATTTCACATGTGCACCCAGTTGGTATTAATTTTCTGCTCTATGGTAACAACAAAAGAGTAAAATCAGAAAGAGGAAGTCTTGTTCTCCTTTATAGATAGATTACGTGGGAACGGCTGGAGGGGAAGGCAGAGGACATGGTGAGACGGCCTGTTATTCAAGGCCCAGGCCACCTGGACTTGCTCTGCAGCTCTCTCCTGGGTTTGCTCGGGGAGTGGGGCACAAGTCAGCCTGAAGAGTTAGGCAGAACTTTTTAAGGGCAGGATAATTCACAAGATTAGATATTGATAAAGTAAGTTATGGGATTGGTTTGCATTTAGAATACCCACTAAAGATGGCATCCTACCTCTAGTAGAGGAAGGCTTAATTGTTTCCACACTAAAAAGCTCTAATTTATCTCTCACTGGGGCTCCAAATTCAGCAGCACTCCCTTTGATCAGGCAGATAAGACTGGGAGCCAAGATTGATCTCTTCTGCATCTATGACACTGCAGATGAAAACTACCTGCCCTGTTACAGTGCTATTCTTTAACATCTGATTTTTTTTTCTTAAATCTGGGGGGATGGAAGCATCATGCTTTACACAATACTTATAAAATATCACATTGGCCCCTGAGAGGCTCCTGTGTTCAAATGTCGGCCCCCCCTTCTCCCCCCAGGCCCCTGCCCCCTCGCCCCTCTTCCAATGCCTCATCTTGATCTTCACAGCTGAAGTCCATCCGGATTGTCCTCCTTTCTAGCTGACAGCAAGAGAGCCAATGAAATACCTTTTCCTGTTGCTGGGTGACTACGGATATTTTGAAACTATGTCCCATAAATGCAGCAGCTTAAAAGCTTGCCATTGGCCCGTGGGGGGTCTTGTGCGCTGCTGACGCATTAGGTTGGCAGAAGAATGACAGGTGGGAATAGCTATATGCGAATATATTACTGGCCCGATGTTCCACTGCAGAGGAAAACTGTTTCAAGGCTGAGTGACAACTATTACATACGCTTAGAAGAAAAATAAATCTCCCTGAGTCTACATGTGGGCATCCTAAGAACAGTTATGGGAATACTGCAGAAAAAAAAGGAAAAAAAACACACAAAACTCCAGGTTTTCTTATCCTCAAATATCCTGCTTTTCATGTCACATTAGAAGTTCCACCTGTCTTAGAAATATACGTGTATTTCTACATACTCTTTGTAGTTACGTGTTGATACATTTTAAAGTCCAAACTTGTTTACACAGGGAAATAGTCTTAAACAATGTCAAGGAAGCCTTTTAAATTTTTTCTTTGTCTCCTTGTCTCTAGTGTCCTCTCCTTCACCTTCCTCCCCTGACCTTCAAGTCCAAAAATCCATCAGCCACAGGGTGTGGTCAGTGTCAGCACAGTACTGACTGCATTTTATCTCACTCTGTCCACTTAAAATATTTGCATCCTGGTGGGAGGATAAGCAAAGTCTTGTCTAACCGGCTTTGGGATTCTCTTTGCCGCCAGAGAGAGCTGTTTGGGTACAAGTAACTGCTTTTGCTAGCACCGGGGTTAACTGTTCATACACAAATCTGCCAAAGAGCCTCTAGGAAAGAATGTCCTTCTACTAAATGAATTCTAATGAGGCTAGGAAGTAGATTAGGAATTGAGCTTTTACTGTGAGTTTCAAACATCAGATCTTCGGGACCTTTGAGATGTTTGGCGTACTCGATCTGCTCAATTCTCCAGTAAGTCCTATTTAGTTCACGAAGAAATGACTACTCGAGAAGAGAGCTGTGGGTTTTTGGTTGATCCAGTTTAAAGGGGTTTTCCTGGGTCTGCACTGGTGACCCCAGGACTCAAGAGCAATAGAAAGATGCTACTGTGAGATGATCAGATGAGACAATTGTTAATGGGAAGTTCCTGGGCCAATTTAATTGGCACATTCCTGGAAGTTAGATTTATTTGTCTTATAAAATTTGGGTGAGTTTGAAAGCCAAATCAAGGTGACCCTCAATGGGATTAGTGGTGGAAATAGAAATGCTTTAAGGGTATAATAAAACATTCTTTTCAATAATGCAATCTAGAAAAAGGCTCTTGGGAAACCACTATGGCTGGCAGGTCACTGGTGGGTGTTGCCCAGTGTCTACAATTATGAATTATGAAGGGGGAGATTGTAAGTATCTCAGCTGGGCTCCAGGAAATGTGTGCTTTCCATAAGAGAGGCCACAGTAGGTTGGATAGGGACCAAAAGTTTCATCTTAAAGTTATGTGCCTGTGTACCTCACCTGTGAAGGCCAGCTATGTTACTATCTGCCTAGTGTCCCTCCCCTTCCTTCCTTCCTTCCTTCCTTCCTTCCTTCCTTCCTTTTTTAAAGATTTTATTTAGTTTTGAGAGAGAAAGAAAGAAAGAGAGAGACAAACAGACTCTGCACTAAGCGTGGAGCCCTACGCAGGGCTCAATCCCACAACCCTGAGATCATGACCTGAGCTGGAATCAAGAGTTGGACACTTAACCAACTGAGCCACCCAGGCGCCCCTCCCTCTCCTTTCAAGGAAACCATGTGTCTCACTCCAACCATGTTTTTCCATCTTGGAGCCGATATATTCTTCTATGACAATGTCCCTATCACAGTTGGTTGGTCCAGGGATGGGCCCTTGACCCAAAACAGACCAACTGGAAAACTTTCCTGAGATTCTTCAAACTAGAACTTGGAAATAGTTCTTTCTGGAGGCGGTTGCTGAAAGATGAGAAACTGAGGCCTTGACAGAGGCCACGTTTATCCCTTTGTAAGGAAAGCGAGGCTGCAGGGAGCATATCTGAGGGCTCAAAGCTGCATTGATACGGCTCTGCACATTTGGCTCAAGGGGCCCCTTGGGTGCTTGTTGCAGCCAGGTTCCTCTGCCTGCAGCAGTTGGCTTTGTCCAAGCACATTCTGTGGGGCATGTTGTCCTTTTGGTATACAGTGTACTCCTACTTGTGACCCTTCTCGGAAGGAACTTTGAGCTTACATATATTACACAGAGGAAGGAGATTTTTACCTCTGGGACCTTGCCACCACTCCATCCTGCCTTCTCATAAGTGAATCACTATGAAGTGGGAGAAAGAGCTCATGTGGAGACAGACACGTGATCATAGCCCAATGCAGACAGGGACAACAGAATACTTGGACCTTTGGTTTTTAAGGGGGTTATCAAAATAATCAGCCTTTGCTCTCACACATAACTCCTCAGAGAACCAGAGGAAAGTTGTTTTCAAAGAGATCACTGATGGTTCGAAAAATATTTTAGGCAGAAGAATAAGTTTCTCCATGGTTTTAAAGGGAGGGTGAATAGTAAAAAAAAAAAAAAAAAAGTTAAGTAAATAAAGGAAAATGGATAGTTTCATAAAAAAAAATAAAGGGAGGGCAAGTCCTATGATTTTTCATATTAGAGCAACGTAGTCACTGAAAGCCTCTCTCCCTCCTCTCTTTCTTTTCTGAGTTCTCGGGTTTTCCTGCTGGTCATGAGGGGAAGAGTGCTAAGTGTCCTTCAAAATCCAGCTGCAGGGGCGCCTGGGTGGCTCAGTTGGTTAGGCGACTGTCTTCGGCTTGAGTCATGATCCTGGAGGCCCGGAATCGAGTCCCGCATGGAGCTCCCTGCTCAGCGGGGAGTCTGCTTCTCCCTCTGACCCTCCCCCCTCTCATGTTCATTCTATCTCATTCTCTCTCTCTCAAAAAAAAAAAAAAAAAATCCAGCTTCAGTGTTTCACGGAGTTGTTTGACAAATTTAAGCCCAGTGGTGAAGATGGCCACCTGTTCCTGCAAAAACCATCACAAAGCTTGGTTTTCACCGAACTCCCTTCTGTCTCTGGAAAGGCCCAAGATGAATTATAATATATGTCAGGAAAAATGAACCTGGTATACAGAGGAATGGGATCATTCACCACAAGAACTGTTTGGGATTTACCCTTCGAGGGGGAAAAATCGCTTTTAGATCCCACAGCCTGTCTGCTGAAGTTGCTATTCCCGGATGCTGAGGTTTCTGAAAGCACACCTGCATAAGCAGTAGGCCTGGACTGCCTTCCTACTGTGTCACCTTAAAAACAAACAAACAAACACGCCTTTGCAGAGTCTGATGAAATCTGAACTCCTCCGTCTATCAAGGAACTAAGCCTTAGATTTCAGAAGGGCTCATCATCAGACCATAAGGACAGGGCCAAACCAGGACAAGAAGAACCTAAAACGAAAAGGGTTCCACGTCTATTTCGAAAGGGAATATTACAAATTCCGCATGCCTACCTAGATCAAGATTTCCTAATTTGTAATATAGGTAAGGCCCTGAAAAGAGAACTGGCACATGGTAAAATGTTCATTAAATATTTGTTATTTTCCATGTGACCATCACACTGCGAGAACTGAGCACATACTGGGTAGGCGAGTCCCAAAAAAGGACCTCTGGGGCAAGAAGTGACGCCTCCAAATGGGCGGTGTGCAATCTCCCTCAGCGGCCAGATAAAGCCACTGATGCCTCCTTTAAGGGCTTCTGTTAATATCCAATGAAATAAGCACAGTGAAAGCACATTGAATCAGAAGGAATGCTACAGCCATTAACAATACAACTCTCAGCGAGTAGCAATATTTAAAAGTATATAATGATTGGTGTCATGTTATCCTACAGTAAGCCCAGAAAATGTATTTTAAAGTCTGTCCACCTGTGGATGATTAATGGCAGGATGGTATTTTTATCCATGGGTAGGTTGAAAAAAGCCTGCCCTTTTTTTAAAGTTCTCACTAGCCCTTCTTACACTTTCCCCTTTCATGGGCATGTGGGTTTGATGACAGTGAGCCTGAAGAAGTACATGTAGGCCCCGCTCTGGGCAGCTTCCTGGGCCAGTGGTGAGGCCAAGCTGCACAGCCCCCAGCCTGGGGGTATGAGGTAAAACCTATTTGGAGCTTGGATCCCTTTTACAATGTGGTCCTGTAGAAAGGATTCTAGAGTCTTCTGTTAGTGTGACTGTCACAGATTTTTGATTTTTATTAAAAATTCTTACTTGTTCACACCTTAATTCCTTTTAGTCTCAACCATGTTTGAGGCCCTAGATGGAAACATTGGCCTGTACTACAAGCTAGTCTTAGAACAGTCTCTGTGGCTACTCTTGTTCATAAAGCTGAGTGTAATTTCTAAGTTTTGTGTATATTAGTGTCAAATCCAAAGATAACAAAATCCTGCACAGATACTGTGTCATTGACTAGGGATGTTCTGGTGCCTGGCTAAGGTGTTATCTTTGTAGACTCCATGAATTGCTTCCAGGGAAAGAAAAAACACCCAAAACAGAGTTCCTATTCCACCAACACGCATCACCAGCATTCCTAGAAAAGGGAAGAGTGCTGAATGGCTCCACCAGCTCTGGTAATGAAAGGAGTGCATTCGAAGAGATTGAGCACAGCCACACTGACAGCTGGGTTCCAGTCCCGCTACGTGCATACTGCACAATACGCAACCATACAAATAATTAATGGAGCCTCCGACCTCTGGATAGCTACCACACCACCTCACCATCACCTCCCAGCACCTCCACTGTGCCTCCCCTGAACCCACTGGCTCATTGGGATACAACCAGCAAGAGGGCTTTACCCAGGCTTTGTTGGTAAGGCTGAACCAGAGGGGAGATCTCCCCAGTCCTTCCACCTCGTGCCTCAGCAGATAAATAAGCTGCTGTGTCACTAACATATTCCAGGTCATGTGCACACACAAACATTATTAGATCTTGAAATTACTTTTAAATGACTGTCTTTTGGGTTTTAAAACCATTTTCCTAGAAATGTGGCTCAGCAAATCCTTACGTGGAGCAAGGATGGCACCCAGTGGCCAAAGTGTTTCATCTCAGATCTTGTTTTCTCACAGATTTTCCATTGCTTGTCTCTTTGGAGACAATGAATTGCCATCTTTTTCTAACACCAGAGTTGAAAGACTACATCACTTGACTATCTCTTTAAGCTAAAGTGTGTCCGTGCGCGCGCGCGCACACACACACACACAGACGCACACCCCACACATATTCACACATACAAATTGAAGCTATATACAGAGGCTAATTCAGAATAACATTCAAAAATCCTTAAAAATTTAGCTTAAAGTCTTATGTTAGAGTCATCATATTTCAGATATGCAGATTACTGTCCGTGATGTCCCTAATACCGTGCATCATTTATAGGAAACATTATACAAATGTAAGCCCAGTCTCCCATTCTTCACTTCATATCTTCCCCCAAATAGTCTCTAGTTCATGAGTTTTCATGCCTTAAACATAAGACTTTATCTCCTGACAAGTGCTTTATCCTTAAACTGATGTTCACAATCTCATAACCCTGTTATCTTTCTTACAAGGTACTTGGCAGGCCTGGAGAGCACAGGATAATAAAGTGGGGCTGTTCTCTTTCCTTTGAGCTTTCCAGATGTCGAGAGATTTCTATACAGCTAGATAGCCAATCAGACAGTAAGGAAGACAAGCAAGATGTCAGAATAATGGATCATATACCCCCTTGCTCAAAATGATGCAATATCTTCATAATGTTTGCTGTTTCCAATTTCCTTAGGTTTCTAAGCAGTCTGAAACCTCAGGGCAAGAAGTCACATGGATGGTACAACCACAATACAAAAAGAAGTTTCTAATAAAACAGCATTATATATCAATTGCCCAAAGAGTACCATGGAAAGCCTCTTTTTAAATGTCTATGTTAAGTTCAGCCCCAAACTCTGTTTTTCTCAGACATCATCACCATTCACACTTATCTGGCCCCCACACTGTCAAAATGCCACAGAGGTTCCAAGAAATCAAAAGAACTGACTTCAGGATAAAATTCCATGATATTACTTACATTTTCCTATTCAGAACTCGAAGAGAAGCATTATCTTCAAGGTCAAAACAAAACACTGTAGAGGAAAAATCAAGGCCAACCACGTGCATTTTTCTTGCTGGTTCTTTTGGTTCATGGTCACCTTGTATGTAAAGGGTAATGGCACTGCACTCACCAAGAGGTGTGAGGTTCAAGTATGATAATGGGAAGGAAAACGTTTTTATACACTGCTAGGTCATATTACATATTATTTGATGCATTAATATTATTTCAACATTTATAGGTAGCCCTAGTGTATACTTTCTATACTGATGAGGTTAAGATTCTTATCCTACCTAAAATAATCACTGATCTTTCTAATGAGTATTACTGTATAATGTTACCCTTCAAATACAATACAGCCATGGTGGGCTTTGGAAATCACTTATAATATATAATTACATCAAGCTGAGCCAAGTCTTCCACCAAATACCCAAATTTTTAAATAGAGCTTAAATTTAAAGCTTTGGGTATTTAGAAATTATAAGAACCCCAAGATGTTTTGTAAACTTTATGTTGATTTATGTTTTATTTCCCCTTCCCTCCTGGAGATACATTTTGTAGGCTCATAACATTATAGCATTTTATAGCTGAAAATGGCTTTGTCACTCAGATGAGGAAAGCTGAGGCCTAGCAATTTTAAATGAACCCAGAGGTCTGGTGGCTACTTTGGCTATTTACATGTTCGCTCTCTGTCCTATGTCCATGGCCTTTTGTCCATGGCCTTACAAAGACTGCTTCAAAAGGGACAGCTCTGGCAACTGAGACATTCTTTCCTAACTTGGTATTTCATGTTGGGCCTTGAGATCAATAGAATCATGATTTACGCACATTTTTAAGATTCTCGGTGGATCTGGTGTCAACTGTGAGAAGCCATGCCAAACTACCCAAAACAGCACATAATTTCAAAAATAGGTAGAAGGGACACAATGCAGGATGCTACAAATAAAAAGAACTAGAAAGGCATCCTGAGATTCAAGAAAAGAATAGTTTTAACAGATTTAGTCATCGGGATGGTGGTAGCAGGATACATGGGTGAAGAATCTTATTTAATACAGGCATGCCTCATTTTATGGCACTTGGCTTTACTGTGCTTTGCAGATACTTTGGTTTTTTATAGATTGAAGGTTTGTGGCAGCTCTGTGTTGAGTGAGTCTATCTAGCGCCATTCTTCCAAAAGCATTTGCTCACTTCGTGTCTCTGTGTCACATTCTCGTAATTGTCAAAATACTATCAACTTTTACATTATTATATTTTATATATATTATTATATATCTGTGATCAGTGATTATGACTTACTCAAAGCTCAAATGATGGTTCGCCTTTTTTTAGCAATAAAATATTTGTTAATTAAGATATGTACATTGTGTTTTTAGACATCATGTTATTTTACACTTAATAGGCTATAATATATTGTAGTAAACATAACTTTTATATACACCAGGAAACCAAAAATGCATTTGACTCGCTTTATTGTGATATTTGCTTTATTGCACTACTCTGGAACCAAACCCTCAACATCTCCGAAGTGTACTTGTATTATAGCAATTGCTGAATCAACTAAGAATTAATGACAAGGGGCCTTTGCCCACAGTAGGGAAGCTCAGATATTGTCATTACTGAACACTTCAAAGAGAGTATCCTAAACAAAGAAAATGAATCCCTTTATTTTCATATAGGTCAGGCTTCTTAGGAAACTAGCAACCAAGAACTTAAAACAAGGTGTTGAGATACAATTTGCAGACACTCTTACTGTCATAGATCCTTGCTTCCAAATTCGTTGTAACCACCTCTGCCATCAAAACCACAAATAGTTCAATGGATTTGGTAGAAATTTCTCCAGCACCCAGGTGCAAGACATGACTTTAGGAAATATAAAGGTTACAAAAAATGAGTAAAGACAAGGATTCACTCCTAAAAATGCTCTTGGTTTAATCAGGTGAATGGACAGGTGCATAAAGATTTATATGACAAGGCAGAAACTGATAAGTATAATGAAAAAAATGGCAAACAAGCAAATCACTTTTGCCTGAATTACAGTGAGAATGACTTCACAGAGGGCACAACCGAGCAGGAGCAGATGGATTGTCAGGACTCTAAATGTGCTGAGATAGAAACAGGAATGGGGACCGAGATCGGGAAGGGCAGAGAATGGACAGAAAATATCAAATAGAGCTCATGTGAAGGGTGGGTCAGTGGGAGCATGGGAGGCAGGATGGAAAAGTGAACTGGAGCTGAGAGTTCAGAGCACTTTTTGTAAGTATTATTATAATGAATTTAGTTATTTATTTTAAATGTTTTAATTTGAGTATAGCTGACACACAATGTTACATCAGTTTAAGGTGTTCAACACAGTGATTCAACTTCTCTACCCATGATGCTATGCTACCATCTGTCACCATATGGTGACATTACAGTATCGTTGACTATATTCCCTCTGCTGTACCTTCTATTCCTGTGACTCATTCATTCTCTGACTGGAAGCTTGTTTCTCCCACTGGTCTTCACCCATTTTAATGTCCAACTGAAGGATTTGAAATGATGGAATCTAAAGGCTTACAGAAGATGTTGAGCTTTGTGAGAAGGCAACTGGCACCAACATACTGTTAATCTGGCCACTATGCACAGGATTAATTTGGGAGCCCAATATGTTGGGCATAAGACCAGCTTGCTTAAAAAATTTTAAAAAAGAGCGAGAGAGAAAGAGAGGCAGGGAGACCAGCTAGGAGAGCATGCATAACAAATGTCTGCATGAGAAAGAATGAGGATCCGAGCTGGTGGTGACTGTGAGGATGGGGGGAGCATGGGAGACATTGTGAAGTCAGAATGGAGGGACAAGCCCATGGGAGTTAGGAGATGTGAGGACTCAAAGGTGACTGGACAGTTATATCCAAAGTGGTCCTCTGGAGAGGAGGGTGAGGGGAGCATGGCAGTCAGGGGTTTGTAGCTCCTACGTATACTGAAGGAGATGCAGAGAGAAAACCAACCGTTACGATTGCTAAACCAAACCAACATCACTGAGGGGAGGGCACATCAGTTCTTTACTCCCAGTTCCATGCCTGTAGTCATAGATGGCTCTAACTAGAGGCAAACCAGAAAGAAGGAGAGTGATACAGTCCCAGATGCCCTAGTGTTCTGGAAAGCTCTGACCCCTTTGACCTCTATAGCTCCCTTCACCGTTCAGACGTCAGTGCTTTAACCGGGCCACACAATTGCCCTCCACTCTGTCTTCTCTGGACCTTCAGGACTCATCACTGCTCTGAAACCAAAAATGAACTGCCCTTTATTTCATTCCCTCAGGGTCAGACTCCCTGGGCCTTCACATGTGCCACTCCAGGAGTGCAGTGGACCAGCTGTGTTAGTGTGTGGAAGCAAGAAGGTGGGAGAACGCCTTCCAGGCACATCCTTCCTCCCAGGGAAAGTCAACATTCCTCATGACCTTTCGGAGACAGTGTCCCTTTTTTGTTTCCAAATGGAAAGAAGGGACAAATGATGGCTGATGAAGCTGATCTGGGAGGAGGTCAGGGTCACCACAGGATGTAACTTGGCCAGGTGAGTTCTTGAGGAGTCTTCAACTCATAGCCACATAGTGCAGCAGCAGGAAAGGCCGGCCCGGTTCCCCTCACACTGCTCCCCTCCCCAGGGTTGTCGACACTCAACAGTGACAAAGTGTAACCATCTTTTATCTGACCTAACATTCCATGAAGACACAATTCATAAAGAGAAGCCCAGATGAACATGTGGACATTCGGACACAAAGCACTCCAACGGACTTCTGGACATGGCCCAAGCAGTGCAGGCTGCCCGGCCCGGCCGGCTGCCACAGGAGCAGGGCATGCCCTTTTGGATGCCGATTCCCGGATATTTCCCCCGCAGCCAGTTTCCTACTGAAGGTTCAAGAGCTCCCTGATGACACACAAAAAATCTCGGAAATTAAACTCGGCACAGATACTATTAAAGTAACAACAAAGCCCTCAAGTCAAGAGGCGGGGACAAGAGAGGAGACAGGATAGGTTAGGTGTAAGATGATTCCCAAGTTCCATTTATACTGTTGCGAGGTCATCTTCTAAACAATGTTAGAAATAAGCAGAGGTGAACCGGAAAGTGGTTGGTTGTTGAGATTTCCAAAGGCGACATTTCAGGAAGACTGTGAGGGCTGAGGCTAGAGGAACAAGTGGAAGTTCTCCTTCTCTCCTTGGCCCCCTGACGTCGTGGATTACCTCCTGGACTCTGGAGGTGTCTCTGTGGGAGCACCCGGCCTGCCGGAGAGGAGCCGGAAGGTGCTTCCTACTGACTGTGGTGGGGAACACAAGCTCCCCAAGCCTCCGCCACATGGTGCCCTGCCCTACCTCTCCTCTCCTTGGCAGCTGCCTCATTACTTGGGTTTGGGTAAGTGTCATGGTGTTACCCTCCGTCTACATGGGACACTCTTCCTCTGCAAGAAGCCGGTGCAAGGATTGCACTTTTCCCCCAGCTTTGGAAATAGAGTTGGCAGGCCAGCACACGTTCTGTTGCTGTGCAGTTAGAAAAAGGTGCGCCCATTGGGAGATCAGTCACTAAAAGGCAACCCATCAGTTGACCAGCCAAGTGGGGGCAAGCCCCAACTCCTGCCTCCTTACACAGGGAACCTCGTGCAGGACTTATGATAGACACATCTACCCACACAACTGCCAGGGCTTATGATAACATTTGAATATTTCAGGATCAAAGATGTCTCCTCAAACTGAATTACTTAAAAAAAAAAAAAAAGCCTAGTACATCCCATCCCATTGCTCAGCCTGTCCCTTGCCCTCTATCTTACAGAGGAGTTTGTAAGATCCTATTTTTGATGTGGCCATTCTTATTTTGGTATGTAAAGGCCACAGGGGGCACCTATTCCTTGGCACTTTACTTTATTTACTTTACCAGGATGTTAATTTGTGGTCTAGGCATTAACAGTGATAACTTGGAATACGCAAGAGGTAGTCCAAACCCAAACACCTAACAGGAGTTATCGGTGTTTAATTACTGAGGCAGTTAAATAGCGCCGTAAATGAGTTCATCTCTGGTTGCAGCCATAACCCATGCAGTTTGGAATTGAAAGAAGGGATGATAAAAGGTGGCAAGAGAAAATGAGAGCGTCCATGAGTTGACTTTAATTGGTAAACTGGAATATACAGTAGTAACTGTTTGGTCTGTCCACCACATTGGAAACTTAGGGAAGTGCATAAAATTACAGGAGCATATAATTGGTGTACTAAACTCATTTTCTTATGTTATCACATATGGCATCTTCAGGCTATTAAAAGTCTTTAAAACAGTCATCTTCAAAGAGATCTAATTGTCAATATGGTCTTTATACATTATTCCCGTTAGCACAGAGCAGAAGAGATATAAACAGGCACTAAAATCTGCCCAAATTTTCTGGGCACACCTTTCTTATTTCAAGTTCAAGGAAGATCAGTAAATGTTAATGAGGATGAAAAGCCGTTCTTTAGATCCTGGTTTCCTCATTCAATGCACAGGGCAACCAGCCCATAAAGGACAAATTATTAACATTATAACCTCAATCAGACTTTGAAAAAGTTAATTCATTAGTTCCAGGAAGTTCTGTGATCTTTTTGTGTATAGGTGGCCCTCCAAAAAAGACTGTTTCCCAAGGTATAAATAATATATCACAACCACAAAAATAAGCTTAGATTCTGACATTCGTAGATGAGCAATTAATTATATGTTGTTTCATGTACTTATTCTGGCTAGATAATCCAGGAAAACTTCTAGAATGGTTTTCACATTCTGACCACCCTTCACCCACCTACCACCACACACCCATGAAAGAGACTTTTCCCAACAGGAGAAATGGAGTTAACAGAACAAAACAAAACAGAAAGGAAAACATCTTTTCCTTCTCCTCTGACATGCTACAATAGGAAAAGAAATCCCCAATATAGACAGGTGTGAAATAGGAAGACAAGATATGAAAAAAGGTAAGATGATATTAGCCTCGCATTAATGATTATTAAAGACTGACTATAGGTTTATCATATATGAAATCTGCATTCCTTGAAACCATCCCACTGAGGAGTACAAATGGTAGTGAATTGAAAGTAATTAATTAATGGTGTGTATTGTACTCTCCAATATTATGGAATTTCCATCTCTCCTACTTATTTCTGAGAGTTCTCAGGGTATACCTAACTTGTCCTTAAAATGTGACCACTCAGCCTGCATCGATTCCTTCAGCTTCTGCTGGTCATTTTGATAGACGGTGCCTTCCCTCTGGTCTGAGGTTTCCTTTCCCTTGGGCTGCCGCTTTCTGTTGCATGCTACTGGCACTCTGGAACCCTCATGCTCTTGGGGTCATTTATTGCACTGAAATTGTACTAAAGTCCATACCTTTTGTGTCCATTCAAGTTTTTAGCTGAGAAGATGAATCTCTAGGAGGCTGGAGTAAGGGACAAATCCAAGAGACAAACCCCATGCTGAACTTGGAATCATCTAGACACTGATGCCTGTGGCCTCAATTTCCACTAGGAAGACTTCTTGACTAGGAGGCCTCTAGTCTCTTGTGTGAATAGCCACTTCTCACTGGTGTTCTTAACATACCTGAATCCTGGATGTGGTACAGCTTGGGCTGCAACTGGAATCTGGCCTATGTATGCGTGTATTTGACCTCCAGGTCCTAGAGGATGATATTTCCTTCCAAGCCCTGATTTCATCTCTGAATCACTGATCAATAGCTTGGTCCCAGCTGTACATAATCCAATACATTGACTCAGCCATTCTTAAAGGACGAAATTTTATGCATAACTCTATTCCAGATTTCAAATCTCTCTCTATATATAGATCTATTTTCTTTACTATCTCTGTTAAAAAATTATTGTAAGTAGCAAAGTTTACAATATATTTGAATGCAAGCATGGTTTTTCTGTACATACGGGTCAAAACAAAGCATTTATTTACTGCTATTTAGCTACAATGTTAGGAAACTGCCATTGCATATACTCCAGTGTGAAATTTCAGTAAGTATTTTTCAGTGTCTATGTGCAGGATTATTTTAAGCTCACTACATTTTAATGTTATTGCTGCAGTTATAAGACATCAGCTACTAATTATGATAATGTTTTATTTACTTTATATATCAAGAAAAAAAGCCATTAGGTTAAAATTATCTACTATATCTCAATTACATTGTGATAAGATATTTACCAATATCTTTCAGGATAAAATCTGGAATAAATCAGTTAAGTTAATATTCTTGATAATTTTTAAGATGAAATAACCCTTTGTTCTCAAATTTAAATACTTCGTATTTTTAGTGTGTTTGTGAGCTAACAATAGAAAAGCATGGCAAATTCCAAGACAATGGTATTTTCCTTACTCTAAGGAATTAAGAATTAAGGCTGAAGAAGGGGCAGTATGTGTAGAGGGTACACAGCCATGGATTTTGGCCCGCTGTGCCTCTGTGCTTGTCCCATCAAATAGCTCCTGCAGTCATATTTGTCCCACTGTGTGCTTTGCTATCTTTCTCCCTGCCAGTCCCTTCCTTCTTTTAGCAATGATGATAATGATAATAACAGTAAACATATAAGACAGTAAGAACAGTAAAATATTTGCAGCAAGTTATTTCCCTAAATCAGATTTCTAGGTAACCAAGCTTTATTAAAGTATAAAAGCTTTACCTATTTTTGATGGACTTATTTATAAAATATATAGATGATATGAAAAATAATCATATGTAACCATGGTTTTTAACATTTTCTTAATGAATAATTGTTTTGAATTACAGAACACTGATACTTTTTGGATTCATTCATTCATTCATTCATTCATCCATCAATTCAACAAATATTTGCTAAGTACTACCATGTTCCCAGAACTATAGGGATAGAGCAGTGAACACAACATACAAAAAGTGCTGCTCGGAAGACACTCACATTCTAGCTGATAGGTAGGATGTTTATCTCCCTAACAAGAGGGCCCTGACTGCCACAGTTTGGGTTGTTCTGTCTCCTTCTTCTGCTGTCAGCTGTTACCTCTTGCTGGCAACATGTCGCTCCTGATCTGGGTCACCAGCGCAGGTCTTTTCCTAAGCCTCTCATCCAGCCAATAGCACCATATCCCTGGCTGGAGCCCATGCAGCTCAGCTTGTGCCCGCGCTAAATGCACTGCTCCCTGCCCTTCTGAGCAGTCCCCTCATCCTTACTCTGAGTTTGGAGTCTTCCCTTGTTTCCTTTCTTTATTAGTGTGACTCAACTCTAATGATCTGATTTAGGGATCAGGTCTCTGTGCCATTGTTCCTGGGAAGATGAATGCATCTGCGTGTAAATGAAATGCTTAGAAGAGTAGCCATCACCAAGGGTTATTACTTACAAATTTCACAATACAAAACACTATCTTTCTTACGGTTGTGGTGGCTAACCTGATAATTCTGAACTTCCATGAAAACTTAAAAAGGCAGAGACCAAAGCTTTCAAAGGGGAGGGAAATCAGGTCTCCCACACTCTCATATTTTGACCATGACTGGTTAGAGTGCAGGGGAAGGGACAAGAATTCTGGGTTGCCTTTAAGAGAATGGTGGTGACTGAGGTGAAAAAGGGTATCTAGGGCACCTGGCTGACTCAGTTGGTAGAACATATGACTCTTGATCTTGGGGTTGTGAGTTTGGGTCCCATGTTGGGTGTAGAGATTACTTAAAGATACAATCTTAAAAAAAAGAGAAAGAATGTCTAAGCCTCATTCACAGACTTATCGTATGTTAGAGCTGGAAGAAGGTCCCACTGAACAGCAGTGAATACCGTGGTTAGGAACTCCAGTTCTGGGGCCAGATTGCCTGGCTATACGCCTTACAGTCATTTGACCTTGGCTGTCTACTTAACATCTCCACGCCTCAATTGACTCCTATGTAAAACAGTATGTTCTTCACAGGATTATGAAACTCAAACGAATTATATAGGTAAAATGCTTTGTATTGTGGTCCATAGTAAGCATATGGCAAATGTTAGTTATTATTGTCCTAATCTCTTCCTTATTTTTACAGATGAAAATATACAGATTTTTAAGTGAATAGAAAGTTGGAGGAAAAATGAATGCCAAAGCCAGGTGTCCCGATTCTCACAATATTACACAGATTTTTTTCTAATACCCCACATATTTAACAAATGGAAAGAAATAAATACTGAATCATTTAAATGATCATGAAGGGGATATTTAGTTTATATATAAGTCCCTTTTCCCCTCTACGACTGAAATATTCAAACACACCTTTGCCCAGTTCTTTTCCCTAATACCTAGTGGGCCAGACTGATTCTACAGAGGCAAGTGACAACGGGTCAGAATGCCATGTGAAGATTAACATTACGTACTAGCAAGGGCACCCTTTGCTTCCTTACCTTAAACTTGTCAACTTCAGCTTTTGAACATGTTGCATGGTATGACAGCACCTGATTCAGAAGAAAAGGAAAAAAAAAACCCTTTAATAACCAGACATGACTGTTTTCTGAAATTCTCCTGGCTTATAATAAACGCAGTTCATTATGTCACCTTGAAAATAGTGGATTTTTTTAATTGAAGTATAATTGACATACAATATCCTGTTAATTTCTGGTATACATCATAGTGATCTGATACTTTTATGCATTACAAAATGATGCCCATGATAAGTCTAGTTACCATCTGTCACCCTACATTTATTACAATATTATTGACTGTATTTTTTATGCTGTACATTATATCCCAGGACTTACTTATTTTCTAACTGGAAGTTTGTATCTCTTAATCCCCTTCACTGATTTCATCTGCCCCCCCCAACCCTTCCCCTTTCTGGTGACCAAAAGTTTATTTCTTGTTTCAATGAGTCTATTTCTGTTTTGTTTCATTTATTCTTTTCTTTTCTTTGGTTTTTAGAGTCTACATATCAGATGTATGATTTGCAGATATCTTCTTCCATTAAGGAGGTGGCCTTTTGGTTTTGCTGATGGTTTCCTTTGCTATACAGAAGCTCTCCAGCCTGATGTAGCCCCATTTGTTTATTTTAGCTTTTGTTGCCCTTGCCTGAGGAGACTGGTCCAAAAAAATTTTTTTGCTAAGACTGATGTCAAAGAGCTTACTGCCTATGTTTTCTTTTAGGAGTTTTATGGCTTCAAGTCTTACATTCAAATCTTTAATCCAATTTGAATTTATTTTTGTATATGGTGTTAAGACAGTGGTCCAGTTTCACTCTTTTGTGTGTAGCTTGTCCGGTTTTCCCAACACCATTTATTGAAGAGACTGCCTTTTCAACAGGGGTTTTAATGTACATGAAATTTCCAATAACTGTGACACAGATTGTTATCTGTGCAAGTGCAATGGAATCTATTATAAGCTGAATGGAACTGCAGCCCACATTAAAGGCTAAGGATTGATGCTTGGAGGAGCAAGATGGCAGAGGAGTAAGAGACCTAAATTTCATCTGGTCCCAGGAATTCAGCTAGATAGGTATCAAACCATTCTGAACACCTACAAACTCAACAGGAGATTGAAGAAAAGAATAGCAGCAACTCTGAACAGAAAAGCGACCACTTTCTGGGAGGTAGGACGTGCGGAGAAGTGGTCAAGGCGGGGGAAGGGAGCCTCCATCAGCCACCAGGGGCAAGTGATAGAGCCGCGGAGCACAAAATCAGAACTTTGAGAAGTCAGCTCCACTGAGGGACGTCACTCCAGTGGCTAAGCGGGGGGTGGAACCCTCGCTGGGACAGTGTGGTCTCAGGACCCTCGGGGTCACAGAAAGACTGGGGGTGCCTGAGTGCAGCAGAGCTCCCATGTATCAGAGCAGGTAAGCTGGCTGCAGAGACGGAGCTGAGGAGTGGGCTCTCAGCTCGGGGTTGCCATAAACTGTGATCTGTGGCACAGTCAGGCCACTGCTCTTCCAGCAGGGACCCAACAAGTGGCAGATCCGGGGAGACTCCCCTTCCTCCCCCAGGAGGAATCTGCTGGGTTTGGAGACTCCACACGGGGTCGTGTGCCAGAGCTATAAATGCTCAGTCATAGGTCGGGTGAGCACGGAGTGTGGCCGGAGACTGCGGAGATAGGAGTGATTGACTGCTTTTCTCTGGGGGCGCACTGAGGAGCAGGGCCCCAAGCTCTCGGCTCCTCTGGGTGGAGATTGGGAGGCCACCATTTTCGGTCCCGTCCTCCAAAGCTGTACGGAAAGCTTGCAAGGAACAAAAGCTCCCGAGAGCAAACCCGAGCAGATTACTTAGCCCAACCCAGCAAGGGCAGGGCAATTCCGCCTCCAGCAAAGACATTTGGGAACCACAGCAACAGGCCCCTTCCCCAGAAGATCAGCAAGAACAGCCAGGCAAGACCAAGTTTACTGATCAATGAGAATGGCTGAACTCAAGCGCTAGGGGAATACTGCACATAAAATTCATGGCTTTTTCCCCATGATTCTTTAGTCTTTCAAAGTTAATTTTTTGAATTTTCTTTTTCTTTTTTTTTTTGAATTTTTCTTTCCCCCTTTTCAGCCATCATCTTATCAATCCCTTTTTAAAAAATCTTTTTTATTTTTCATTTTTAGAGGCATATTCTATCCCTTCATTGTAGTTAACCTTATTTTTGGTATATATATGAGTTGTTCTCTCTTTAAAACTTTGGGATACAGTTTCTTCTAATAGACCAAAATATACCCTAAATCTCTAAGTGTATGATTTTGTTCTAGTCTCCTGCCTGATCACATTCTCTTCCCCCTTTTTTTAAAAAAATTTCTCTTCTTTCTTTTTTCAACCAACTTCTTATCAATTCTTTTTATAAAATCTTTCATAATTTTCATCTTTACAGTCATATTCCATCCCTGCATCTTATTTACCCTTATTTTTGTACATATACATTTTTCTTTCTTTCAAATTTTGGGAGGCAGTTTCTTCTAACAGACCAAAATACGTCCCAAATCTAGTGTGTGGCACTGATCTATTCACCAGCCTGATCATATTTGATCATATTCTTTTTTTTTCTTTTTCTTTTTTCTTTCTTTCCCTTTCTTTTCCCCTGGTGATTTGTTTAGTGTATATTTTTTGGGGGTCATTATTACCCTGTTAGCATTTTATCTATTCCCCTCTGGACAAAATGACAAGATGGAAAACTCACCTCAAAAAAAAAGAACAAGAGGCAGTACCGACTGCCAGGGACCTAATCAATATGGGCATGAGTAAGATGTTGGGCCTAGAGTTCAGAATGACGATTATAAAGATACTACCTGGGCTTGAAAAAAGCATGGAAGATACTAGAGAAATGCTTTCTGGAGAAATGAACTAAAATCTAAACAAGTCAAAATAAAAAGGGCTATTAATGAGGTACAATAAAAAAATGGAGGCTCTAACTGCTAGGATAAATGGGGCAGAAGGGAGAATTAGTGATATAGAAGACCAAATGATGGAGAATAAGGAGGGCAGAATTTGAGAGGTAATTGATACCATAAGATGAAACAATATTAGAATAATTGGGATCCCAGAAGAAGAAGAAGGAGAGAGAGGGGCAGAAGGTAAATTGGAGCAAATTATAGCAGAGAACTTCCCTAATTTGGGGAAGGAAACAGGCATCAAAATCCAGGAGGCACAGAGAACCCCCTCAAAATCAATAAAAATAGGTCAACACCCCGACATCTAATAGTAAAACTTACAAGTCTCAGAGACAAAGAGAAAATCCTGAAAGCAGCTTGGGACAAGAGGTCTATAACCTACAATGGCAGAAACATTAGATTGGCAAAAGACCTAACCACAGAGACCTGGCAGGCCAGAAAGGACTGGCATGATATATTCAGAGCACTAAATGAGAAAAATATGCAGCCAAGAATACTATATCCAGCTAGGCTGTCATTGAAAATAGAAGGAGAGATAAGAAGCTTCCAGGACAAATAAAAACTAAAAGAATTTGCAAACACGAAACCAGCCCTACAAGAAATATTGAAAGGGGTCCTCTAAGCAAAGAGAGAGCCTAAAAGTAACATAGTCCAGAAAGGAACAGAGACAATATACAATAACAGCCACCCTACAGGCAATACAATGGCACTAACTTCATATCTTACAATATTTACCCTGAATGTAAATGGGCTCAATGTTCCAATCAAAAGACACAGGGTATCAGATTGGATAAAAAAACAAGACCCATCGATATGCTGTCTGCAAGAGACTCATTTTAGACCCAAAGACACCCCAGATTGAAAGTGAGGGAGTGGAAAACCATTTACCATGCCAATGGACTCCGAAAGGAAGCTGGGGTGGCAATCTTTATATCAGACAAATTAGATTTTAAACCAAAGACTATAATAAGAGATAAGGAAGGACACTATATCCTACTTAAAGGATCTATCCAACAAGAAGATCTAATAATTGTAAATATCTATGCCCTTAACATGGGAGCAGCCAATTATATAAGGCAATTAATAACAAAAGCAAAGAAACACATCAACAACAATACAATAATAGTGGGGACTTTAACACCCCCCTCACTGAAATGGACAGATCATCTAAGCAAAGGATCAGCAAGGAAATAAAGACTTTAAATGACACACTGGACCAAATGGACTTCAAAGATATATTCAGAACATTCCATCCCAAAGCAACAGAATACACATTCTTCTCTAGTGCCCATAGAACATTCTCCAGAATAGATCACATCCTAGGTCACAAATCAGGTCTCAACCGGTACCAAAAGATTGGGATCATTCCCTGCATATTTTCGAACCACAATGCTTTGAAACTAGAACTCAGTCACAAGAGGAAAGTCGGAAAGAACTCAAATACATGGAGGCTAAAGAGCATCCTACTAAAGAATGAATGGGTCAACCAGGAAATTAAAGAAGAATTTTAAGAAATTCATGGAAACAAATGAAAATGAAAATACAACTGTTCAAAATCTTTGGGATGCAGCAAAGGCAGTCCTAAGAGGAAAGTATATAGCAATACAAGCCTTTCTCAAGAAACAAGAAAGGTCTGAAATACACAACCTAACCCTACACCTAAAGGAGCTGGAGAAAGAACAGCAAATAAAGCCTAAACCCAGCAGGAGAAGAGAAATAATAAAGATCAGAGCAGAAATCAATGAACTAGAAACCAAAAGAACAGTAGAACAGATCAACGAAACTAGGAGCTGGTTCTTTGAAAGAATTAACAAGATTGATAAACCCCTGGCCAGACTTATCAAAAAGAAAAGAGGAACGACCCAAATAAATAAAATCGTGAATGAAAGAGGAGACATCACAACCAACACCAAAGAAATACAAACAATTATAAGAACATATTAGGAGCAACTCTATGCCAGCAAATCAGATAATCTGGAAGAAATGGATGCATTCCTAGAAATGTATCAACTACCAAAACTGAACCAGGAAGAAATAGAAAACCTGAACAGACTCATAACCACTAAGGAAATTGAAGCAGTAATCAAAAATCTCCCAAAAAACAAGAGCCCAGGGCCAGATGGCTTCCTAAGGGAATTCTACCAAACATTTAAAGAAGAATTAATACCTATTCTTCTGAAACTGTTCCAAAAAATAGAAAAGGAAGGAAAACTTCCAAACTCATTTTATGAGGCCAGCATTACCTTGATCCCCAAATCAGACAAAGACCCCATCAAAAAGGAGAATTACAGACCAATATCCCTGATGAACATGGATGCAAAAATTCTCACCAAAATACTAGCCAATAGGATCCAACAGTACATTAAAAAGATTATTCACCACGACCAAGGGGGATTTATTCCTGGGCTGCAAGGTTAGTTCAACATCCACAAAAATCAATGTGATACAATACATTAATAAAAGAAAGAACAAGAACCATATGATCCTCTCAATAGATGCAGAACAAGCATTTGACAAAGTACAGAATCCTTTCTTGATTAAAACTCTTCAGAGTGTAGGGATAGAGGGTACATGCCTCAATATCTTAAAAGCCATCTAGGAAAAACCCACAGCGAATATCATTCTCAATGGGGAAAAACTGAGAGCTTTCCCCCTAAGGTCAGGAACATGGCAGGGATGTCTAGTATCACCACTGCTATTCAACATAGTACTAGAAGTCCTAGCCACAGCAATCAGACAACAAAAAGAAATAAAAGGCATCCGAATCAGCAAAGAAGAAATCAAACTCTCACTCTTTGCAGATGATATGATACTTTATGTGGAAAACCCAAAAGACTGCTAGAACTCTTACAGGAATTCAGTAAAGTGGCAGGATATTAAATCAATCCACAGAAATCAGTGGCATTTCTATACACCAACAACAAGAGAGAAGAAAGAGAAATTAAGGAGTCGATCCCATTTACAATTGCACTGAAAACCATAAGATACCTAGGAATAAATCTAACCAAAGAGGCAAAGAATCTGTACTCAGAAAACTATAAAATAATCATGAAAGAAATTGAGGAAGACACGAAGAAATGGAAAAATGTTCCATGCTCATGGATTGGAAGAACAAATATTGTGAAGATGTCAATGCTACCTAGAGCAATCTACACATTTAATGCAATCCCTATCAAAATACCTTCAACTTTTTTCAAAGAAATGGAGCAAATAATCCTAAAATTTGTATGGAACCAGAAAAGACCCTGAATAGCCAGAGGAATGTTGAAAAAGAAAAGCAAAGCTGGTGGCATCACAATTCTGGACTTCAAGCTCTATTACAAAGCTGTCATCATCAAAACAGTGTGGTACTGGCACAAAAACAGACACATAGATCAATGGAACAGAATAGAGAACCCAAAAATGGATCCTCAACTCTATGGTCAACTAATCTTCGACAAAGCAGGAAAGAATGTCCAGTGGAAAAAAGACAGTCTCTTCAACAAATGGTGTTGGGAAAATTGGACAGCCACATACAGAAGAACGAAACTGGACCATTTCCTTACACCACACACAAAAACAGACTCAAAATAGATGAAAGACTTAAATGTGAGACAGGAGTCCATCAAAATCCTAGAGGAGAACACAGGCAGCAACCTCTTCCACCTCAGCCTCAGCAACGTCTTCCTAGAAACATCGCCAAAGACAAGGGAAGCAAGGGCAAAAATGAACTATTGGGACTTCATCAAGATAAAAAGCTTTTGCAGAGGAAAGGGAACAGTCAACAAAACCAATAGACAACTGACAGAATGGGAGAGGATATTTGCAAATGACATATCAGATAAAGGGCTAGTACCCAAAATCTATAAAGAACTTACAAACTCAACACCCAAAGAACAAATAATCCAATCAAGAAATGGGCAGAAGACATGAACAGACATTTTTCCAAAGAAGACATCCAAATGGCCAACAGACACATGAAAAAGTGCTCAACATCGCTCGGCATCAGGGAAATCCAAATCAAAACCTCAATGAGATACCACCTCACACCCGTCAGAATGGCTAAAATTAACAAGTCAGGGAACGACAGATGTTGGCGGGGATGTGGAGAAAGGGGAACCCTCCTACACTGTTGGTGGGAATGCAAGCTGGTGCAACCACTCTGGAAAACAGTATGGAGGTTCCTCAAAAAGTTGAAAATAGAGCTACCCTATGATCCAGCAGTTGCACTACTGGGTATTTACCCCAAAGATACAAATGTAGTGATCCGAAGGGGTATGTGCACCCTAATGTTTATAGCAGCAATGTCTACAATAGCCAAACTGTGGGAAGAGCCAATGTCCATCAGCAGATGAATGGATAAAGAAGATGTGGTATATATATACAATGGAATAAATGCAGCCATCAAAAAACCCCAAAATCTTGCCATTTGCAATGACGTGGACAGAACTAGAGGGTATTATGCTAAGTGAAATAAGTCAATCAGAGAAAGACATGTATCCCATGACCTCACTGATATGAGGAATTCTTAATCTCAGGAAACAAACTGAGGGTTGCTGGAGTGGTGGGGGGTGGGAGGGATGGGGTGGCTGGTGATAGACATTGGGGAGGGTATGTGCTATGGCAAGTGCTGTGAATTGTGCAAGACTGATGTATCACAGACCTGTACCTCTGAAACAAATAACATATTATATGTTAAAAAAAAAAAGAAGATAGTAGGAAGGGAAAAATGAAGGGGGGGATATTGGAGGGAGAGACGAACTATGAGAGACTATGGACTCAGAGAAAAAAATTGAGGGTTCTAGAGGGGAGGGGGGATGGGGGGAGGGGTTAGCCTGGTGATGGGTATTAAAGAGGGCACGTTCTGCATGGAGCACTGGGTGTTATATGCAAACAATGAATCATGGAACACTACATCAAAAACTAATGATGTAATGTATGGTGATTAACATAATAAAATAAAATTAAAAAAAAATAAAGCCTAAGTATTTTATACCACGATGTTTCTATAGGTAGTTATTTTTTCAAAGGGACATGATGTGACTCAAGACCCAGTTACCAAAGGACATGAATACTTGTCCTGTGAAATGCTGTGGAACCTAAATAAATAAAAAGGTTGTGGGTGGTCTGTATGTGTGTGCGTGTGTGTGAACTGTGGCCGACACTATAGACAGCTGACTCAACTTCCATTTCTGGTCTATTCTCACTTGCTTGTTTTTATTTTATAGAAAAGATTATATTGATATGCACAACCATCTGTGATGTTTTTTGTAAGAGGATTACATTTCTCTGTCCTACTGATAGACTTAGTGTATGACTAGCTTTAGCCAATGCCATGTGGGGGAAAGTGACAGATACTGTTTTTGAGCAGTCTTCAAGAGCCATCGCATGGTTCTGCCATCGCCTGCTCCCTTCCACCATGGGAAGTGTGTAGCCCCCAGAAGGGCTGCTCTCTCAGCCCGGGTCCCAAAATGAAGAGCGTAGCCACAGCTGATGATGTGTCATGTGAGCCTGAGATCAAGCTCTGTGGTTTATCACCACGTTGTAATTTACTGATTCAGAGGCTTAAAAGTCAAAACTCGAATTCACAGGTTCCCTGCAGCTAGGGGTAATCATGTGGAGTGCATATGTGATGCTCCTCTGGTCAATGACATACAAGTGGGAAGGCTGGGGCTGCCTCTTTGCTTTTTCTTCTCTGAAAAACAGCTGTAAGGCTTGGGGGTGCAGCAAAATCTGGTATCTGTGAGGTGACAACTATGAGTGTGAATGACCGCTTGTGATGGGTAGTAG
This sequence comes from Callorhinus ursinus, assembly GCF_003265705.2. NCBI lineage: Eukaryota > Metazoa > Chordata > Mammalia > Carnivora > Otariidae > Callorhinus > Callorhinus ursinus. The sequence goes on along the minus strand of NW_027397064.1, from coordinate 53,148,209 downwards.
AACAGAATGGGAAAGAGAAATGAGTTTGGCCCTGGACTGCCCTGCCTCAGACTTTTTGTTATGTATGACAAATAAACACACATTTGCTTAAGTCAGTATTGGTATGTTACAAGGCACACACGCACACATACACACACAGACACACACACACATAATTTATCTATGTTATATGTTTTATGCTACCAATCCCATTCTTTTTTTAAAAAAAGATTTTAATTTTTTATTTGAGAGAGAGAGAGTGATATCACAAGCAGGGGGGAGGGGTAGAGGGAGAAGCAGTTTCCCCACTGAGCAAGGAGCCCAAAGTGGGACTTGATCACAGGACCCTGGGGTCATGACCTGAGCCCAAGGCAGACGCTTAACCGACTGAGCCACCCAGGCGCCCCGCTACCAATCCCATTCTTAATCTACACAAATTTCAAACAAGTAAGTCTAGGAAATGCTAACTCCCTCTTCAACTACCAACCTTAGACGCTGCACATTTGGTTCTGAAAAGTAGACTAACATGTTTTATTTTGTTAAATGCAGCATTTCCCAAATCTAATTAGCCACAGAACTCCCTTTTAGGTGATATATTAATCTAGTAACATACTAACCTAATAACCTATTGCCCAAAAGCTTTGAGAAAAGCTGATGTGAAGTGTGCACCATCTGTGTGACAGCAGAGGGGCCCCACTGGGGCAGTGTCACAGGTGGAGAACACAGCCTCTGGGGCCAGGTCGCCAGGGCTCCACCACTTCCCAGCTATGGGAGTTTGGACAAGTGGCTCTTTGTTTAATGGTCTAATATTAACACTAAACAGGTATCTCCTGCTGAACATCAGTAATCTATTCTTAAAAATCAGGTTCTACCTGAAAACACCCACAGGGATCCTGTTTTCCATTATTTTTAATTGAAAAAAATTATAATGCATGATAAAACCTACAAGCACTTTCTAAAACTTAATGAAAACACAGTAAAATTAATATGTATGTATGAAACAAAAAATGTTAGGTTATAAGTTGCTTCAAGTGTTTATTTTCTGATAATAACTGAAACAGTCTTAATAAAACATTGCTTTATATTCAGTATTATCTTCTCTCCCATTGTAAGCGCTTTGATCACTCGCTTCTTTTCCCATAGTTTTCTCAACACTTTTTATTAATATTCAATTACATTTCTGTCATATAAATATTTGGCAGAGTATTGTGTCATCTTATTATTATCTTCATTGGCTCATAAGTATTTATAGGTATTTTCAATGCAAAAATGACTGAACAGATTTTGTTCTTTTGGTTCAGTTTTACTATGGTAACTTTAATTTGGATGTCATTTTTTAAAAATTTTATTCTATTATGTTATGTTAGTCATTTTATTAAAATTTCTTACAACTTATAAGTCTCTCTTTGCAGACTTAATATTCAAAATTTGTCTTTACTTTAAAAAATAAAATTCCACAAAAATTCAAGCTGAAATTCAAAATCTTTGCCACCAGGTGGTGCTTAGCCAGGCTTTTGGTATTTAAGGCATACCACCCACTTGCCTTGTTTAAATCAAATTTTCCCACATCCTTTGTTATTTAAAAAAAACAAAAAAGGAGCCATTAATTCCACTTAATTGAAACTATTTGAATCAGTGAAGCAGACAATTATTGCCGATTCAAGACTTTTTGTCCACTTCACACCACTTACCACAGTTGGAGTAATTAGTTAGCTTGTTCATCACCTGCCTCCCCCACTATATTGTCAGCACTCTGAAGGATCAGATCTGGTTTGGGTACCCAGTGGATAACCTGTCCCTAGGAGTGTGCCTGATACTTAGTTGGTACTCAGTAAATATTTGGTGAATCAAGGAATAAAAAATAAAATGACCTTAAAAGAATCTCTCCATTTCCCATAGTGCTTCATTGCTTATATTATGAGTGGCCTTAATTGCTATCTTTTCCTCAGTGAAATCATAATACGTCATAGAGCATAAATTGAGCCATGTAAAAGGTTGCCAGATTTAGCAAATAAAAATATAGGATACCCAGTTAAATTTGAATTGCAGATCAACAATCGATATTTGCAAAATTGGGGATGAACTGATACTAAAAATATTATTTGTTGTTAATCTGCAATTCAAATTTAACTGGGTGTCTTGTGTTTTTATCTAGAAACTCTACTTCTACTCTCTGCAAATTAAAAAGGCTAGAAACAAATATGGGAAACTCTAAGCCACAACCCAAAATATTCATGTTCTTCCCCCATCCTCACCCAACAACATCTCCCAGTGACTTTTTTTCCCAGTATTTTATTTGGCAAACCTATCAAATGCCTGGAGTCTAGAATATTTTTAGCAATGCCAAATAACCTCATTAATCTAAGATCTTGTGACAAATCTATGGATGGATGCCATCAAGGGAAATAAAACAAAATTAATTCCTAATTACTTTTAGCATAGCAAATATTCAAAAAAGAATCATATATATATATATAACCATATAGCACAACTAATGACTAAAGACTAAAGATCAGGCAAATTTCTATAGTTGAGAATAAAACTGAAAGAATTATACACACACACACACACACACACACACACACACACACACACACACATATTGACATGGCCTGGAGATTTTTCTTTTTTTTTTTAATTGATTATTTAAGTATAATTGACATACAATGTTATTTAGTTTCAGGTGTGCAACATATTGATTCAACAATTCTACACATTACTCAAAGCTCACCACAATAAGTATAGTTACCATACAATGTTATTACAATATTACTATGTTCCTTATACTGTACTTTTCATCTCTGTGACTTTTTTATTTTATAACTGGAAGTTTGCATCTCTTAATCCCATTCACCTAGTTTGTCCATCCCCCCACTCCCTTCCGTCTGGCAACCACCAGTTTGTTCTCAATATTTAAGAAAGTGTTTGTTTCTTTTTTGTTGTTTTTTTTATTCCACATATAAGTGAAATCATATAGTATTTGTCTTTGTCTGGCTTCTTTCATTTAGCATAATACCCTTGAGTTCCATCCATGTTGCAAATGAAGAATTATATATATTTTTAAAGATTTATTTATTTATTTTAGAGAGAGAGAGAGAGCATGACCGGGGTGGGAGGGGCAGAAGGAGAGGGAAAGAGAATCTGAAGTAGACTCCGCACTAAGCTCATAGCCAGAGGTGGGGCTGGATCTCCACCTGAGCGGAAACCAAGAATTGGCCGCTTAACCAACTGGGCCACACAGGCACCCCAAGAATTGTATTTTTTTAACTACTATTGTCAGACCCTCTTGGATAAATGAACACTTCCTCCATGATTCCAGACTCTATTAATTTTATAAGAATTCCATCAACTGTATAGTTCATATCAAAAATCTAGTTATCCATTTTTAAGTAATAATATCTTTGAGTAAAAATGCTTTACTATGAATGCATTGTAATAGTTTTAAGAAAGAAGCATTTGCAAACCTTAATTATATAAATATTTTCTCTGTGAGGAACATTGTTAGGTTATGAGTTTAGCCATAACATACATACTCCTCAATTTTTTGACAGCTAAATAAAATTTGTATAAAGCTTATGTACAAAAGTAAACAACTGATCCACAGAACACTTGACAAATATTAAACTTTCACAAGAAAATTTCTATCCCAGGTAGCTTTATCTTTTATATCTATATTAAATTAGAAAAATTTTAAAGTAAAAAGTAGTGACTCAGTTTTGTTGGTGAACTCTAACTTGAGAAATCTTAATAGTTCCAAAAATAAGTTACTATTTTCAAAACCCTACCAACTTCAATTAACTTTTGGATTGAACTTGCTCCTAGCAAAACAAAAAAAGGCACAAAAAGCGAGATAAAGCAATCACCAGGCCCATGAACGAGAGTGTAAAGAACTCATGTTTTTGTGTCGAGCTTCTTCAGTGGGAAAACACAATTAATCACCTTTCAAAAGGAAAACAATGAGCTGAGCTATGAAACACGACCGCGGTACCAAGCCTTGCCCTCTGCCTCACGCGGTTCAAGACTAGAGCCAATGCCGCCTTGAATTCCCAGGAACTGCCCCCGAGTAGCTGACAGCAAATATCTCACATCAGTAGTTTTGAATGTTAATTTATTGTAGACCTGTGGGTCATTTGCTCCTAAAATGAGAAATGGACCATTACAGATACTGGCTGAGAGGAGCACAAATGTAAAGAACTACTTAACACGGGGGAGGCGGACAGCCCTCGCTGAGGCCGCAAATGCTCGGGCAGAAAGGAACCGCATAAGTATTTACTGAAATGTTTACAACTCTGGTGGCAAAAGTGGCACTTGGTGGCACTTAGAAACTAAACATATCAGTTAAGTTAAGCTGATCCAAAGTAAAGTCCCAAATAATTTATGTTGATGAGCTCCAAAGAAAGAAGTTTTGCTAGCAGCCGCAGGTGTCCAGCCAAGGATGATGATGACCCACAAGGAACAGAAAGCCAATTTACTTGGAATGACCTAACAGAAGTGCTGAGTGAAGAACCATACTCCAGGATTTCTTAACAACAGGATGACAAACCTCATAGATACTTCCACTGAATGAATGCGTAGAAACAAAGAGATCATCAATTTCTACTGTCAAGTATTTGAGAAACTACCTGCTTTTTAATGGAATGGAACGTTCACAAAGGGACTCCAGAAACCTGCGTCTGCTATGTGATCTGTTTCCATGACCTTCAGAATGTATCTGTGATTAAAAAAATATTTTTAAAGATTTATTTATTTGAGAGAGAGAGAGAGAGAGAGAGAGAGAGAGCGCGCAGAGGGAGAGAGAGACAAGCGGACTCCTTGCTGAGTGGGGAGGGCTCCATCCCAGCACCCTGAGATCCTGACCTGAGCCGAAATCCAGAGTCAGATGCTCAACCTACTGAGCCACCCAGGCGCCCCTGTCATAAAAAAAAAAAAAAAATTAAAAAAATTCTGAAACAGACTCGACCTTTTTGAATTTAAAGTAGAATGAAAATACCTGCTGGACCTGGGGTAATAAATAAAATTATCAATTGTCAGCCTGACTTTAAGATCAGCTGCTTTTTAACTACTACATGCAGGAAAGAAGAGCCACATCTGTAGTTCATATCAACACATATTTATGGTCTATCACCATGGCTTACTATTTGTAAGCCATGGTGATAGACATTTTGGGCTTCCTTTCCTCATCCTGCCGAATAAACTTTACTTGGGGGCCTCAATTTCATTGGCCTGCTGGTAGTCGTATGAACTACTGTGCTGAAAATGGGTGTTGAGGGTTACGGAGGTGCTCAGTGGGAAGGTTCACTGAGTCTGATCACTGATGTCGTCAGCACATTAGGCGGGAAGAGTGGTAGCATTTGTGCTATGCATGTGCAATCCCTGGAAACATCAGAATATAAGCAATGAGCCTCTGGATCTAACTCATTCAGTCCAAGGCTCTCTTGATGAAAGAGCTGCAAAGATATGTTTTGAGAAAATCATAGATGTCTAAATTTAAATGATTAGGTTTGTACCTAAAACATGGGTGTAATTTTGATTTTCAATTTCATTTTGCATTAGGTATAATTTATACTGACAATAAGCCTGTTAGCTCTGTAGCCAGCTGCTGACCCTCTGGAATATAAGAAACAGTGAACTTCTCATGTAAGAGGCTAAAAGATCTCCACTTGACCAGTAGGACAAATTAGTATGGTGTATAAAAACTGATTACAAGAAAGTATCAAGTTCCTACTGGGTCCATCTTCGTGGGCGCTTAAAAGAATCATCTTAGTTTTGAAATAACAAGTCTCCAGTTTTATATAGAAACAGAAAGAATATAAAAGCGTCTACCAAATTGTGTTCAGTGGGATGCGAGTTTGGTGTTCTGAAATCTACCTTGATATGATGTTCCCTATTAGAAGTTTAGGCTTTTTAGGTCAGAGTGAGACCTGCTCATCTTGGCTGGATTCTCTATTAATTAATCTTGACAGAACATACATGTCATTTTTGCATTTGTTTCATTCAGAGGTGTGGAGTCAACATCTCCATTGGTTTGAGAGAGCCCTCAACTTAGGATGAGGTGTGCATTCATCATTTATTCACCCAAGGCAAAGGCTTAACCTGATTATTCGATGTCATTACCAAATTAAAATGTTAATATTGGTAACAACACTCCAAATTTCAATCTAATCTTGAAAAGCAAGCCTTTAAAATACTTTCATAATTATAAATAGTACCCATTAACTAGGATATGACAACACTGACATTCATTTGGTAGCTACCCAAACTATCTTTCACCCTTTGCCTATAAGTTGATAAATATTGGTACAGGTACACTTGCTGGAGGATAACATATTTTGTGTTACATAAATCCTGAAACTTAACAGGTACTCTGCAACTATATGCAAATTATTATCTATAGAGATTAAGAAGACCACACATCCTTTGCCATTCTTCCCATGAGAGGCGGAGTCTATGTCCTTTCCTCTTGACTCCAGGTAGGGTTTATGACTACTTCACTAGTAATATAATGTATAATAGCGATGCTGTGCTAGTTGTACTGGGCCCAGGCTTTAAGTGACTGGAAGCTTCTATTACCTAGCCCATTAAATATTCTCTCTTGTAGCCCTGAACCACTGTGTATAAGGTCTGTTTACCCTGGGAGAAGCTCCAGCCACATGAAGGAGCCTGAAGGCTGAAAGGCCAAGTTCAAGGAGAGAGAAGCCAAGAAGCACCATGAAGCCACACATGTGAGTGAGTGAAGAAGCCATCTTGAAATACATCCTCCAGCCCCAATCACCCCAGCTGACACCATGTGGATCTGAGATGAACCATCTATTCCAGCCCTTTTGGAATTCCTGATCCATAAGATCATAAGCAAAATGTTGAGTGTTTTAAGCCACTCAATTTCAGGATAGTTGGTTAAGGAGCATTAAATAAGCAAAACAACATCAACCTTCGACTGGTTACCTCGGCCTTCAAGTTCCTATGTATTTTTATGTTGTATCCATCATACAGAAATGTGAAGTTCAACTCCTCTTTAATTTTCATAAAAAGGTCCATTCACATCAAGCATTCGTGAGTTCAGTAGATCATGAAGAAGGTTTTCTCTTCTTGTTCTTTCCTCCTTCTTTCTCTCTCTCACCCTTCCTTCTCTTTTTCTCTCTCTTCCCCCTTCCTCCTCCTTTCCTCTATCTCTCTCTCTCCCCCCCCTTTTTCTTTCTGAAAAACAAATGATGGGGTTACATCATTTCAAATCAAATGCCAGCCTCACCATTCTCAAAATGCCTCTTGATTCCTTCCATGAATGGGACATTTCACTGACCCTTAACCTCATAAGTTTCAGCCTCTCTTCATTTTTCTGGCTACCCTCCAATGTATTCTTCCCTTTTACCTTTTCTCCCTTCTCCCTCCATTTCAAATGTAAAATAACAAAATTCTCTCCTTTTCTCACACAGAATGTCTTCCACACCCTCTGGTTGCTGGAAGCAGTCAAAATCTATTCCCTCATATCTTTACTACCTCCAAGAGGGCTTGTCAAGGGTTTTCCCATAAAATGCTGGTAACCTATAGTTAGATAATATTTCACCCATGTTGTTATATATCAGAAGTTCTCATACACACCTTAAGTCATTCATTAGCTCAGTAGTTCTCAAACATTAGCATGCATCAGAGCACAGATGGCTGCGCCCTGCCTCCAGAGTTCCCTGAGTCAGCAGGTGTGGAGTGGGGTCGGAGTATTTGTATTTCTAACAAGTTCCCAGGTGATGCTGATGCTGCTGGTCTGGGAACCACACCTTGAGAACCACTGGTCTAAGTCTTACTCATGGATTCCAGGTTAAAAATGACTAGATTGGAGTGGACGTTCTTGGTTGGACATTGGAATGAGTAGAGAGGAAAGAGATAAAGTTTGTCCGGATCTTCTCCCAAATCCCAGTGTGATTTGAATAGTTTCTTTATTTGAAATGTTTCCTTAGCTTTATTTTACTAATTACACTTCCTATAACTAGGTTTCTTTTCATTTCGTAATTATGTTGAAAATGGAAATACAAAATAAATGAAATTAGTTTCATTTTGGCTTATAAAAGCAATTTGGTCAAGATCCTGTTTAAAATCATGTCATAAGTCAACTCTACGACATTTCTGAGCACAGAAATCAGAATTCATCCCCTGAATTGCCACTGGCTTATAGTATGACCAAATTCTCTCCTTATTCAAAGGGGTCAGCAGTAGTACTTGATTTTGTTTATGTGGATTAATTGATTTATGGATTATTTACAGCAATTATTTTTTAAAATTTTATTTATTTATTTATTTGAGAGAGAGAGCACTAGAGAGTGAGAAGAGCAGATGTGTGAGGCAGAGGGAGAGGGAGAAGCAGGCTTCCTGCTCAGCAGGGAGCCCAATGTGGGGCTCTATCCCAGGACCCTGGGATCATGACCTGAGCTGAAGGCAGACGCTTAACCGACTGAGCCACCCAGGCGCTCTACAGCAATTCTTAAGGCAAGCCATTTCCTTTCATTTAGTGAAGTTTTGTTTTCTTAATTTGTCACTACAGTACAGTAACAGTGGGAAGCAGTATACCTTGGCAGTTGAGCATAGGGGGCTTTGGAGTCAGACTGCCCAAGCTCATAATCCTGGCTCCACAAGCCCTGTAACTTTAGCCTTAATGGCTTATCCCATCTGAGGCTCAGTTTCCTCATCAGTAAAAAGGGGGAGATATCTGCATTTTTCATTCACATTTCACAGGCCAGAGCAAGTCCCATGATTCCATGTAACTTCAAGGGGGTACAAAAGTGTAACCCTACCATAAGCTCAAAAGGGACAGGATCAGACATACTTGGTCATGAGCTCTAATGAGTATCACAATAGATTAGGCAATCAAATAGCAAGTTGTGTTAGATTGTGTTGAACTTAGAGCAGATGAGTCCAATGTACGAATTCTAGTATATGAATTTCATGGTGTTTATTCAACTTTCACTTATTTCTTGATTCTCTTCTGAGTTTCAAAGAGTTGTGTTTGGTAGGCAAGATCTCCAAATAAGTGGGATTACAGTATGTGCTTATTAAATATTTTTTATATATAGCATATATAGTACATGTAGTATATGCCATTAAATATTGTTGATTTGACTAAACATATTCTGATACCTAGAGAAGAAAGTTATTTATAAGTGAAGGATTATGATTGTTTTTTTTTTCTGTTACATAACTTTCTGAATTGCTTAGATACTAATGTCAATCATTTCAATGTCCTTAGGGTGAAAGAAACACCCTATTCCTTTTGAAAAATTTGTATGTGGTAATAATTCTTCCAAGTTATAAAAGTTTTTAGTAGTCTCTCACTAAAGATCTCAACTATTAACACTTAAATGAAAAAGGCTACTTTTGGATTAATTCGTAGTGTGAGTCAATATAATCCTATATATACACATAATGGACTATAATTTACAACTGCTTCAAAATAAGTGTTCCTTTCCCACAATTGCATTATTCCCCACATTTTGTTTTAATGTGAGGCTGTTTTTCTTAATCATGTAGGTTATTATATGTATTAATGTTTCACAAATGCCTTTCTAATGAACTCCTTGCTTGTTTTTCTTGTTTGTTAATTCGAACAGAGGAGAATGTAACATTTTTCTGGACTAATTGAGCAACTTGGATTGGTTATTACTGGGTCTAAAACAACTATAGGGCCACCTGGGTGGCTCAGTCATTAAACGTCTGCCTTTGGCTCAGGTCATGATCCCGGGGTCCTGGGATCGAGTCCCACATTGGGCTCCTTGCTCAGCAGGGAGCCTGCTTCTCCCTCTCCCACTCCCCCTGCTTGTGTTCCCTCTCTCGCTGTCTCTCTCTGTCAAAAAATAAATAAAAAATCTTTAAAAATAAAAAAATAAAAAAACCAAAACAACTATAATGTGTGCCAATGGCTTTTCAAATCTACAATTTACATATCTGGAACTATTAGTAGTTTGATTTCACTTAATGGCATATTTCTAAGTTGCCCATAATTGAGTATTTATATATATTTATTTTCCATATCTCTTCCCTCATGGGTTTTGCATAATCAGCAAGGCTACTGTGGTTGCTGATTTAGGAGAAAGATACATTGCTTATTTGCAGTGGCTATGCAGGAACCATGGAGAACTTTATGTTTGATACAGCATGGTTTTGCAGGGAGCTCCCTCTGGAGTGAAAAGAGTAAGGAGAGACCAGACCTACTTTGAGCCACTGTCAACCTGACTAGGGCCACAGGGTGACTGGTTGCCATGGAGGGAAGGGAAGTCCAAAAATAAGACTAAAAAGGGCAATTTGTCTGAACTAAAAGTTGGTGGCCATAGAGATCAGATGAGATTTGAAGGAGTAAGTCAGGGAACAGCATTAACGCAGTTGGGTGTCTAGATCATGAGTCATTCATTCAACCAAGAAATATCTATTAAGGACTTAAATTGTGCCAAGCACTGTGCACATGGTCCCTGTCTTAATGGAACTTCTGTTTCAGCAGTAGAGAGTGTACTAACCAGGCAAACATATGCACTGAAATAATTGCTACAGAGTCAATTAGCAAAATGCTGAACGAGATTGGGGGTGGGCCGAGTGTGAGAAGTGGCACGAAAGTTGGTTAGAGACAGCCTTGCTGAGATAATATTTAAGGTGAGACCTGGAAAATAAGAAGGAACTAGCCAGGCCAAGGGGTAGAGGGAAGATATTTTGGGCAGAAGGAGAAGTTGCTTCAAAGGATAATGTGAGTGAGGCAGGGGTGACCTGAGATGAGGTAGGAGTGCTGGGCTGAGGCCAGGCCATCCAGGGCCTTGTGGGCTAATAAAGGATTTTATTACAATCAGTGGGAATACACTGAGGGTTTTTAGGCAAGAGACTGACATGACCTGGTTAGCTTTCCCATCACTGTGATCTTGGAAGCCCCTTCTCAATTATACCACCACTCCAACTTTTGAGGCATTCATTCCCTTGTTATATGATGTAGTTTTGCCTGTTCTTGAACTTACATAAAGGGATCCCCATGACATGTAGAACATGACCCTGGTTGCTGTGTAGGGGATGGATTGGAGGTGGGCAAGAGTGGATATAGAAGAGAGAATGGTGGCTGGGCTAGGACAGTGGAACTGGAGACTGTGATCTGTGGAGACAATGCATAGGGATCTAGAAAGAAGAGCCCCACTCAGGGAGAAAAGGACCAGAACCATGAAGTATTCAGCCTTTGTCTGTGTTGCTCAAGACCCTGCAGTCTAAGTCCCTGGCCTGGGTCCCATGCTTTGAAGGGCTCCACTCTGGCCTTCTTGGGGGATTCAATAGTATGTAAATGGACAATGAGAGAGGCCTAAGGCCAGTCACAAAGCCTTGCCAGTTGGTAAACACTGAAATCCAAGGGAAAAGGACATCATCCTGAAAACTCAGAGAAAATATACCTCTGATAGCATCTCATGCAAGGGCCATTACTTTTCAGAAATCTTATGCTTAGTGTCTTCAATAAGATATAAAAAGCTAGAGCAGAAAACCATATAGGTAAAATAGGTCTGGATGAAATTTTAAAAATAAACAAAGGATGAAATAACAAAGGTCAACTGTCACTTTCTCCTGGGTGTATCTGCAATAGCACCTATTTCCAGTTACTCTTTATTAAAGCATCTTGCTTTGTTTTCTTTATGACACATCATCATGAATTTATCTTGCTAACTTATTTGTTTACTTATCTACTGCTTGTCTGTTCCCATAGAATATAAGGTGCTTGAGAATAGGAATATTACTTGTTTGCTCACTGCTGAATCCTCAGTACCTAAAACAGTATCCACCACAAAGTAGCTCAACAAATACTTATTCAATGATTGAATACACAGCCAACAACATGCAAATGGGATAGCATATGGGAAAATTTCAAGGGAATCCAAATGATAATAGCAGAATTTATATCCTGATTGGAATTAAAAAAGATTTTTTTTTTTTAATGCAAGAGTTCAGGATGGACAAATCATTGGAAAAGAATAGAGAGGCGAGAAGTGGACTGACACTTATATAGTCATTTGTTTTTCAGCAAAGGTGCCAAAGTGATCAAATGGAGAAAAAAGAACTTTTTAACAAATGGGATGTATAATAAAATGAACCTCAACTTCTACCATATACAAAAATTATTGAGATGGATCATAGAGCCAAATGTAAAAGCTAAAACCATAAAGCTTTTAGATGCAAACATAGGGGAATATATTCTTGATTTGTGGGCAGGCAAAGATTTCTTACATCACAGAAAGCAACCACCTTAAAACTGCAAGAAATGATAAATTAGACTTCATCAAAACTAAAAACATCTGTTCATCAAAAGACACCATGAAGAAAATAAATAAGCAAGATACAGATTTGGAGAAAACATTTACAACACATATATTGGACCAAGGATCAGTATCCAGGATATATACAGAACTCCTACCATCCAGTAATACAAAGACAAGCAATCCAATTAAAAGTGGGCAGAAATTTGGGAGTTCACAAAAGATATATATAAATGGTAAATAAACACATGAAAAAATATAGAATGTTATTAGTTGTATATTTTGTATATTTATATTGTTGTAGATTATATATTTAAAATTAAAACCAGGATAAAATATCATTACATATTTACCAAAATGGCTAGAATTAAAAACAATGTTGGCACCAAATATTGATGAGACTGTGAAACAACTAAAACTTTCATAGATACTGGGTAGGAAAGTACAATGGTACCCCACATTGGAAGAAAAACATTTGACATTTTCTTATAAAACTAATATACAGGGTGCCTAGGTGGCTCAGCTGGTTAGGCATCTGAGTCTTGGTTTTGGCTCAGGTCGTGATCTCATGGGTTGTGAGATCGAGCCCTATGTTGGGCTCTGTGCTCAACGGGGGAGTCTGCTTGAGGATTCTCTCCCTCTGCCCTTCCCCGCACTCGTACTCTCTTTCTTCCTGTCTCTCTCTCTTTCTCTAAAATAAATAAATCTTAAAAAAATAAAACTAAATACACACTGACCTTTTGATTTAGTAATTCTAGTACTAGATATTAGCCTAAGAGAAATAAAACCATATGTTTACAAAAATACTTTTTACAAAATGTTCATACTGCTTTATTCATAGAGCCCCAAATTGGAAATAGCCTGTGTACTGATCAATGGGAGAATGGATAAACAAATTGTGGTATAATACCACAATGAAATACTAATCATCAATTAAAAGGAATAAACTTACATACATACCCAATATTGGTGACTCTCAAATGCATTGTGCTGGTTGAAAGAAGCATTAAATAAAATATTTCATATTGTATAATTTAATTTATGTGAAATTCTAAAATGGGTAAAACAAATCTGTGGTAGGAAAATCAAAACAGTGGTTTTCTCTAGGGGTGGTGGTGGGTGTCTCTGGGAAGAGGCATGGGGGAACACTTTATGTACTGTGACATATTAAGATATGATTCTTAGTGAGAAATAACAAAATTGCTGTTTTAAAACTGGTGTTTGATAGACATAATTATGGTACCAAAACAAAACCTATGTCTAAATAAGTATTATATAGTTATATAGTACTGAAAAATATGAGTAGTACTTTTGAAAAAATAAATGCAGTATGTAAATGTAACAATTTGCTCATGATCATGTAATTAAAATCCTATAATACATAAACAAAACCAGAGAACTGCAGGTAAATAAATGCACCACAATTCATTTTCCTACATAGTGAGAAGTAAAAAGATACCAGTTAATTTTTGTCTTTATTAATTAGAGAAATATTGATTAAAGAATGCTTTTGTAAAAGACACATAATAAAAAAATTCCACTCATTGGAGTAAAAAATCAAGCAAAATATAATCCACATAGTAAAACACAGAAAAAGCAAACCATAAGAAAGTAAAAACTCGGGAAGAATAAGATAACTTATGTAAAACCAAATCTTTCATCAAAAACAAAGGTTCTCAAATTGAATTTAAAAATAGAAAAATCCTGAATTCACCAACTTTACACCTTAAAGAACTAGAGAAAAAGCAACAAACGATGCCTAAGCCACGCATTAGAAGAGAAATAATTAAGATTAGAGCTGAGATCAATGACTTAGAAACCAGAAACACAGTAGATCAGATCAACGAAACTATAAGCTGATTCTTTGAAAAAATTAATAAGATCGATAAACCACTGGCCAGACTTATCCAAAAGAAAGAGAAAGGACCCAAATTAATAAAATTATGAATGAAAGGGGAGAGATCACGACTAACACTAAGGAAATAAAAATAATTATTAGAAATTATTATCAACAACTATATGCCAATAAATTGAGCAAGCTGGAAGAAATGGATGCCTTCCTGGAAACCTATAAATGGACAAGACTGAAACAGGAAGAAACTGACAACCTGAATAGGCCAATAACCAGTAACAAGATTGAAGCAGTGATCAAAAACCTCCCAAAAAACAAGAGTCCAGGGCCTGATGGATTCCCTGGGGAATTCTATCAAACATTCAAAGAAGAAATAATACCCATTCTCCTGAAGCTGTTTCAAAAAGTAGAAACAGAAGGAAAGCTTCCAAACTCATTCTACCAGGCCAGCATTACCTTAATCCCCAAACCAGGCAAAGACCCCCATCAAAAAGGAGAATTTCAGACTGATATCCCTGATGAATATGGATTCCAAAATTCTCAACAAAATCCTAGCTATTAGGATCCAACAATACATTAAAAGGATCATCCACCATGACCAAGTGGGATTTATCCCCGGGATGCAAGGGTGGTTCAACATTCACAAATCAATCAATGTGACAGAACACATTAATAAGAGGAGAGAGAAGAACCATATGGTCCTCACAATTGATGCAGAAAAAGAATTTGACAAAATACAGCATCCTTTCCTGATTAAAACTCTTCAGAGTATAGGGATAGAGAGAACATTCCTCAAGTTCATAAAATCCATCTATGAAAAACTCACAGTGAATATCATCCTCAATGGGGAAAAGCTGAGAGCCTTTCCCTTAAGATCAGGAACATGACAAGGATGCCCACTCTGGCCACTATGGTTCAACAAAGTACTAGAAGTCCTAACAACAGCAATCAGACAACAAAAAGAAATAAAATGTATTCAGATTGGCAAAGAAGAAGTCAAACTCTCTTCGCAGATGACATCATAATTTATGTGGAAAATCCAAAAGACTCCACCCCCAAATTACTAGAACTCATACAGCAATTCAGTAATGTGGCAGGATACAAAATCAATGCACAGAGATCAGTTGCTTTCTTATACACTAACAATGCAACTGTAGAAAGAGAAATTAGAGAAATGATTCCATTTAAAATAGCACCAAAAACCATAAGATACCTCGGAATAAACCTAACCAAAAAGGTAAAGGACCTATACTCTAGGAACTACAGAACACTCATGAAAGAAATTGACGAAGACACAAAAAGATGGAAAAACATTCCATGCTCATGGATTGGAAGAAGAAACATTGTTAAAATGTCTATGCTACCCAGAGCAATCTATACCTTCAACGCCATCCCGATCAAAATTCCAATGACTTTTTTCAAAGTGCTAGAACAAACAATCCTAAAACTTGTATGGAATCAGATGTATGTAGTTTATAAGAAATATGCCTAAAACAAAATAACCCAGAAGTAATAAAAAGAAAATGTTATAATCAGTAAGAAATAAAGATACATTAGACCTAAGGGAACAACATGAATGATGGCAGACTTTTCATTAGTAACAGTGAAAACCAGAAGATGGTGATATGTTAAAAGGTTTGAAAGAAAAAAAAATTGTCAACCCAAATGATAAGGTAAGCACTGGTTACCACTGATTTTGATTTCTTCTCATAAAAGTACTCTACATGTTCTATCGCTCTAATTTGCAGGTGATGGGGAGCCACTGATGGTTTTAGAGACAAATATGATCAGTAACTGCACTTTAGGAAAATAAATCTGTATGTTGAGTGTACTACGGGTGAGGAGAGAAGACAATAGAGCCAGGATTATTAGCTTGAATAAATAGAATTAATACAGAAAGAGGAATTAAAGACCTGAACCATGAAAATGGAGATACTGCAGTGTCTGCAGGATACCGCAGAACTGACTGGGACCGGCAGGGGTCTGGATGTGAAAAGCCAGGGAAAGAAGTTAAAGATAAACCACTGTAAATGAAAACATCATATCAGCATTCTGTTAATAACATATATTTGTTTTTTAATGGAGATTATAATTGCTAGATATGCTAAGTCTGAACTTTTGTAGGTATATACAAGAATCAAGAGTTAGCTGGAAAGAAAAAAGCTTCAAAGAGAGAGAGTGTGAAGTAGGTGTTGGTTGTGATCTCTCCTCTGTCATTTGTGATTTTATCTATTTGGGTCCTTTCTCTTTTCTTTTTGATAAGTCTGACTAAGGGTTTATCAATTTTATTAATTCTTTTGAAGAACCAGCTCTTAGTTTTGTTAATATGTTATACTGGTTTCTTTTTGGTTTCTACTATCATTTATTTCTGCTCTAATCTTTATTATTTCCTTTCTACTGGCTTTATGCTTTATTTGGGGTTCCTTTAGGTGTAAGGTTAGGTTGTGTATTTGAGACATTTCTTGCTTCTTGAGGTAGGCCTATAGTGCAATATACTTCCCTCTTAGGACCACTTTTGCTTCATCTCAAAGGTTTTGGGCTGTCTTGCTTTCATTTTCATTTGCTTCCATGTATTTTTTAAAATTCTTTAATTCCTAGTTAACCAATTCATTCTTTAGTAGGATATTCTTTAACCTCCATGTATTTGAGATCTTTCCAAATTTTTTCTTGTGGTTGAGTTCAAGTTTCAAAGCGTTGTGGTCTGAAAATATGCATGGTATGATCTTGATCTTTCTGTACTTGTTGAGGGCTGATTTATGACCCAGTATGTGATTTATTCCAGAGACTGTTCCATGTACACTTGAGAAGAATGTGTGTTATTCAAAGCCATAGTTTCCTTATTTTCCTGCTTAGATGATCTGTCCATTGCTGTAAGTGGGGTGTTAAAGTCCTCTACTATTATTTATTATCATCAATGAGTTTCTTTGTTTGCTATTAATTGACTTATATATTCGGGTGCTCCCAAGTTGGGGGCATAAATATTTACAATTATTAGATCTTCTTGATGGTTAAACCCCTTAATTATGATATAATGCCCTTCTTCATCTCTTGTTACAGTCTTTATTTTAAAATCTAGTTTGTCTGATATAAGTATGGCTACTCTGGCTTTCTTCTGACATCCTTTGGCATGATAGATGGTTCTCCATCCCCTCACTTTCAATCTGGAGGTGTCTTTAGGGCTAGAATGAGTCTCTTGTAGGCAGCATACAGATGGATCTTGTTTTTTATCCATTCTGGTATCCTATGTCTTTTGATTGGTGCATGTAGTCCATTTACATTCAGAGTAATTATTAAGACATATGAATTTAGTGCCATTGTGTTACCTGTAGAGTTGGTGTTTCTGGAGATGTTCTCTGGTCCTTTGTTCCTTTTTGTCTTTTTTTCTCCACCCAGAGTCCCCCTTAAAATTTCTTGCAGGGCTGGTTTAGTGGTCATGAATTCCTTTAGTTTTTGTTTGTCTGGGAAACTCTTTATCTCTCCTTCTATTTTGAATGACAGCCTTGCTGGATAAAGAATTCTTAGCTGCATATTTTCCCCACTCAGCAGTTGAATATTTTCTGTCACTTTCTTCTGGCCTGTGAGGTCTCTGTGGACAGATCCGTTGTAAACCTGAGCTGTCTTCTATTGTAGGTTAAGGACCTTTTTTCCTTTGCTGCTTTCAAGATTCTTTCCTTGTCTGTGTATTTTGTGAATTTGACTATGATATGCCTTGGCGATGGCCAGCTTTTGTTGAATTTAATGGGATTTCTCTGTGCTTCTTGGATTTTGATGTCTGTGTCCTTCCCCAGATTAGGGAAGTTTTCAGCTAATTTGTTCAAATAAACCTTCTGCTCCTTTACCTCTTCCTTTATCCTATGGGACTCCTATGATCTGAATGTTATTACATTTTACTGAGTCACTGAGTACTCTAAGTCTACCTTCATGGTCCATTACCTTTCTTTCCCTCTTCTTTTTGGCTTCATTATTTTATCTTCTATATCACTGATTCGCTCCTCTACTTCATCCATCCTCATTTTTATGGTCTCCATTTGTGTTTGCATCTCAGTGATAGCATTTTTAATTTTGGCCTGACTAGATTTTAGTTCTTTTATCTCTGTAGTAAGGGATTCTCTAGCGTCTTCTACTCTTTTTTCAAGCCCAGATAGTATCCTTATAATTGTTGTTTTAAATTCTAGTTCAGACATCTTACTTATGCTTGTATTGGTTAAATCCCTGGCTGTGAGTTCTACCTTGTGTTCTTTCCTTTGGGGTGAATTCCTTTGTCTTGTCATTTTGTTCAGAAAAGAAAAGAATAGAAAAAAGTAAAGCAAAACAAGCAAACAAACAAAAACAAAGCAAAAAACAAAGAAAAAGGGGGAAAAAACAAAAAACCCCAAGAAAAACAGAAACACAAAACAAGAAAACCAAACCAAACCAAACCAAACACAAAAACTAGGTCCTGGGTGGGTTTTGGTCTGCTTGTTAAAAGAATCTAGATCCCAATAAAATAAAATAAAAGTAGACCAAAAAATTCAAAAATGTGAAAAAATATATATAAATATAAAAAATAATTTAAAAATTTTAAAGGGGATTGGAAAATATAAGAAAATAAATGAAAAAATAATAAAAATAAAAGAAATAAAGAAAAAGTAAAAAAGAAGCTCAATCCTATTTCCCCTAGAGCTGAAGCTTTGCATCACTCTATAATCAATAAACTTGGTGTGAGCTCGCTGTTTGTGCTGGTCTTCTGGGGGAGGGGCCTGCTACGCTGATTCTCAGGCTGACTTGGCTCAGTGGAAATGAGTCTCCAGGGCATAGGGAGGCAGGGCTTGGTGTACAAGGCTCCAGCCTCCACTAGGTGGTGCTGTTTTGCTCCTTGAAGGCTTTCAGCACTGATGGGCAGGATGAAATGGCTGCGCCCTGCTCTCTAGCCTCAGACCTGAAAGTTCAAGGCCCCTACTCTTCAGTGAGCCCTCACAGAAAAGCAATCAATCACCCTATTTGTTTCCCTGGTTTCTGTATGAACCCTGCGTTCAAAGTGGCAAGTAAAAAGTGGAAGCCCACACTATTTAATTGGTTTTCCTGTACCTTATAACCAAAGAAGTTCAAGAAAGTTGGCATGATTATTTTCTTAGGGCCTTTTAGAAAGCACAATTATTTTATCATAATTTATAAACTAGCTCAGTTAAGAGCCAGGAATTTTCACAAAGAACTGCTTCCAAAGTGTTGTTTGCTTTATTTATTTTTAAAGATTTTGTTTATTGGACAGAGAGAGACATAGTGAGAGAGGGAACACAAGCAGGGGGAGTGGGAGAGGGAGAAGCAGGCTTCCCGTGGATCAGGGAGCCCGATGTGGGGCTCGATCCCAGGACCCTGGGATCATGACCTGAGCTGAAGGCAGATACTTAACGACTGAGCCACCCAGGTGCCCCATGTTGTTTGCTTTAAAAGTAACTTAAGAAATAGTAGTAGCTACAATGGGGAACTAATGACCATAATAACCATGTCAGTGAGGTAGTTCATTTGGGTTCCCTTTTTATCCTTTCTTCAAAAGAAGTGTTTACACAATGCAACATGTTTTCAGTAAAGAAGATTTTACAAATGGGAACAATTCCACTTCTGCTGAGTGTTGCATTTACCCTTGTAATTGACAGACTGTAGTCAGTGAACCTGCAAATAAACAAAGATCTTCCAAAGGTAGACATTTATCATTCAGACAATCACTGGATCATGGTTGGACAGTAGCCTGGTCTGGAAAGTCATTTTGGTCAATAACAGCATGTTTAAATGGGACTCTTTCTGTCTGACTTTATAGTTGAGAACAACAGATACTATATTCTAAAAGGAGGTGCCAGGCCATGTAGGTTACCAATACAGGACTTGGAAAGAAGATGTCCCAAACTACTTCTGCTACCTTCAAGCTAACGTGCTCATTCCCCATTTCTGCACTGTATGAGACAAGGGAAACAATTCATCAGAGGACCCAATATTGAAAATCTTTTAGTTAAAGGCTTTTTGAGGGTTCCTTCCAGAAAAACACATGTAGAACCTAATATGTATACCCCCAGGGTGTGGTGTGGAAACAGACTAGTCACTGATTCATGCCTAAAAATTCTGAAGGTTAATGGGCAGGAAGAGAGGGCTATTTTGTGTAATCTGTTGGTCCAAGACATGTGACTTCCATGGGCCGAATGGACCAATGAAAGATAACCAGGTTTAAAAGGACTCTGACCATTGAAGCAATGAATGGATGAACAAAATACGGTATATACTTACAGTGGAATTTTATTCAGCCTTAAAAAATAAGGAAATTCTGACTCAAGCTACAACATGAATGAACCCGAAAACATTATGCTAAGTGAAATATGTCAGTCACAAAAGGACAAATACTGTATGATTTTGCTTACATGAGGTATCTAGAGGAGTCAAGTTCATAGACATAAAGTGGAAGAGTGGCTGCCAAGGGCTGGAGAGGGGGGTGAGGAGTTTCATGGGCACAGAGTTTTAGTTTGGGAAGAGCCAACAGTTCTGGAGATGAATGATGGTGATGATTGCACAACATTGCTAATGCACTAAAGGCCAGTGAACTGCGCAATTAAAAAGGGTAAACTTTATGTTGTGTTTATTTGAGTACAATAAATAAAAGAGAAAAACAAAAATAGATCCTAAGAAAGAGGACTTCCTGAAGGAAATGATCCCCACAGAGAGAGGGTCTGCATGGGCCACTGGAAATCAAGGCCTGAGAGAGGATTAAAACCTGTCAGGCAGGAGAGGTAAACTCACATCAGGGACTGTCACTGGGAGATTCCTACCCCCCAGAATTCTCTGAAGAATTCATGAAAGCAACTCACAATAAAAAGAGAATGTTGCTGCTTGACACAGAGCGCCTTGAAACCAGGTTAGGACAGCACCAGTCATGTAAGAGTTTGCTCTTTATCCTACTTGCATCTTGCTCCCTGCAGCTGTCTTGGGAAGGAGGTGAAGTGAAGAAGAGTAAAGAAGCCCAGTGTGACCCTCTCCTGACTGTAGGCTTCTAATCCCAGGGAAGGCGAAGAGCATGGAGGCTATTTAACACCTGAGTGTGTAAGAAGAGCCATGGAGGAGAGCCACAGAGTTCATCCAGGAGTAGGGAAGACTGGTTCGAGAGGACGGGTCTAAAGGAAGAGGGATGAAAAGGAATGGAGTGGCATTCCGTTGGCGTCCTATGAGTCTAGTTGTGTCCATCACCCAGTTAGAGAAAATTTCTCCTTGGAGCGTAGGAGATTCCGCATGGCAGAATTATCTTCAGGAAGCCCGGTCGGCCCCTTAATAATCATCTGCGGAAATAGCCCAGGGGAGATGGTATCTGGGAGGAGATCTCCCCCAAAACAAATACATAGAAACAAAAGGAGGAAGGGAATACAGAGGCATGCTGTGTGAGTCTGTGGCCAGCAAGGTTGCGTGGGTGACTTCGAGCTCTCCCAGCACAGCCCAAGCTTTTCCCCTTTGGAACGCTGACATGGCCAACCAGAGTAATTAGCTGTGGCTGCATGCATTCATTTATTCAACGTACTTTTGTTAAGGACCACTATCTATAAAGCACTGAAAGGAATAAAGAATACACAGGACATAATCACGTACTTCCATGTACACACGTTCTAAAGGAAATCATACAAACTCCCAATTAACTATAATCTAGGACAAAGAGAGGAACAAGTAAGCACGGGATTCAAAGACTTATAGGAAAGATTACATTTAAATTGAGCTTCGAACGACAGAACAACTTTGAGGGGAGACGGCATAATTGGAACAGAGAACAACTGAAGTGGAAAGGGTGTTAAAGGGCAGATGGCAGAGAAGCAGGTGACTGATTCGGAGACTACGAGGTAGCTGAGTTTTTTGTAAGTTGCATAGAATACTCTGAAAGGAGAAATGAGAGCCAGGGGTAGGAAGATAGTTTGATATGAGCTTTCAAAGGGCCCAGAAGGCCAGGAAGTTTGTACTCTGAGAGGTAATGCGGGAGTAATTTAGGATCTCTGAGTGAGTGAGTGATGCAATCTGAAATATGGTTTAGGAAGAACAGATAGATGGCTCTTACAATTGCTCGGTCAAAGGGTAATGAAGCCCATAAGTGGGATGGTTACCGTGGCAGTTGGAAAGGAGGAAATGGATGGGAGAGGCTTTGGGGAGGTAGAATAAATGGGGCTTGGCTCCTGATGGCACTTGCCCTTTCCACACCCTCTGTCTGAGCCTCGTCCCTTCCCTCCTCTGATCATAGAAGGGTAGAAGGTGTCCTTAATACACTGACATAGTTTCTGGAAAATTTCTCATCAGTATCAAGCGAGGCTTCCTTTGCATTTTCTACGAAAGACACCCCAAAGGACAATTCTTGGTGTTCAAAATGAAGAAGTGATATTCTGCTTTACATTCATACTGTATTTTCTCTGTCTTCTGGACTTTCAGGTGATGTTACCTCTTTTACCATAGGATTGTTACACTCAGAAAATGTGAACATACTTTAGTATACTTCCTGTGAAGCTCTTGGCACTCCGGTAGAATGGAAATCAGGATAATAAAATTAGAGTTATTAAAAATGATAGTAAATTCCTCTCTTTGTTCCATTATTCAGCTTTAAGAGCATTCCTACTCTCTAAGAGTCTTAGATAATTAGTTTTATATATTTAGGAAAAAGACCTTTAACAATAGAATTATATAACTAAATTATGAGAAATTAAGTAAAGCAGTCATCAAAATAATAGTGTTTTATAATTCAATTAATTGTTAAACAAAATCCAGACAGTGTATTGGCCACTTCATTTTTTAAAGGCCAGAAAAGAAGAAAGTATATCGTATGTTCATATTGCTGTTTTTTGCCTTTTGTGGATTAGGTTAAAATGAGCTGAAGTTGCCAGTATGTGGCAACAGGGAAGGGACCCCTCGCCTGGCAGGTCTTTTGGGGAGGCTTTGCCCTTGGTGATGTATAGCTTTTGAAGACCTCCATAGCTATTTTTGACTTGGGAAAATTTGTATGTACACCCCCACACTTTTCTGTAGAAAGCTAAAGGGCGACGGGAGCCACAGAAAGTGGGCCTGCATTAAGTGAGCCATGGGGAGCAGAGGCGATGCTGCTGGGATGTTCAGTAGTGGAACATGGGTGTGCTGAGTATCTAGGAAATTAGGGATATGTTTTCAGCTCAAACTTCAAGTAGGAAATGATCTTCCTTATTAAAAGGAGCAAAAAATTATACCTCTTCCCCAGTCCCTCAATCAGCTCAGTCTTATGGCAACTCTTAGGCTGAGCATGCAGAACTCGGTGCAGATTAAGGGGGCAGCGTGTGCTCTGGTTAACAGACCAAGGAGCTTCTATTCAGTGCTTACTGTAACTAAACACTCCCTAAGCACTTTCCCTGCATTGTTTCATTTAACTGTTAAAACACCTCTCTCTCTTTTTTTTTAAAGATTTTATTCATTTGAGAGAGAGAGAATGAGAGATAGAGAGCATGAGAGGGAAGAGGGTCAGAGGGAGAAGCAGGCTCCCCGCTGAGCAGGGAGCCTGATGTGGGACTCGATCCTGGGACTCCAGGATCATGGCCTGAGCCGAAGGCAATCGCTTAACCAACTGAGCCACCCAAATACCTCTCTTATAATACCCATTTAACATATGAAAAAACTGAGACTGAGAAGTTCAGTTGTCCAAGATCCAGAGCAACTGAACTGGGACGCAGTCCGAACTAGACTGCTCAGACCAACGCTGAAGACAAGGCTCTAATTCTGCCCACATTGCCTCTCGCTTAGATAAAGCCAGCAGCCTCCTTCTGCAGGGGATGTTGATACAGAGCAAGGTGTGCCTTAATAGTGTACTTCTAGTGTGCTCCGAACCTTTCGGCAAGCATTCGTTAAGAAGTAGCCTTCCCAGAGAATAGGGAAAATATTTACTTTCAGAGAATGCACCAAGGTGGTATTTTTTATTAAAAATGCCTGGGGTGCGGTGGAGGGAATGCTTGGGTGGCTCAGTCAGTTAAGTGTCTCCCTTCGGCTCAGGTCATGATCTCAGGGTCTTGGAGTTGAGCCCCGCATTTGGGCTCCCACTCAGTGGGGAGTCTTCCTCTTCCTCTCCCTTTGCCCCTTCCCCTGCTCGTGTGCTCTCTCTCTCTCAAATAAATAAAATCTTAAAAAAATAAAAATGCCTGGGAGAAAGGATTCTTAAAAGACAAGAGAATGTCGTGTTGTCTCTTAGGAGTCTCCTAAACACGCCGGAAGAAATGTATTCACATTACCTCTCCAGGCCATGAAATATGTGTGCTCGCTTTCTGGGGACGGAAAGGCTTCTAGGGTGGTTATTGTCACTGGGGGCTGTGGGATGGATTACTTCCCTTCATTCTTGTTGCCAGCTGAAAAAACACACTGCAAAAAGATTATATATATATAATATACACTTAATGTATATTATATTTATAATTCCTATATGAATATGAACATATATATATATATGAATGGGAAAGCTACATTTAGACAAAGATCTTCTTGTGCAAGATCAAGCAGAAAAAACTGAAGAGAATAAGTAAAAAATGAGACAACACAAGCAGAAGAACCTAACCAGATCCAAGCAGGGAATCTTTCCTTAGCCACACTGAAAAAAGAGGAGAGGGTCATTCCAAGTCCTTGGGGAAGAGGGACGGAGATGATAGAAGGAAAGCAATGCATGTGGTTCTGTCCCCTCTGGCTCGTGTGTCCTCTCTCTCTCTCCTCTGTTATGTTGCTGCTGTTATTATTATTAGTCATCATTACAATTTTACCTCAAAACATTTGCTGGATTATTTGCATTCCTATAAAGTAGCTTAAATCCTTTACTGGAATAGGCTGCTTATAAATACAGACTTTTAATAGAAATATTTACATAAAATTATATTATTCACACCCATCTATAGTATTTATAAATACATAAATTAAAAAATATATATATATTCATTCAAAAGTTAATGTATACATGTAGATTTCATTCCAGAGTTTGGGTTTAGTAGCTCTCAACAAATCATCTTTTGTCTTCATAAAGCCCTGCGATAAGAAGTCCTTCCAGATATTCTTGCATATGGACCCCTGGGTGAGGAATGGATTCCACCTCCACCCCCCCATCATTAGAGACCAGAGTTTTGTATCTAGTGAGGTAGGAGTTGAGCAGAGCGGGGAGGGACGAACCACGATGGCAACACCAGAGCTGTGACTGGGCAAGCACACAGAACGTACAACCACACATACCAGCAACTTCTGAAGGGGTGAGACTGCCATGAGGCCCAGACTTGGGCTGGAAATTTGGGAGTGTCAGGAATAATTTTTGTGTGTAAAGACGGAAGGTATCTGAGTTACACAAACAAGAGGGTGTTCACTATGAACCCAAATGAGCACTTCCTGGGTGAGGAGACTGTGGCTGTGGTAGCACTTTCTAGGTAACGGGAACTGTGACTCCTTGGGGTCCGGTGGCGACTAGGCCATGGTGCCAGTGAGAGTGCTGCCTCTCATTGGTGAACGGCAGCTCGAGCTTCACCCCCCGGATTCTACTCCCTTCTCAGCGGGATGAAGATCCACTAGGGGGTGGTGAGGAGCTTGAATGTGGGTGATAAGTGCTGTTCTGTGTGTGAAGTGTAAGATGACAGGACGAAATAGAGTTTGTGGGACTAGTGTATAGTGTGTCCTTTTCACAGTTGCAGAAACTAAAGTTTTTAAAGAAGCTAAAGCTGGCTGAGGCAACTCTGTGGAGGTCAAAATTTGAAGATGGTGGAAGAGTCATGACATTTGCTGTTCAAAATTCCTGTCCTCTTTTCTTTCTTACAATCTATGGTGATTTCTCGGGAATAAACATATTACTGCAAGTAATAATGTGGTGATTATTGGTACGACTATAATTTTATTGATGGAGTTTTAAAATCTCATGTATCATCTCATTTAATTCTCACAACTGAGGTAGGTGACAGAGCTAGGATGTTCATGGTTCAATTAAGGGTAGAAAAGTTTTTGGTAAAGAAGTAATTTTATGTCTTTAAACCTTAAATCAAAGTGCTGCAGGTACTACTGTGTTACCTACTTATCCTTTCCCTTAGTTTTATCTTTCTACCAATATCTTGCTTGGTACACAGAATATTTTGAAGATTGCACATGTATTATATTATGCTGTTCTAGATGATGTCATATATTATGTGATATTTTTTCTGCCCTACTTAATAAGTATTTCACAGATATAAAAAGAATCTTTGATAATAGTTACAGAAGTTGGGGGAAACAATAAGTCTTAGGTCAAAACAAGCTGGGATTCTGCAAATCAATCAACATGATACAATACATTAATAAAAGAAAGGACAAGAACCATATGATCCTCTCAATAGATGCAGAAAAAGCATTTGACAAAGTACAGCATCCTTTCTTGATTAAAACTCTTCACAGTGTAGGAATATAGGGAATATACCTCAGTATCATAAGAGCCATATACAAAAGCCCCACAGTGAATACCATTCTCAATGGGGAAAAACTGAGAGCTTCCCCAAGGTCAGGAACATGGCACGGATGTTCAGCCTCACCACTGCCGTTCAACATAGTATTAGAAGTCTTAGCCTCAGCAATCAGACAACGAAAAGAAATAAACGCATCCGAATCGACAAAGAAGAAGTCAACTTCTCACTCTTTGCAGATGACATGCTACTGTATGTGGAAAACCCAAAAGACTCCTCCCCAAAATTGCTAGAACTCTTACAGGAATTCAGCAAAGTGATAGGATATAAAATCAATGCACAGAAATCAGTTGCATTTCTATACACTAACAATGAGACAGAAGAAAGAGAAATTAAGGAATTGATCCCATTTACAATTGCATCAAAAACCGTAAGATACCTAGGAATAAACCTAACCAAAGAGGTAAAGGATCTGTACTCAGAAAACTAGAGAACACTCATTAAAGAAATTGAGGAAGACATAAGGAAATAGAAAAACATTCCATGCTCCTGGATTGGAAGAATAAATATTGTTAAAATGTCTATGCTACCTAGAGCAATCTATACATTCAATGCAATTCCTACCAAAATACCATCAACCTTTTTCACAGAGCTGGAACAAATAATCCTAAAATTTGTATGGAACCAGAGAAGACCCCAAATAGCCAAAGGAATGTTGAAAAAGAACATCAAAGCTGGTGGCATCACAATGCCAGTCTTTAAGCTCTATTACAAAGCTGTCATCATCAAGACAGTATGGTACTGGCACAAAAACAGACACATAGATCAATGGAACAGAATAGAGAGCCCAGAAATGGACCCTCGACTCTATGGTCAACTAATCTTTGACAAAGCAGGAAAGAATATCCAGTAGAAAAAAAGACAGTCTCTTCAACAAATGGTGTTGGGAAAACTGGACAGCCACATGTAGAAGAATGAAACTGGACCATTTCTTTACACTGTATACAGAAATAGACTCAAAATGGATGAAAGACCTAAATGTGAGACAGGAATCCATCAAAATCCTAGAGGAGAACACAGACAGCAACCTCTGTGACCTCAGCCACAGCAACTTCTTGCTAGACATGTCTCCAAAGACAAGGGAAGCAAGGGCAAAAATGAACTATTGGGACTTCATCAAGATAAAAAGCTTTTTGCACAGCAAAGGAAACAGTTGACAAAACCAAAAGACAACCGACAGAATGGGAGAAGATATTTGCAAATGATATATCAGATAAAGGGCTAGTATCCAAAATCTATAAAGAACTTATCAAACTCAACACCCAAAGAACAAATAATCCAATCAAGAAATGGGCAGAAGACATGAACAGACCTTTCTCCAAAGAAAACATACAGATGGCCAACAGACACATGAAAAAATATTCAACATCCCTCGGCATCAGGGAAATCCAAATCAAAACCACAATGAGATACCACCTCACACCAGTCAGAATGGCTAAAATTAACCACTCATGAAACGACAGATGTTGGCGGGGATGCGGAGAAAAGGGGAACGCGCCTACACCGTTGGTGGGCATGCAAGCTGGAGCAGCCATTCTGGAAAACAGTGTGGAGGTTCCTCAAAAAGTTGAAAGTAGAGCTACCCTAGGACCCAGCAATTGCACTACTAGGTATTTATCCCAAAGATACAAATGTAGTGATCCAAAGGGACACCTGCATCCGATGTTTACAGCAGCAATGTCCACAATAGCCCAACTGTGGAAAGAACCGAGATGTCCATCGATAGATGAGTGGATAAAGAAGATGTGATATATATGTATCACACACACACATAGGAGTACTACTCAGCCATCAACAAAAATAAAATCTTGCCATTTGCAACAACGTGAATGGAACCAGAGGGTATTATGCTAAGTGAGATAAATCAGTCAGAGAAAGACAAGTATCATATGATCTCACTCATATGTGGAATTTAAGAAACAAAACAGAGGATCATAGGGGAAGAGAGGAAAAAATAAAACAAGATGAAATCAGAGAGGGAGACAAACCATAAGAGTCTTAATCATAGGAAACAAACTGAGGGTTGCTGGAGGGAAGGTATGGGGTAACTGGGGGATGGACATTAAGGAAGGCATGTGATGTAATGAGCACTGGGTATTATATAAGACTGATGAGTCACTGACCTCTACCTCTGAAAGTATTAATATGTTATATGTTAATTAATTGAACTTAAATAATAAAAAATGCTATAGCTACTTGCAGCTAAAAAAAAAATGATGGGTTTGGAGCAGAATACTTTTAAATCTTTAAGTTTCTGTTCTAATGTTGTAAGTAGAGTTTAACGTCTTAGTACTTTAAAAGAGCATTGTACCATTTGAGAAAAGAAACAAGCTGCGATCCAGGGAGAACTATTTTGGGACTTAGTCTGAGGGGAGATGCAGTTTAGGTCTGGGGAATAGGTCGGAGTTCTCGGTGGGAGGTGTACGTGTTTGTGGCGGGGGAGTTGGAGAATGACAGGAGCAGCTTCCCCCACCTGGGTCACATATCTTCACAGTGAAGGGTTCTTCTATGGTAAGAAAAGTTGTGAATTTCCAGACTACCTATACATATTCAAAATAAGTTCATAATGCATTTAATTTTAAATAAATGCTGACAAATTGTTTTTGTATCATCACTTTTAATAAACCTAACACATAAAATCTATATCTAACTGTGCAACATATGGATGGTCTTCAAGGAATCTGTGAACTCCCCAAAATTGTATGCAAAATTGTGTGCATAGGTGCATTGTTCTAGAAAGGGTCTGTGGCTTTCATCAAATTCAAACACATGACTCTAAAATAATTAAAACCCAATGAATAGGTAATTAAAAATTGAGAAATTAGTCCCATAACAAGGACCTTTTTTCTCTCATAAAATTAGGGCTTTTAAGCATATGATTTGGACATAAATACTGACTTACATCAAGAGCCACGGACTGCTTGGCCCAAGACTTCTTCACTTGATCATACATAATTGTGTTGTTGATGCCCAGGCCACAGAAGATGACAAAAGCCTAGGAAAGAGAAAGCCCACTAATTAAAAATTGCAATAACTCATTGGTATAATCTAATATGAAAGCAGGCAGTCATCAGAAATGGGTCTGAAAATATAATTTTATTGTACACAGAGGTAGGCCTTGGGGAAATATGCACATTAAAATTCTTAATTACTATTGTCATGTAACAACTTTATAGCTCACATTGCACATGAGAAAAAATTATTAACATAATGTCATGGTGAAGAAATGACTTTATAAATTTAAAGACATACTTACAGTCTTACCAAATGTGTTCTTAATTTATTTAGGTCGTGGACTGGTTTTAGTAATTCCATTCCATTAAACTAAAGCACCCTCTTTTAGTGGCTAGGCTATAAAATATTTTGGTGAGGAAACCAAGTGAGCATACCCATGAGGTAAATGTTATTAAGAGGAAGGAAGATAGATCTAGAACCAGTTAGTAAAGAAGCTGTGAGGTATTCTCTCCTAGAGAAAAAATAATCATGGGGTTTTCATGTTGGTTACTGTTGGTGCAAAGTTTAGAAGGATGCCTGTTCAAGGCCAACATTTCCAGCTACAGGACAGACTGGAATAAAGGGAGGCTTGAAAACACAAGAAAGGAGATGGCCGAACTTGCCGTGGAGCTGGCTGGCGGTCTGGCAGCTACAGACATACTCTTGACAGATTTTGGCAAGCTGCAACCAGGAGACTATTGGTGACTCAGCCCTAGCCTTTGGTTCACAAATTTATTTTCTTACCTCAAAAAGTCGTTGATCTGCATCATCAAAAGCTTTCCCGTCAAGTCTATTTAACACTTGAGCCACTCCTGTGGGAAGAGTTTGGGTGACGTGGTCATTTTTAGCACTGGCCACTGTATTACTATAATATAATAAAGCCCAGCTGACTCAATACGTCCCTTAGGTAACTTCAGACACTCAGTCTAATCTCTGGTCTTCCCACTGCCTGCTGTCGCCATGGGACAGATTTGAGGTACAGCGATGTGGTCTATCTTCAAGGATGTGTTATCCAAACAGGGTCACAGTGAAGCCTGGAGTTCTACTGGGAGTCAGTCTGATTCCTTGAAAATGGTTTTCAGGAGAACTGTGCACAGTGACTCGGATATGTCTGACAAATATACACACTCATATACACATATATGCAATTAGATATACACTGAATATTAATAACTGTGTGTATATACATATGTGTGTCTACATATATTTATGTAATTTTTTATGTTTTCAATCCCGTGGAACACAGTGCTTGAGCGAGGCAGGATGACATCATGATTAAGAACATGGGCTCTGGTGTCACACTGTCTCAGGTCACATTTCAACGCCACCATCAGCTGTTACCTTGAACAAGTTACCTAACTTTTTTAGCACTGAAAATCCTCATCTGTAAAATGGGGATTAAAATGTTCACTATCTCAGAGGGTTATGAAGATGAAATGAGATAATGTTTGAATGTTTTAAAGCATATTGCTCCACATGGAGTGAACATTCAAGAAATGTGGGGGATTGTGGCACAGTTAACCTTCAAAGCAAGGTTAGATCTGCTGCCCTCTACCAATGGGGTACACACACTTCTAACAAACTTAATTCCTATGTACTTCCTCTTTCCAAAGTTCATTTCCAGCATTGTACCAGATGTTTTGGGGCAAGACTCTCAAAACATACA
This sequence comes from Callorhinus ursinus, assembly GCF_003265705.2. NCBI lineage: Eukaryota > Metazoa > Chordata > Mammalia > Carnivora > Otariidae > Callorhinus > Callorhinus ursinus. Next base: position 53,117,006 of record NW_027397064.1, on the reverse strand, counting down.
ACTCTAACCAGAAAAACTGAACAATCTTGAAAAACATTCTCCTGTGTCCCCATTTGGTACAAACAAAAAATAGCTATAATTCTGAAGCATACCTGTGTTTTTTAAAACACCTACGTTCCCCCTAGGGAAGTAAGGCATCATATGCTAGAAGACACGTATAATGACATATATAATGAAACACAAATCTTTAGCGTGTAATAGGCAAACTGCAGTCTTAATCTGGAAAGAATAACAGATGTTTACTGTTACGAATGAAAGCTAGGACCGTACTTGAGATTGCCATTGGACATCAACAGATAGCACAGAAAGAGTGTTTCTTATGCACTTTCTCTTCTCTTTAAACTTAAATATATTTAAAACTATACATTATGCAATTCAACACTTTGTACTAGGGGCTCGAATTCCCAACTCTTAGAACATTCTTTATGTTCATTAATGTACCAATATTTTTCTGCAAATTAAGCAAACTGATGAAAAAATTCTGTTACAGTTCAAGTCTTGATAATATTTACAGTATACTAAATCCTTTGATAAGTAGCAGTGTCTTACAGTTTAACGGACAATGTTGGAGGGAAGCAAAGAAAGGCAAATGCACTAGTTACCTTGTGTCTCTTAGAAAAAAAATCATGTTTTAATTATGTTTCAATAATTTTAACGCCTCCACTCTTTATGACTTCTCTACTTTACCCACTGACTTCTTTCTTGGGTTTGATACTTTCCTGACAGAGGTTCTGAGGGGAGGGAAAGGAGCAAAGGAGGGAGAAAAAACTTGGAAGCTGCTTTGGCACACAGTTCTGTTATTCTGGGTCAAGTATAACCTATTTCAGAATCATCCAGACAGAAAGATACATGCTCAGTATATGTCTAATAATGCATGTTCTTTTTCCTTTGCATGTACTCCATGTGTAAAAGCATAGATGGAAAATACAGATGTAGTGGGAAAATCTGTATAGGAGTTAGGAGGCCTGACTTGTAATCCCGATCCTGCTACTAACTTTCTGTGACTTTATTCTGGTCTTTGTGTGATTCCACCATCCCACCTCAATTTCCCCAAGGTAAAATAGGAGAGTTGTATTAGTTGATTTCTGAGATCCCCTCCAACTTCAAAATTATTGATCCTTAGTTAAAAGAATAAATCTTTGTTCATTGTTCTGGTTAATGTCAATTCATTAGGCGTCTGCACTTACGAAATTATATGAGAGAATGAAACATAGGTTGATGAGTCCTGGACATAAAGCGGGGAGCAGGTATCACTTCTTGGCCTTTTTGCTAAGATCAAGTGTAAAAGGGGGGAGCAGGTACAAAAGATATGGTGTATTTTAAAGTAAATCTGTCTTTCTTTTACAAGAAGTTTGCACTGGGGCACCTGGGTGGCACAGTTGGTTAAGCATCCAACTCTTGGTTTCATCTCAGGTCACGATCTCAGGGCCATGAGACTGAGCCTTGCACTGGCTCCACGCTCAGCATGGAGTCTGTGTAAGTTTCTCTCTCCCTCTGCCCCTCACCTGCTCCCCCAAATGAAAAAAAAAGAAAAAAGAAAAAGAACTTTAAACTATTTAGGTAATGTCTTACCAATTATTTGGTGGTTGCTATTCCAAATAGGGACGCAGAGAACAGATCTTATATGAAACCCCGATATCTGGTCAGCCTAGGATATAAGAAAGTAATTAATTAAAATTAAACATTATTTACCCATTTCTGACTTACAGCTTACCACTCTTCATAACAGACATTTAAAAATAGCTTTTAAAAAGACACATTATAATCTCTTTTTAAATGCATACACTCACCTGCCTCTTTTAATTTAAAGCATCACAATAGACATCCTAAGGAGATCAAACCCCAACCAAATATGAATCAACCAAAAGACCCCTCACCAATGCTACCTCCCGCAATCCCTGTAGCCACGGAGAGCTGGATGTAAAACTCTCTCTTTTTTTTTTTAAGATTTTATTTACTTATTAGACAGTGAGCGAGAGAGAAACAGCATGAGAGGGGACAGAGTCAGAGGGAGAAGCAGGCTCCCCACTGAGCTGGGAGCCTGATGTGGGACTCGATCCCAGGACTCTGGGATCATGACCTGAGCCGAAGGCAGTCGCTTAACCGACAGAGCCACCCATGCGCCCTGGATGTAAAACTCTTGATCGTGATCATACCACCAGACAAAAATTCTAGCAACAGTTTCTGCTCTGAGTATTTAAAACATTTTAATTAAACTAGTGGTCAATATTTCTCTTTGTTTGGGCTCAACTGTTAGTAAAAATATTTTGAGCCTATAATGCTGCCATATGCATATATACTTTTAATACTCTTTCTCTCTCTCTCTATATATACATATATATATTTATACATATATATTTTTTTAATTTTATTATGTTATGTTAGTCACCATATAATACATTATTAGTTTTTGATATAGTCATCCATGATTCATTGTTTTCGTATAACACCCAGTGCTCCTCCATGCAGTACATGCCCTCCTTAATACCCATCACCGGGCTAACCCATCCCCCACCCCCCTCCCCTCTAAAACCCTGTTTGTTTCTCAGAGTCCATAGTCTCTCATGGTTCATCTCTCACTCCCATTTCCCCCCCCTTCATTTTTCTCTTCCTTCTCCTAATGTCCTCCATTGCTATTCCTTATGTTCCACAAATAAGTGAAACCATATGATAACTGACTTTCTCTGCTTGACTTATTTCACTTAGCATAATATCCTCCAGTCCCATCCATGTTGATGTAAAAGTTGGGTATTCATCCTTTCTGATGGCTGAGTAGTATTCCATTGTATATATGGACCACATCTTCTTTAACCATTCATCTGTTGAAGGGCATCTTATCTCTTTCCACAGTTTGGCTATTGCGGACATTGCTGCTATGAACATTGGGGTGCATATGGTCCTTCTTTTCACTACATCTATGTCTTTGGGGTAAATACCCAGGAGTGCAATTGCTGGGTCATAGGGTAGCTCTATTTTTAAATTTTTGAGGAACCTCCACACTGTTTTCCAAAGTGGCTGTACCAACTTGCATTCCTACCAACAAATGTTGGAAAGGTTGTGGAGAAAGGGGAACCCTCTTACATATATATTTTTTAAGAGATTGAGCACACATGAGTGTGGGTATGGGGGTGGAGAGAAGGAGAGAGAATCTTAAACAGGCTCCATGCGCAGTGGGGCTCAATCTCACGACCCTGAGGTCATGACCTGAGCCAAAATCAAGAGTCAGACGCTTAACCAACTGAGCCAGCTAGGTGCCCCAGTACTCTATATTTTTAACATCACTAATTTACTATATATATTATAAAATCATATACAAAAAATTGAAGTTGCAAAAATATATGATAAATGTAGAGGTTCAGAGATCTTCTTTCTATACTCTAGCAGACTGTCGGATGACATATTTAAGATAGGAAGATACAATTACTAGGATCAAAAACCATCATTCAGTAATAAGCTCCACTTAATATTAAAACCAATGGTCCATATCTAACTGTTAGATAAGAGCTACTAAAGACTGATAGGGTGTTGGTGAGTTCATATGACCTTGATGTCTCGTGAGAAAGGTCAACCTGTCATCCCAATACTATAGGGGAAAAAAAAGACATCAAGGTTTTAGATCATGGTTATTGGGGAAATAAAGGTACTCTTTTTCTACAATGTTCATTGTAGAAATTAAGTGCTACATATTTTAAAAACATTTGAAATTGGGAGTTCATTTACATACCTAAATTTTATGTTTAGATTGTTTTGGTTTTCCTCTGAGAAATTAATTTCCCAGGTATCTTCTATTCTTGATACCAGCATGTTCATTTCTTTTTTTAAAGTATTTGTTTGGTTTTGCTCAAGAAATCTTTCCCTACTCCTAGCTCATGAAGATATTTTCCAAATCTTTTCCTAGAATCTTTGTTGTTTTAGCTTTCACGTCTAGATTTGCAAACTGAAAGTGATTTTCGAGAATAGTGTGAGCTAAGAGTCAAGACTCTTCTAATGTATATTTATTTACCACCTCCTATGCACCAGACACATGGCTGGGTTTGGAGGATATAAAAAAAAAAAAATGAATTTAAACAGTTGTGTGAGGAGCTCACAGTGTAGTAAAAATAGAAATAGTTAAGATAAAATAAGTGTCCAAGTAAAGCAATTTCAAAATACTATAGAAAAGCCAGCAACCCTTTTTAGAGAAATGAAGAGTAGCTTTAGATCCTTATAAGTGGGTCTTCAAGGACAGTGATGGCGCTGATGATGCTGAGCTAACGTTTCCTGGATGTTCAGTTCCTGTCAGGCACTGGGTTCAGCACCTTCACACGCATTATCTTGTATACTTGTTAAAACAACCCTGCAGGTAGGTCCTGTTCACTCCCTCCCTCTCAGATAAGAGATTAACTGCCTTGAGAGTGGAGAGACTGGTTCAAAGGAAGTCAGGCAATAACAAACACATCCATCAAAGTTATCTTCCGAAAGAAACAAAGTGGTTTTCTTTTTCTCCCTCCGGCTGCAGTCTGACTTAACAGCAATGCTAGTGAGCAGGCAGAGGAGGAGGTGGGTTGTACAGAGGTCTGGGAGGCATCAGCCACAGACTCAGGCTAGCCAGAGCAGCGCTAGAATGTCTGGGTCTGTTTTGTTCTGCTGAGGGTCACACCCAGCGGTCGGTAGTAGGAGGTATGGTTGCCTCTGCCAACTCTGGGACAGCCGTAGTCCCACGCTACCTGTCCTAGGAGATCTGCAGCAGCTGAGGAACGAGGTCGCAGTGCAAGAAGACAAGGACATGCAGTGAGTGAAAGAAACAAGGAGAGAGACAGCTTGAGAGGCTGGTGGTGCAGAAAAACAAACCTTAGCCTGTTTATTAGTGAAATAAGAGAGAATTTTGTTTACCAAAAATTATTACAGTTCCCCCAAAGAAGTTTCTATTCTGGGGAGGTTCTCTCATCCCTGCCGAGGATAACATGGAAATTTCAGGGTTGAGGAAGAGTGGCTGGAGTTCGCTGATGTGGGGAACACAGGAAGTCTGAGCGAAATGATTCCAAGTTCAAGTTCCAGTTGGGAAGGTGGTGGAGAGAAGGAGTGGCTGAGGCACTCACCTCGGAGTCATCAGCCTCTGGTTTGGACTAAGTGAGTAAAATCGTCAAGGAAGAACTTGTGCAAGGAAAAGACGAAAAGGATGAAAACTGAACCTGAGGGGGCAGGGTATTTTGGGCAGAATGAAGAAGGTGGGGTCAGTGCCGAGGATGGAAAAGAACTCCAAAGCTCGTAACCTCAAGGCTTTGTAGCATTTCTATTGCGTGAATACACTGCTACAACCTTTCCAGAAACAGATTTATTGATGTGTATCCAGAGTGTAAAAAGTATAAATACCCTTTGACCCATCAACTCCTGTGTCTAGAAATTTATCCTATGGTGGTTATTATAGCTCTACACAAAAGTTTACATAGAAAGGTGTAAACCGTAGGATTCCTAATGATAATGCTATTTTAGAAATAACCTGAATACTCAACTGGAGGGAGTTGGTTAAGTAAAGCCTAGCACATCTATATAATGGAATATTATCCATCTAATTTAAATCATGCTATAGAAGAATATTTGTTAAACGTGGAAAATTTTAATATATTAAGTGATAACTGTGTGTGTCTGTAGGTATACAAACACTTATCATATACATTGGAAAATCCTGGAAATATAACCACAATAGTCCCCTCTGAATTTTTTGCCTGTGGGAGTTTCTGTTTCTTTACTTTTTAAATAGACTTTACTCTTTTAGAACAGTTTCAAGTTCACAGCAAAATGAGTGCAAGTACAGAGAGTTCCCATCCCTTGCCCCACACATGCACCTCAGCCTCCCCAACTATCAACATCACTCACTGGCGTGGTACATTTGTTACAACTGATGAACCCACACTGATACACCATTATCATCCAAAGTCCCCAGTTTACATTAGGGTTCTCTCTTGATGCTGTACATTTCACAGGTTTTGACAACTGCATAAAGACCTGTAGCCACCATTATGGTATCATACAGAATAGTTTCACTGTCCCTCAAATCCTCTCTGTTCCTCCTGTTCATCCCTCCATCCCTGCTCAGCTCTGGCCACCACTTTTCTCCCTCTTCCCCCCGGCCCCGCTTGACTGAGATACAACTGACAAAATTAGAACATGATTAATGTGTGATTCATGATGATTTAATACATGTATACATTGTGAAAAAATTCTGCCTATGGGAGTTTTTAAATTACTGTTTCTGCTTTCTAAATTTTGGATAATGAATTACTTGTAGACATGGAGGAAAGTTATTTTCTAAATAGAACTAAAGTGGAACAATAGTGTCAAATTTTGCAGAATAGTGAAATAGGATAAGCACCAAAAATGGGTGATTAAATTTAGCAGCACAGAAGGATAACTGAAGACAAAGACAGGCAAGGCAAGAAGGGATGGGATGAGAAACAGAAGTCAAGTGTTTAGTTCTGAAGGAGAGGAAGACCATACTGAGAGAGCGGAGATGCACTGGTCCAATGCTGGAGGCTTGCGTGGGCTGAGCACAAGAGGAGAGGAGGGGCAAAAGAGAATGCTGAGAATGTCTTTAAATCATTCCCACTGCAGATGAGGGAAGGAAGTGAAACTGGCACCAACTGGCGATGGGAACAGGGAAGAGAGAGTGGTAGTGATCAGCGTGCTTGATGCGCCCAGCACGATGGGAGATGGGGAGTAAGAAGGACAGCAGAGTATGATGAGAGTGAATTTTTTGATTTTAAGATCATTAAGGCAATCCTCCCACACTCCCCCCCCCCCCCCCCCACAAGACTTGTCTATCTGTGACAATGCTGTTGTTTCTGGAAAGTTAAACAAATCCAGGTTAGTTAATATGACCATATGAAACATCAAGGGCTGGGAGCATATATCAGGGGTGAAGGAGAAGAGATGAAGCCCATCAGTGGAAGCACAAGACACCTGAAGAATGAATCCCAAACAGGGATGAACAGGAATAACAAAGTAGGAAGGAAAGAATCATCTCTGTTCATCACATAACCCCAGGTCTTCAGATCGTATCAGTCAACGGAGCTCAAAAATATCTTTGGTCTTTTGACCCCGACCAAGTCACCAAAACTCTCTCTGTCTCAATTTTGTTATTGACATTTATCTCGTGTGCACCAGAATGTTAACACTGGCTGTCTCCAGATTTTAGCATTATAGTCAAGTCTCATCTTTTTCCCTTTGTGCTTTTTCTTATTTTCCAAGTTGTTTTGTAAGAATATTTGTGAAAGGGTTTCAAAATTTGTAAGGTGTTTTGCAAATGTAAATATTACTAATATTGAGAGGAATACCTGCCCCCAAATATCTGCCCCACTGTTCCACAGGGTTCCCGCTCAATCATTCTCAGTTTAAAACTCACATTGTTAGAGTCCCAAATGTTAGACCATGTGAGACCAAGCAGCCTTTCTAGAAGGCTACAGTTTATTAAAATAAACATATTATCGGAAAGTGCCTACTTCTTCCTAATTAAAGATGTGTATACCTAAAAATTTTGTCTAGTGTCTGTCTTCACTGGGGCTTCCTGGTAAATGGATCTACTTGGAGCCATCAAAATACACTTGTCATATTCTCCAGCCTCTCAAAGATGGTCAGTGGAAATGCTAAGTGAATTGGTGGTACTATAACACTATTCTTTATATTCAATGTGTTTCCTTTCCCTACAAAGATACGTACAATTTTAGCAATTATTTATTTATATATTCATATATTTATTTATTTTTAAAAGATTTTATTTATTTATTTTAGAGAGAGAGAGTGAGTGAGAGAAAGAGAGAGAGTGCATGAGCAGGGGGACGGGTAGGGGTAAAGGAAGAGAGGTAAAGGGAGAAGCAGACTCCCCGATGAGAGCGGAGCCTGACGAGGGGCTCCATCCCAGGACCCAGGGTCATGACTCGAGGCAAAGGCAGATGCTTAACTGACTGAGCCGCCCAGGCACCCCAGCAATGATTTAAAGCAATACTTTATCTCCCAAATGTCAATCCACCAGAGAGAAATTCTGGTACTAGGACAAGCTGAGGGTGGAGATCTTCTGACATCAGTCCCTTGATTTTTCTGAAACAGTAGAGAGGCAGTTTCTTTTTGCCTACCTCACCTACACTTAGGATCAGTCCTAATGGCTTCTGGAACATACCTATCAATGATTCCTTAAATTTCTGACAAAAGTATTCCTAGAAAAATAACTGACCTTTGGGCTTACAACTGAGGTATTTTCTTTACCACCTACGCAGCAAAGTCTGTTCCACTATTAGAACCATGGGACCCCTTTCTGTCTTCACTCCCCACAGCTACCCCATTCTACACCTTATTCAAGTCTTATTAACCCTCCTAACCTTCCTCATCTTCCTGGTCATCTGGAATTGTTATATCCACTGTCCAGTCTTCAAACCCTACTCCCTGGAAGGTATCTCAAACTGGCTTACACTAAGTATCAGCGACTGAGAGATTACTGGTAAGCAAATGCTTTTCAGCAGATTCACGGAGCTCTATCTCTTAATGGTTTCAATTTTGCACATTTCGTTTGTAACGGCAGCATAGCTGATAGACCAGAAGACATTATAGGAAATAGATAATGAATTGTCCTGCTGGGCTAGCACTCAGCATCCCAGACTACGGGAGTGCTTGGCTGTGAGGCTCTGACAGGTGAAATGGGCTTTAATGCTTTAAGTCAAAGGAGCCCCCATTAACCTTAAGTGTTACATGACAAGGGCAAGAACTATTGAGTTGTCTTCAACAGGCTTTAGTAATAAAAAAAAAAAATCAGAGAAAGAATTTCAGATGGAAAAACTGCATAGGATTGAAGCGTGATGGATTTAGGGTCATGACACCTTATATTTAACTGTGTAACTCTGGGCATCAGCTACCCATGGCAGAGGAGATCTGGGTACTGATGGGTTTCCCACTGCTCCTAAATTTGTAACAAATACATACACCACCAAACCATCCGTGCATAAGGCCTGCCCTACTTTTTAGTTATTTTCTGCCATCCCCCCCCACCTTCCCGAACCTTTCTTATTTAAATGTTCGGTCCAATTGTTCATTCCTGCTGCAGACAGAGGACAAACTCTGCACATAATGGCTCTGAAAATTCTCTCCATAACTATACAAATGGGGGGAAATACTAAATTAAGCAACAGAATATTATACCTTATAATGACTAAATAATGTCTTGTGCATTAGTATGTTTGTTTTAAGGTATTCTTTTGAATCTAGTCTGAAAAGAAGGGCAGAAAGCTTCACAGATAAGGCATTAGAGTGTAACTAATTATTGGCAGTTGAATTCATAAGCACAATTCCAGCTAAAAGCAAGACCAGAATAACTGTTTACAGAGTGACTGTATTTGTAAATAGAGTATGCACTCCAAGAAATCACCTAATACAGCAGCAGCTCATCTGCAAAGACACTTTATGTACATGCTGTGGGGACAGTCTCAGGCAAAGAAAGATCTTAGGATAAAATCCATGCAGCACTCTACGCTGGCTAGGGCAATAGAAAATAATCATCTGAATTCCCCAAAGATACGGCAAGGCAAGTTAATGCACTTAGATCTTGCATTATTTCAGTTCTGGTTCTGAGTAATAATTTATAGCTTTTAGAGGGCTCACCATAGCCTGGCAAAATATAATTTCACATAAGATATAAAGGGTCTAAAATTTTAAAATATCTTTGTAATTTTGCCTGATTACGAAAATAATACAAATACTTGTGAAATTTTTAAGTAAAAATAAAATCAAAATCTCTAATCTTTCCATCTCTAGACATGGCAACTATTAACAGCTTAGTGTAAGTTCTTTCTATCTTTTCTTACAAATATATAATATGCTCATGCATCAATTTATGATATATTCAACAATATATATGTTCATAAATAACATAGATAAAATAACCAACAACGTTGAACAATAATGACTATTAAGTACTAAACATTGTTCCAGTTGTTGGGGAGAATCAGTGAGCAAAACAGACAAAATCCTCACCTTCATTGAGCTTACATTCTAGTGAGAGAAGACAGATGGCAAAAAATTTTTAAAAAATACAGAAATAGATTACATGTTGGAAGGTCTTAGGAATTACAGAGAAAAAATAAAGCAGGATAAAGGGGATTTAATATCAAAGTTGTTAGGCGTTACTATCAGGTAACATTTGAAAGATGACTTTAAAGAAGTGAGGATTTGAACCACACAGATATAGGGGGAAAAGTATTTCGGCTGAGGGAATAGCCAGTGGAAAGGCCCTGAGGTAGGTGTGTAAGCAGTATATTCTAGGAATAACAAAAAGTCCAGCGTGGCTGGAAAAGTAGGAGTCAGGGCTGGGGCCAGATGATGAGGTGCCAGATTGTGTAGGATATTGGAAACCTCTGAAAGAATTGTGAGTTTGGCTTTTATTCTAGTGATGACATAAGGAGACTTTGAAGAGTTTGTGAGCAGAGTTGTGATAGGATATGATTAAAATTTAAAAGCATCTGGCTATAGAGCATAGAGGGGCAGAGATTAAGAGGTTATGACCATGAAACAGTCCAGAGATGAGGGTGGCTTAGACCTGGGTAGTAGCAGTTGAGTGGTGAAAAGTGGTCAGGTTCTGAGTAAATTTTGCAGGTAGAGCCAGCTAGACTTCCTGATGAGTTAGATGTGCAACATGAGAGAATGATGCCTATAAAATTTTTGTCATAAGCATCAGGAAGGATTGAGTTGCCTTAGTAGAGAGAGGGAAACAGATAGAGAGAGGAGTAGGCTTGGGAGAAAAAAGATCGTGAGCTCTGTTTTGGACATGTTAGGTTTGAGGGGTCTATTAGAAAATATGTGTATATATGTACATTTATCATTCTATACATAGTTCTATACTTTATTCTATACATACTTCTTTGTGGGTTTTTTTCTCGTGACATTTTTCCATAGCAGGACATATGGAAGGGATATTTTTTGTGGTCATTTTTATAGTGTGGCAGGCAGAATTCTAAAGATGGCCTCTAAGATTCCCACCTGCCACCCTCTACTTTGTACAAGTCTGGTAGAATCCTCTCCCCTTGAGTGTGGGCAGGACTTGTAAATATGAGAGGTTCATCACTTCCTTGATTAGGTTATGTTATGTGGCAGAGGTGATGGGATAGCCACTCTTGTGATTATGTAAGTCACTCCCGACATCATGTAAGCCTCTGTCACAGCCAACTGGGTGAGATTCTCCTGTTGGCTTTGAGCAAGTGAGCTGCCATGTTGTGAGAGGACCATATGGCTCGTACCTAAGGGCAATCTCTAAGAGCCAAGAGAGACCTTTTAGCAGCAGCCATTAAGAAAAGGGAAAGCTCAGTCTACAACTGCAAAGAACTCAATTCTGCCATCACCCGAATAAGCTTTGAAAAGTGCCAAAATCCTCATGAGAATGCCACCTGGCCAACACTTTGATTTTAGCCTGTGTGACACTGGAGCTATACCATGCCCAGATTTCTGACCTACAGAAACTTTGAGATAAGAAGTGAGTGTTTGTCTTAAGCTGCTGAATTTGTGGTGTCTTGTTAGGCAGCGATAGAAAATTAATACACATGGTGTTCTGTCAGTGTCTTCAGGAGCTGAGGATGGGCACCCTCTTCCCAAGGAGCAAATGGTGGGTAAAACTACAAAACCTACCACCTATATGATAACCTGTGAACATGAGTGTTTCTTGAGCCACTATAAATAAATATAATCAGGTATATCTTTTCTGTCTTCCATCCTTTTCATGGAGGATGTAACAGAGTCTTGTAACAGAATAAACATAGAGCGATCTTCATAAGGTTGCTGAATTTAAAGCTCAGAAATTTAGTTCTGGCTCTGTGAGTATCTTATATAACCATTCTGTCATAATTTTCCACCCATAAACCAAGGAGTTTTGGCCTTAAAACCATGCAGGAGATCAAGCCCAGCAGGTGCCGCTCCTCAGAGTCAACTCAAACAGGCAGACAGAAGGCAAGTAATCACAGTGGCTGCCCTCTAAGTTGCTCTGCTCCCCACGAGGAGGGACCTCCATTAAATATTTAATACAATCACAAAGAGAATACACAGCAGGTAGACAACTATGATTATCTGCCCCATAGCCTTCACAGCAAGCTCTTGGCAGCACCTGGAATGGGCTTCATATCACATGAAACACAACCCTTTGTAGTTTCTATTAAAAGGAAGACCAACAGTTTCAAAACTGAGGTTTCAAAATAAGGATCATTCTCTTGCTGCATATCTTTGGGCAGAGTTTGTGAGGACTTCCCAGAAGTTATTAGGTAGAAAAGACACTGCAATTGGAAATCTAGTTCCCAGTTTAGCTGTACAGTTAAGGCAAAGCTTGGCAGAGTAAATTCTCTCTTGTTAACAGAAAGTAGCCATTCGCATCATGAATCCCCAAATTGACAAGCTTCCCGTGTTAGTCTAAACTGGAGAAGAAACTACCAAATGCACATGAGAAGATGTATTGGGGTTGGCACCCAGTTAGCGATCTGAAGACTCCACAAGATGGTTCACTGGGCAAGTCATTCATTGGTGGCTGCTGGACAATTTCATTCATGGAAGAGGGAACATCTCTCTGTGCAGTGCCCATGATCAGGCGCATCCACTTAAGCTCAACAGGAGCAAAAACTAAACTCCTATTGTGTTAAGCCATGGAGATTTTGGAGTTTATCTATTGCCTTAACTGATACTGTGGTTTGAATGTAGGCAACAGGGCTGTGTTTGAAATATACCAGAGTAATTGGTTTTTCAGCTATATGTTTTAAAGATTGGTGGATTGTTTGGGCCTGGACAGTGTGGCTGGCTCCTGAAATTTGATCATCCTTAATGTGTATTGGTAATCTGGCCCCTAGATGTCTGACTATTCTTGTTAAAAGCCAAGTCTGCATATTGCTGGCTCCTTGAGGAGAGGATATGGTGACCATCTCTATGGCAGTCGAAGGCCACAGGACATGCATCCAGCCTTCACCACCTCTGTAACTAACATCTGTTACTGTTCCTCCTCTGAGAAGACAAAGAAAGACCTGGCTGACTTGAAGACCTACAGGTTATCAGATTAGTGTCACCATCTCCTCTTTACTGTCAACAAACAATCAACCTTAACTCCCCTCTTTGGCTCGAGACTTTCCTCTTCTTTCCCCACTGTGTCTGGGGATGAAGAGAATTGAAGTTGGCTTGTCTATAACCAAGGTCTGCTGGTCTGCAGCTCTGTGTAAAGGCCCCTCACTTTAGAGAAAAGGACCTGCTTCTGCCAACTTGCTCCTACCCCAAAAGAAGAAACTTAATCCTTAATCAGATAAATATCTTCACTGACATTTCTATAGAACTGCATCATTTACAAAATATTTATATAGCATTTTACATGTTACAATATATATGCAAGTAGTGTGCCCAAGATGACTCAGCAGGTGAGTGGAGCAGACTGGACAAAGAGGTAGGTCTACTGGCCAACATTCATTTGCCTTTGTGGATAGAGGAAAGATGGAGTGGTGATTCCATTGCCCAGGCAGCCCCTTAGCAGCTGGTCCCTATAGGAGACCAGTCAGAGAATTGAATTAGGAATCAGAAAGTCCAGTCGGTTCTGTGTCCTATCTCAAGGAAGCTGTGTGGCCTTAGGCAAGTCACTTCAGCTCTCTGAGTCTGTTTCCTCATCTGTAAATTAAAGAAATCTCTTGTATTCCTATTAACTGAAAGTTGACACATCTATAGTATAAAACCCCAGAATAAGACCAATCCATTTTTGGGTGTTCTATCCCAGGACACTACATTGTCTGGTGAATTGGGGTCCTTCTTCATGTTCAGTTAAGAGAATTCAAGTTGTCAGAATTAGCCACTGAACCATTGAGAAATTTAGGATAGATACCAGCGTTCAGGAAAATATATATTTGGCAGATTTAAGTTCATTATATAGACTTAGGTTGAGAAAATCTGTAAGAAAAATAGGAAATGCTTTGAAAGGGATTACCCATGCTACCACTCTGCAAATTATCATTCTTATTAACCAGCTTCAAACTATTCAGGGAAGTCAATGAGTGTAGTGGACCAAAAAGCAAGCACCTTTTCCAGTGGAGAGAACTCTGGGAGATACTCCATTAATCCTGGATTAAAAAATTATTTCCTTATTTTCTATCAGTAATAAATAACTAATCAATTATAATTACTGATAAAAATTATGGATCCATAGCAGACCAAGCGGAGAGGACTCAAACCTTTGCAGGAAGACAACACAGTTATAAAAGTTACCCTCTACCTCTAGGATGATTCCAGAATTACTTTTAGTGCAAGAACGAAGCAATTTCATTTTGTCATGACATTTTTTTTATAGTGAGGAAAACTTTTAAACCATTAATAAAAATATTATCTGAAATGGTTGTCTTTATCTTATGATCTACACCATCTTACATCAGGCTTCATGGGGAGAAGGTTGGAGCCTTTTAGCCTCTTGGCATCGTGACTTAGTCTGGAGTCTCATTCATTATTAACATAAACAGTTGACAAAATGCCCTGAGGCAAAATATACTTGAAAAGGGAAGAAGCCTAAGCAGATAAATAATTTTGCTTTTCCTAGCAATACACACACACACTATAACATACACACACATTCATAGAACACATCTACTAAATGCCTACATTTAGGCAAAATTCTCTCACTCACCTCCATCTACATTGCTTAATTCCTTACCAGTTTTTTTCCCTTAGCATGAGAAGGGAAACATAAAATAACTTTAAATTCCAATACCATGCAAAGAGACCATGTAAAAATCATATATAATGCATCTTCAGATTTGCATTTGAAATCTAGTATTAGGTATGTGACAGATTGAAAGCATTTTAGGTGAAACACCAAGAAAAAATGTTGGTCTAAGTACATGCTTTATTTTATCAGAGGGAAGAAAGTGATTTCAGGAAATAGTCATTGCTTAACCTACCACAGTTTATTGTCTTCAGGCATCGTTGCTTCTAACTACTGGATAAAAGCATGAAATTTTTATGACCAATCCCACAGAAGTAACTGCTGCATTTTTGCTCAGGAGTCCACACTGTTCTTTTTATAGATCAGTGGAGCAGGCTGCTTTATTGGAATGGACTATAAGCACAGAGAAAAATGTAAAATGGCTGTATCACTAATCAGGAAGAGATGTGGTAAGAGTCTGCAGACATAAAGATATGGTATATCCAATATCACTAAATTGTATGAGCAGAAGTATTCCTGAGATATTAATTGTGCCTGCTACATGTGCTGTTTCCCATAGGAAAAAAAAAGACCAATGACTGGACAAGAATTTTTCCTTCCCTGATGAAGGCAAACACGTTGATAGCCTATGACCCAGCATGTCATTCTCCAACATATAGACACTAGAAAAACTCTTGCATGTGTACACTTAGAGACATGTAAAAGAGTGTCCTTAGCAGCTATGTATGTAATAACCAAACATGGAACCCAAATGTCCATCAACACCATAGTGGATAAATAAAGCAGGGCTTATTCATACAGTGGGATACTTGGCAGCAGTGCAAATAAATGAATGAACTGCAAACTCACATGACTCAGGAACATATGTTGAATGAAAAAGCAAGCCACAGAAGAATACATACAGTATAATATAATGTATATAAAGTTCAGAGACATGTAAGATATAATGATATATTTGGCATGGATTCAGACATATGCAATGAAACTATACAGAAAGGCAATAGAATGTTAAGGTCACATTAGGATAGGGTTACCTCTGCAGGGAAAGCAAAGGGGGAAAGGATTAGGGAAGATCTGTACAAGGATTCACAAGTAATAATCATGTTCTTTTCTTAAACTGGGTAGTGGGTGTTCACTGCCTCATGTTTCGTTATACCTTTACATATGGCTAATTAACCAACTTTTTAAAATGGTGTAATTTGTTGATTCTTTTTTTCCCCCCAGAATTTGACTTCATGATCCAAAGCTAGGAGCAGAATAACAGTAATCCATACCAAACTTAGCATTAAAATTTGGGATAGGAATCAATCATGACCCCTTGACATCTAATCTAACATGATGACCTGGTAACAAGGAATTGGCAACGAATGATTTTTCTGCATAGAAGCCTTTCAGTTTGTTCAGCTATTACTGATGTCAATAATAGGGTATTGAAAGCATTCCTTCATAAAACGATGTTTAGATATCTGTTCTTCAGTATTCTCTCTCTAAAAGCAAGGAAGAAAGAAACAAGGCAAAACACAAAACTTTGTCAAATCAGTCCTAACCCAATCATAATGCTAAAGTATACAAATATTGACCTCTATAAATTATTTCTGCTCTGCCAATCACAGAACAAAGGTGGTGGTATTTTCCCGCAAAGGAGGCCAACTAAAGAAGCTTTAGACTGTGTACTTTCCCAAGAAAGGTAAGTCAAAACTCAGAAATAATGCATCAGAACTGAAGAGAGCTAGAGGGTGGTCAGGGTTGGGACAGTCGAGGGAGAATGCTGCAGAGACACCCAACCCAGTCTGGGAGTTCGTGAAAGCCTTTGCAAGGTAGGAGAAGCTAAGCTCCATGCTCAAGAATTAACAGAAACTACTAGAGGACATGGCTTGGGGGAAGAAAGCTCCCAGGCAGCTACAGAGAGGTGGTGAGTTTTGGGGAATAAAAAATTTCCCTGCAGAGATCTGCAAAGATGACATGACTGAAGTTCGAAGTTAAGTCTAGATTGCAGTCTCCTGCCACATCATGCCCCACCCCAGACATGGGGCAGCATAGAGCAGACCTGAGGAGGAGGGCTATGGAGTCTGGAGACTGGGACTGAATCCCTGTCTGTCTCCAGAGTCATCATTTCAGCTTAAATGTTCAGTTATTACTGCTAATCTATCCTCTGTGCTGTAGCCACAGAGGTGGTGTGATTTTTCTAAAATACAAGTCCTGCGTCTCCCTGATTTAAAACTCAACTACTGGCTCCCCATTGCCTAAGACAAATACTCAAACTTCTTAACGTAGCTTTCAAAGTCTTGGAGCAATCTGACCTCTGCTTCCTCCTCCAGCCTCATCTACCTCGTGCTTTCGGCAGCATTAACTCATCTCAGCTCTCCAGCCCCTCAGCCCCCATGCTCTCTCAGCTTTGCCTGGAACACATCTCCTCACCTTCCTCGCCAAAAAACTCTTGCTACTCTTTAGATCTTAGCTTGGCAATGTAGAATAGGAAACGTGTAATTTATTGAATACACACACACACACACACGCATTTTATAAATTCATGTAAATTTATCTGTATGATACTGTAGATACTTAGAATTTAAACTTTTGCAAGTCAGAATCTATACTGCTTTAATATATTCTGCATAGAGCACAATGTGCCTACAAAATTAACATTAAACAATAACACAAACCAATTTACCATTTCTTGGGAGCAATTTTAAAAGACATGGTAGTTGTTCTAGCATCTATTGGGAAATAACTATGTTATATATGCATTTTTATCAATAATTATCGTTTAATATAAACTGTGTTTAATATAAAATGTCCATGAGTTAAGGCATGGGTACTTGTATATGGGTACATTTAATATAAAATGTACCCAATTGTAAAAGAGCATCAAACTAATACATAACAGATACCCATTTTGCCACAAATCAGAGTAGAGAGGAGGTTTTTCTGTTACGCAACAGTAGGCAATGCTAAAAATCTGATCACGGGGGAAAGATGCAAAAAAAAAAATTGCCTATAAACTCAAGGGTTGCTATCGATCTATATGATGGTCCCTCTTTTGCTTCAACCAGCAAACCATCACCACTGTGACAAGTGAACCTTAAGACTGCAACGAGAATATTCCTCTTACCTCGGCATCAAAGCGAGGATCCTGGTAGGCATCACTGATGTTCACTGGAAGACCTGTGGAAGCCACGAGCTCAGCAACACTGTTATTTATGAGCCAGTCGGAATATGATGATTTCTCCATGCTTTCTTTGAAACTATCAAAACCAAAGCAGGCAGTAAGAAAACAGAGAAACATAAACTTGCTTGAAAGCAAATCTCATAAAATTATACTCATAGTAGGATTATCTATCCCCCTTAAGAAGGGATAAGTGACTTGAGTAACAGACTAGCGAGGTAATTATCAATAGCTACTTCAAAAAAAACCTACCTGATGTAATGTAAAATAATAGATTCCCTGTGATCCAGAGAACCACTCTAGGTTGTATTTAGGCCAAAGCCGACAGACATAAAGTAAGTAATCAAGTAATGACTGAAATTGACAATAGGATGCTAACACCATAGCATAATAAATTCCACTGACCTCCCAAAACCTACACCCCTTAACTGAGCAGACTGGATGTTTGACACAGGGAAAAATTAAGCCCCAGAATGGGGAAAAATCAGGAAATAAATTAGGAGTTTACAAAATTTTAAAGGCAGCAAAAGAGCAGATCTAGACCATGCGTAATCCTAGTAATTATGTAACTACTTCTCCAGTGTGTCTCAGAGTTTCTTAACAAAACACATTTCCTACTTACAAAATCTTACCGGAAAACTCTTTTTAATGCTACTGACCCCTAACATTAATCATTTGAATTACATCCATATTTGATTTGAACAGGAATTTTATGCAAAATGATTTTGTGAACTTTCCCTTGTATCACGTTCACTACAATCATCAAATTTACAGAAAGGGCATAAGAATTAGTAAGATTCCCTACTCCCCTCCCTCCCTTCCACCACTTCTTCCCTAAGTGCAAACTGAGCACTGCCAGGAGCTATGGAAATGCAAAACTGAGTACTGTTCAAAATCATGACGTCAAGGAACATTTTCATGGAGGATGTGAGGTTTGTGGCATGGCAGGTGATAACTGAAATTACATAAATGAATGCAAGTCTACAGGGGAGACATTTTCCAAACCACACTCTGTGGAATCCTAGGTTCCAGGACACGTGAGTGAGGGTACCACAGCAAGAAGAGTAAGAACTCTATCGACTTTTTAATCTAAACTGCCCTATATGTAAGGAAAACACTAACCACTGTCACGAGCCATTGTTACTATGCAACGATGTGCCGCAGTGTGGAATTTGTGCCATCCCGAGGATCTGGGGCACAGAGAGGCCCCTGGATGCATGAAGAATTGGGAAGCAGAGGCATTCTTTAGCACCATCCGTAGACATCATCTGTAATGGCTGCTGGTCTGTGTCTGGTGAATGTAACATTTACTGGTGATGTTATTCATCCCTGTAGCCTCTCAGGAGAGGAATCAATGAGTAGGAGTAGAGCAAGAATAGTAGGTTCTCACCTACAGGAAAGAAGGGAGTGGCAGTCCACATACAAGGAGTTTCAGGGAGACACTGCTAATCATAAACACTGCAGTCTGAGACTGTATGCAGTCAGAAGAAGAGGGAGGAAAAGACATTGGACTTCATCGTCCAGGGCCATAGGTCCCTACTTAAAAATTCCCAAGGAAGATGATGATGAGAACACTTACTGAACAGGGGCTCATGGGAGATTCATTCTAAATCTAAACATGCTTAGAACTGGGTTTAGTTCAGGCTACGTACGTACTGCAATCACTCTAAAATTGTAGGACAACATAAGACAGTCAACTCTGTGCAAGGCACGGCACGTAAGCACAGTTGAGGTGGTTTCTAAGAAGTATAAACTATGGTCTCTCCCCTCATGGAGGTCTCCACCTAGATGAGGAGATGACACTTATACAATGACCACTTTAAGCGCTCAGTTCAAATTTCAAATGAGAAATGCGGTGTTGAGTAGTTGCCAAGTCAACGGTACCGATCAGGAATGCAAAAGAAGTGCAAGGGAGGAAGCAGCGCTGAGACTGTTGTCATGGGGTAAGGCTACAGAAGGGAGGGGAGATTTTAGTGAACCTATAGCTGCAACAGTGCAAGCAGATGTTCTGAAAACCACCTCTCCATTTCGTCAGTTTAATGGTGCATGGGTACAAACTAAGTAAGGCCCAGTGTGACAGAATGCTCAGAGAGATGGCAGGAAGGATGATTGTCACTCTTGAGTATTTATATCACATTCTGGCTTTTGCACAAATTCAACCTTCCAAATCTTAAAATTTTACTGTAATGCAGAATTATGATGTTGAGTTAGAGCTTTCAAACCCTTGCTTTTTTTTTTTTTTTAAGATTTTATTTATTTATTTGACAGAGAGAGAGAGAGAGACTGCTAGCCGGAGGAGTGGGAGAGGGAGAAGCAGACTCCTCACTGAGCAGGGGGCCCAACACAGGGCTCAATCCCAGGACCCTGGGATCATGACATGAGCTGAAGGCAGATGCTTAACCGACTAAGCCACCCAGGCGCCCTGAAAACCTTGCTTTTTTTCAAAACGATAATTTTGTTTTATGAGAAAGACCATGAATTTTAGAGTCAAATATACCTGATTCAAATACCTATTTTGCCTCTTCCTAGCAAAGTGATCTCAGACAAGTTGGGTTACACTTCATCTGTAAAATGGGTATAATACTACTACTTTTTGGGCAGATTAAAGTAATAATTTATACAAGTGCTTAACATATTTTCTAGCCCGCAGTGAATATTTTTAAAAAGTATCTACATTTTAATAGCTTCAAAAGTAAATTCCTCATGTGACAGTAGCCTTTGTACATTTCAGCAATGAAGTATTATGAATTTAACCACAAAGGAAAGGGCCCAAATTATTTCTGTTTCTTGAGGGACACATCTGGCTTAAAGGATCAGTTCTTTCATTAAGGTCCAATAGGTCAACTCCTTCTGGTTGATGAGAGCTCTTTTATTCTGTGTGGCCTCCTCTCTTTTGATTGATTGCTGTTGGAGCAGAACACGTTAAGATAATGGACACAGCCATGTGTGGTTATGCAGGTTCTGCCCTGCATAGGGGTGCCCTGTAAAAGGAACAAATGGGGGTTAAAATCTAGCCTAGTTGTGCATGTTGACTTACAGCTGCATCCATGTAGAGTGAGTACTTTTTCTATTCTCACAGAGACACTGTATGGGCTGACAATGGCCCTGTTTCAATCTCTCTGACAAACTGACATCTAATACCAAATTGAATGTCTTTAGTGACAGGGAACCCATTACCTACCAAAATATTCCCATTCCATTTTGTGGCCGCGCAGCTTACTTCCTAATAATCATCCTTTGCTCCCAGTCCCATGGGATCTCATTAGCTGACAGACCTTGAAATGTTTGGCAATAATTAACATGTTCCCCATAGTCTTCCATCTAAGATCATTCTTTTCTAATCAGCTCTAATTCCTTCAGCGACTTCTCCTCTGGCATGCCTTCCTTATTCTCATCATCCTTGTCCTACATGTACCCCTGCTGAGTAATAGCCCTCTTGATTATGAAAGCCAGTCCAGAATAGTCCTCTCCATGAGGTCTGAGCAGGATGGAGGTAGGATGACCACCATCTTTGTTCTAGATCTTGTTCTTACAGAAGAGTCAGGGTTGATAGTTTCTAGCAGGTCTTATTTTTTTGTTAATAGGTCATTGGAAGCTTAAATTAATATCCAAAATTGAACTGGCCAACTTTCTAGAGCCTCCCCCTAAATCTGACTAGAGATATCAAATCCAGCACTAAGATTTTCAGTTTGGGCCAGAACCAAGATAAGGAGAGTTACCGCAGTTTGGAAACACATCAATATTGATTACTCTGTAGTTTGTGGGAGCAAGTGAGATCATGTCAGTTCAGTGGATCTTTGCTGCCATGTGCATAACTGCAAGACCACAGACACCTCTAAGTCCTCTCCCCACCCCTAGTCTCTAGGGAGATTTATTCTTTCGCTCAAGGCCCCTTGTCAAAGCCTTAGAAGTCACCTGAGGGAGACCAGACACTTGAGGGTGCTTAAGTTTCATGGGGTAAAGGAAGAATCCTCTCCCCCACACTCTGCATTGTATTTTGGTCCCTAGGTCCCAAGGCCATATTGTTTATGTCTATCTACACTGCCGCAAGTTTCCTCATTAAATAGCCCCTTTGGCTTCTCCCATACCCTTGTCTGTTATACATAGGGAATAGGGATGGCCTGACCGTTCTTTCAGCAAAAAGGAAAAGACACTTACAGATCATCTCATGCAAGTGGATGTCTGGTGTGAGTGTTTCTGGGTTTGTGTATATTTCACCAAGACATTTACTGTACATCAGTGCACCATAGAGAGGGGAAAAATGGCTTAAAATTCTATACAACATTCATTTGTTGTTGAAAATCAGAAGTTTTGAGAAACCATTAAAATACTTCCAAAGTTTGTATGTTTTAATATCTATGTTTAATAGCTTCTCATGTTCAAATCATAAAATTATTTTGACCCTTAAGGTGGGGATGTTAAAATAAATTCTGGCTTAAAGAAAAAAAAACTAGCAGACCAAAAAATCCTTGAAATAAGAGTCTGAGAAAAGGAAAATAAATACAGTTGTCACTTAACTTTAGTGACTCTTCCTTAAAAAGTAAAAATTAACCACTTAGCTTATTTTAACTCTTTAAAAAGTAGACCTCCCTAAGAGCGAGGCTTGTTTAAAATAACATGAAAATTGTAAAGAAATCTTTTACACAATTGTATTTTACTAGAACCAGGTACATAGGAAGATGCAGGTTTAAAAAGTAAGTTTCCCTCAAAGGGCTGCAGTTTAGAATCTTCTTTCTCAGTGGTATCTTGCTTCCAAATATGAGACTCACACTGACTTCAAAGAGAGCTTCATGAGCTCAAATATATTGACAGTGGAAGGATAAAAGAGAATTGCCCTATTACAGACAACACATAATTCCTGAAATGTGACTGCCCCTGAAGTGAGGGCCAGTGAAGTAAGATATAAACCTGAGGACAACGAGTTGCAGAGTAGTGGAGGAAAGAAATCAATACAAGTAAAACAAAACAAGACAAAATAAAACACCCCTGGACAAGCAACTTCACCATCTTCAATTGTCTGAAAAACCTATCTTAGCTAAAGATTCAAACAGAGAAAACTATATGAAAATACACTTAAGACTTTTTTAAGGATTAATTCTCAAAACGAGTCTCTAAATTAGAAGACAAAATATCTGAATAAAATAATGTTAATCATTATTCTGTGTCTGCATTGACATTTTTGTTCTCAAACCTAGAGTTTAGTCTTCACGAGAGACTCCCAAGACTTTGCTATTTCAAGAATGACCATGCTCCCTACTAAGTGCTGGACAGTCATGGGGCAAATCGCATAAACACACCAATAAAGGTCTTTTCCTTGTTGCTTAAATAAATTGGCAGTGGGAACCCATCTGTGTGTGGATGGTCAGCTAGCTCAGCCCTGCCCCTACCTTTACAGAAAAAGGTATAGGAAGAAGCTAAAGGAACCACACCTTTGGGGAGCTCACAAACAATGACAACAGTTTGTGATAAATGCTTTAATGGAAAAATGTACAAGACATTATGGGAACAGAGCAAAGAAAGGTCAGTTTTGTTTGGGTTGGGAATGGTATTTGGAAAATTATTTCCCAAAAGGAAGTCGGTCTAAGCTGGTCTTTGTAGAAATAAAAGTTCATAAAAACAATCCAGACAAAACCACAGCATGAGTAAAGCTTTAGAAGTGTGAGGTTTTCGGTATTGATATTATAAATATTAGAACTAAAACTTAGGATACATGGTGGAAGTGATCAAGAAGGCTACAGTGGAAGAGGCCAACCAATATACTGTGTGGTCCCATGGAGCTACTTTGTATCCACAACCGAATATATACTGACGATCTCCACATCTACACCAGCAGCCCATTGAGTCCTGACTTCCCTACATATATATCCAAGCACTTTCTGGACATTTCTTCCTCGTCATTTCCAGTCACCTCAAATTTAACGTTTTCAGGGCTACATTAATATATTCTCCTTGATGTGCTATAACAATCATTAATCAAAACTGTGACCATTAACTAAAAATATATCTTTAGGTTAGGAGCAGAAGTGTCAACATAGGCACATCTATTTTCTCACTGTCAAGGAGGGTTTGTGAATTGCCTTCTGCTAGCTTGAGTATTATCCAGTGGGGGCAGGATTCAGAAAGGCAAAGAAGCAAGACAGGAACTCCAAGAACCCTTTAGGACAGATATTTCTTTTTTCCGTTTTGCAAACAAAAACTGTTTTTTTGATCTATAGGCTGTGCCTAATACTATTTGCCATTTTGTTTCATTGATTAGAGGTCGTTCTGAGCTTTGGTTCACAGAGAGAAATTCTATTCCTTACTTTTTCCTGTCAGGTAAACCTATCAATCCCTGGGTCCTTCCTGAAGCCTCGAGCTCTGCAATATTATTTGAAGTTGTCTTTCAACTAGGAGATTTAGGAGATTAAGGAACTAAGTCAATACCAGTGGAACTCGAAGCTAGCACCCCAGCAGGACAGTCTTAAATATCCATAACTGGGACATGAATAACCCCCTACTGGCTTCAGTATATCTTTGAAGGTTACCAAACAAATCTTTTAGTCATAAAAATTAATGGGAGAGAATGTAATTAGCAAGCAGAGCTAGCTTGTCAATTGTCACAGGGGGGTAGGTGAGGAAGATGCTCTAAGTTGCAGAAGTTCCAAAACCTTATCATGACCTGTTTATGGACTTACCTTTAAGGTCTTGCCTGAGGATACTTCATCACACTCTTATTTCTCCTGTTTTAAGCATCCTTTGTTACTAGAAATTAAGACATGGAGACCAAAGAACACACTTTCTGTCCTTCATTTCCTCAAGTTGTGCAATTAGAATGATAAGATTTATCACCTGCAGGAGTTGGTGTCACTTTGGAGAAGAGTCTTGTGACTCTCGGATGGGTGTCAGATGGCAT
This sequence comes from Callorhinus ursinus, assembly GCF_003265705.2. Taxonomy (NCBI): domain Eukaryota; kingdom Metazoa; phylum Chordata; class Mammalia; order Carnivora; family Otariidae; genus Callorhinus; species Callorhinus ursinus. The sequence goes on along the minus strand of NW_027397064.1, from coordinate 53,092,265 downwards.
CACTGTGAGTGGTTGATGTCTACAATTTAGCATCATATAGTGACAACTGCTTGGTTTCACAGCCAAGCCAATCTGGAACGGTTTTTCATATCTTGGTCCAACATTTCCTAGTTGTGAGACTACAAATAAAATTTTAATAACTCTTAGTTTCCATAATGGAAAATAAGGGAAATAAAATTCGTTGTACAGAGATGATTTGAGGATACAATAATATAACCTTGATGAATGCATGGCACATAAAAAGCTCTCAATAAAAATCAATTCCTTATATCGCAAAGATTTTTCTTTTTTTTAAAAACACTAAGGTGAGACATGCTCTGTTTAACTGCTTCTTTCCCGGGGCAGGAGAGATGTTAACTGTTTTTGACTGTGGCATCATTGTCATATTTGGAGATGTGCTGAAGAGAAAATGTGCTAGCTGGCAAAATTGTTGATAATAGAGCACAGTTAAAATTCCTATCCCGCTAGATGTTTCAAGTAGCCCCACCATATCTCTCTTTGGGGGTGCTGTGGCCAACTGTATGCATCTGTTCTTCCATTTTTGAGGACATAACTTCCCAACAAGTCCCAGACATATGTCTACACAGCAAGAAAGGAGAAGTGGACTCAAAGTGTTAAAATATTAACTCAAGCATGATAAATAAGAGACCTACAAAAATAAGAGTCAAATATAAAAACCAATCATGAAGGCTTTCAAGTTGCCATAATTCTGTTTACTGCATAGCATCAACCTAAGAGACAGTTGACCTCCATAAGCTACTTTATTATGTTTGATCTCAGTACTTATTCATGTGCCTTGCTGTCCACAGAACATTTTTATAGCTTTCTTCTCCTCTGTGACAGTTTTTCTAGAGTGACAAGCCCATTGGTCCAAAATAAACAAGGGTAATGAGAGGGGTTGTCTTTCATTTGAGTCTTCATGTTCAAAGGTAGGAAAAAGAAAAGATAGAAATTACATATGTTTAAGAGATAAAGGTTAGATACTTGAGAAATATGTGTTCTTGACTTTCTTAAGATTTTGGAAGACATATGACTGCTTTTTAAAATGTTTCCTCTCTTTCATTGATGTTTAATTCTTATAATTAGCATCATGCAAATGGTACATGGACACATACACCACTATGTCAGGGAGGATATTTATAATATAGGGTTATTTAGGGGGGAAACATGAGCCCAGAAGTATCAAAGTGACATAGCTCCTTGGGAGGTATGCATAGGTCAGATATAAAATGTTTCAGTGGAAACACTCCAATCTCATAACACTCTGTATATTTTTAGGGAAAGGAATCAGAAATATACACTTGACTCTGCAACAATAGAGCTTCCTGGTAAAGAACTAGCCTTTATACCAAGAGGGAGCCTCAGAGTTCAGTCTCTGGTACCAGTCTTGTCTTCTGCTGAGCTAACTCAGATCTGCTGAACCATCTCTTTTCTAGACAATGGAAAGGGGATAAAAATGAGACTCCTGGGCCATCTGCATCTCTCTTCTTCAATTAGCAACATTAAATATTGGCATCATGAGGTTCAGCAGCCCTGAATTTGCTAGACAGTAGTCAAGAAGAATGTCCTAAAGTTCTTGTTTTAAAGGAAGTGACATAGCAACACAAATCTTGCTTCTGTTTCAAGATGACTGGGGGTGGTGGTGACAGTGCTGTTTTAATTTTTAACATTTTATTTTATTTTATTTATTTTTAAAGATTTTATTTATTTATTTGACAGAGAGAGAGACAGCGAGAGCAGGGACACAAGCAGGGTGAGTGGGAGAGGGAGAAGCAGGCTCCCTGCCGAGCAGGGAGCCCAATGTGGGGCTTGATCCCAGGGCCCTGGGACCATGACCTGAGCGGAAGGCAGACACTTAATGACTGAGCCACCCAGGTGCCCCTTAATTTTTAATATTTTAAAGGTTTTCTTCATTTTCTTGAAATCAGAATAGGTATCATCTTTTTATTCATACAAAACACCCATCATGGGCTTCCTAGCACATGCTTTCTAGCACAGAAGAAAGGAGATCCATGAAGAAAAAAAGTAGGAAAAAAAAATATATTCGTCACATACTGTGGAAATGTTTTGTCTTATACCCGTGTGTGAGTTTGTCTATCGTTTCCTCTCCCTCTAGGTAAGAGAAATTAAAAAGAAGGTAAAAAGAAGAGGATTGTCTTCCAAATGGGCAGACTAAGGGCCACTGAAAACTTGTTCCTCCATAAAAGTAGGAAGAACACTAGCAAAAATTGTCAAAATCAACTTTTTGAGAACTCTGAAAATTAAGGAAAGGCTTGCAAAATTCTGAGGAGTATTTATTCAAGAAGAACAGTTGAATTTCTGTAAGGACAGCAAGTTTTTTTGGGGGGGTCATTTTCACAGACTTTATTCCTGTCTCCCTCTCCCCAACTCTAGGGTAGCTAGAAGACCAAGAGCTACATAATCATGCAAGCTGTGAAAACCAGCAGCCTAGCAGCCACTGGCAGAGGGAGAACAGATTTGGAGCTCCCTAAAAGTCCAGTCCCCAGAGTGCTGTCATTATTTGACCTGTTTGGCAGCTCCATTAGAAACCTCCACTCACAGAGCTTGTCTTTATTCGACCTGACTTGGGGCTTGCTCACTGAGAACAGCCTTCACTTCAGGGCATTTGGGGAAAAAACCAGCAGCAATTGTTTAACACTGCAACTGCTGTAGGCAGGGATAAAAGTTGCAACTAACAGGAAGTGGACTAGAAAACTTGAAAGAAGTAGCATGGAAATGAGATATTCCTAGGGGGTTTTGAAAAGCTCTGACATATTCCTGGAAATCTAGAAGGGCACACTCATTTGCAGAGTTGTATGTATGCCCAGCAAAGACCTAAGAAGGCCCTAAGTCCTTACTTCTGGCTGACCTTGAAGCTCTGTGTAAGCAGAAAGTGAAAGCTATGTAAACTTCCCCTCAGAGAATTGAAGGTATCACCCACATGCATACAGATACCCTCAGCGAGGCTGGACAATTTACTGGCTCAAGGCTTTTAAGGAAAGCTATGTCCAGTCATTTGCTGATAAGAAGCTAACCAAGCAGAGAATTCAGTTGCCACACACAACAAAGAATAGTTCAGGAAAGTCACTGAACTACAAACAGTAGTAACAACAATAACAGCAACAAATAGAAGCAACAACAAACCCTAGATGGAGTGAGTGGGAAGTGAATCTGATCTCCAGTTTCCACACTATGTTATTTAAAATATTTGGTTTTCAACCAAAAAATAACTGAGACATACAAAAAAATGGGAAAGTACACAGGAAAAAAAGCAGTCAACAGAAACCATCCATCCCTGAGTAAGTCCAGATGTTGGACTTACTAGAAAAAGACTTTAATTGAGCTATTACAAATATATTCAAAACACCAAAGGGAACCAAATCTAAAGAACTACAGGAAAATAAGGAAACAATGTCTCAACAAACACAGAATATTAACAAAGAGTTAGAAATTATAAAAAAGAATAAAAAGAAGTTCTAGAATTGAAAAATGCAATAACTGAAATGAAAAATTCACTAAGAGGGTTCAACGGAAGGATTGAGAAGCCAGAAGAGAAAATCACCAAAGTTGAAGATAGCTTAATTGAGAATATCTGATTTGAGAGGCAGAAATTGGGTAGAGTCTCAGAGACATGTGAGACACCATCAAGCATATGAACATTACAGGAGTCTTCGAAAAACAGGAGAGAGGAAAGGGGGCAGAAAGAATATTTGAAAAATAATGGTTAAAAACTTCCCATGTTTGGTTAAAGAAATATTAATCTATACATTCAAAAAGCTCAACAAATTCCAAGTAGGATAAACTCAAAAGGACCAACACCTACACACATCCTGACTAAACTGCTGAAAACCAGTGACAAAGAAAGAATCTTTTAAAAGCAACAAAAGAAATGTGATTCATCACATACAAGTGATTCTCAGTAAGATTAAGAGCTCCATGATCAGAAACCATGGAGTCCAGAAGGTCACTGAATGACATATTCAAAGTGCTTAAAGAAAGAGTGTCGACTTTATCAACAGATTATGTAACACATTTCATTCACTTGTACTAAATAGTGGTATACAAAACTTACACAAGGAAAACACTCTCCAAGGTGCCAGATTTGAAGCACAACATATATTTGAGTGAAAAAATTTTTGAAGGGGTAGAAAAGCCACAGGAAAAACAATGTGTGTAAGGGTCATATTATTTGATGGAATCTACAATACCATGGGTTGTATGTTTCATATGACCACCATATTTAAAAATAAATTAAATTAAATTTAAATTTAAAAATAAATTAAAAATAACAAATATAGGCATCGATTCAGGCCACACATACTACATATATGAATCAAACAAGGCTTATGCATCTAAAGCTGTGTTTTTCAAACTGTGGGTCACAGCAAATTAGTGAATCATGAAATCAACTTTATGAGTTAGGACAGCAGGTTGTTTTTAAAAGAACAGAATACATCAGAATACATAGCAAATACATAGCAAAGGTAAGCATAGTTTCATAAAACTTGCTTTTGATAAGTATGTGTACATTTTTGTGTGTATTTATATGCATTAACTAGATTTGGATATAAAATATATCTTTTGTTCTACATTGTAATTAAAAAGGTTGAAAGTCACCATCTAAAGGATACCCAAAGAAATTGGCACAGTAGGACTCACAGGGAAGACATTTAACAACTTTCTTCAAGGTAGAAGCAGAATTTCTGATTCCTAAAATCCTCATCAGGGTTAAATAGCAAAGTCCAGGCGAAGGTGGGTTACATCACACTTTCTGGAAACATAAGCCCACTCCTATTCATAATGTGGATAGGTGCTAGAGATCATCTCACCTGGGTCAGGTACATCTCAGGGTTGTAAAATGTACCATATGACTGCAGGGTACAATCACAAAAAAGTGAATAAACAAAATCCTCTGTCATCATTCTTAGTCTTTTTAGGTTAAGATGGTCTATTCCAAGTTTATTCCCAAATATATCATTGCTGCTGGACAAGAACAAAGAACATCTCTGGGAGTCTTACTTACAGACTCATGAACCAATCTTAGAGCTCATCCTGTACTTCTGTCTCATTATAGTCACATCTTATGGAAGTCAGTTCCCTTTTAAAAACTGGCCAGATTTGGGCCATCGGGGCTGGAAGCCTGAAGGAAAGAGTTACAGAGGAGTAAGGAATGCTTGCAAACCACTGCTGGGAGGAATAATTTGTTTGCAAAACTAGATCTACACAGAACTCTAAAGAAAGGAAAAAAAATCAATAAGGCATTGAAACATAAGTTTCAATATTCTGACCTAAAAAATGTAATACAGAAAACTAATATTGAGAAGAATCAGAGGGCTGTCCAGTCTAAAAACTGAAAGAAACCCTAAAGGTCCCCTAAGGTGCTTCTCAAAGTTGAGATATATATACCCTCAGGGGTAGGTGTAAATGAGCTGAGGGGTAGAAAAGCCACAGGAAAAACAATGTGTGTAAGGGTCATATTATTTGATGGAATCTACAATACCATCGATTGTAAGATGCATTGTTATTTTTGAATCAGTAAAAAAAGACAAAAAATGCTATGAGGCAATTTGTTCTTATCACTTACACTATTTTAATTTTATTTTAAAAGATCTTTTAGATTAGACATAAATGTTATGATATGCCATTCTTGAGGGAAAATTTAAACTATACAAGTTAATTATATATAAAAGGAAAAATTATAAGTAAAATAAATTGACTAAGACATTTCTAAAATTTCCTCAAATTCAGTGTCGCTCTTCTGAATCACTTTTCAATATGGAGTCATCAATGTTTGCAGATAACATCCTCTGAGCTATCAGGATGTAGAAGATGCAGCATTTCTTTTTTTAAGATTTTATTTATTTATTTGAGAGAGAGAATGAGAGATAGCATAAGAGGGAAGAGGGTCAGAGGGAGAAGCAGACTCCCTGCTGAGCAGGGAGCCCGATGTGGGACTCGATCCTGGGACTCCAGGATCATGACCTGAGCTGAAGGCAGTCGCTTAACCAACTGAGCCACCCAGGCACCCGGATGCAGCATTTCTTACAAGAGGGCTCTAGTGTCATCTCCGGGACTCTCTTCCAAATCACCAGCACCCTCCTGCAAGTTTTGATGCTGGCGTTCTGTTGAACTTAGTAGGAAGTATCACTGGAAAGTTTTTAGACAAAACCAGACTCATAGTCTTCCCTCCAGTGATCTTCAGTTGGTTTGTTGCCAGAAATTTTAAGGGGTTGCTGTTGTCCAGTCATGCCATCAATGATTCTTTAACTGTGCAGCCACATGTCTAAAACTGCATCAAGACCTAACATAATTTGAAGGTTATGGAGGGCTCCTGGTCATCTGTTCTACATGGCTGGCTATGCATCACTCCTTCACCAGCTCAGCTGCCATGTATTTATCTGTGTCTGTGTTCACATCACTGAATTCAATTTCATTCTCAGATGAGATTGGGTTCAAACTCATGCACTAATAGTTCCTTAGTTTCCTATTTCTGCACAACAAACTACTACAAAATTAGCAGCTTGGAACAATACCCTTTTATTATCTCACAATTCTGGAGATCAGAAGTTTGTCATGGCATAGCTGGAATTGCTGCTCAGGATCTCACAAGAGCAACATCAAGGTGCTGACAGAATTGCATTCTCCTCTGGGGCTTCTGGGGAAGAATCAAGCTTGTTGTTGTTGGAAGAATTCAACTCCTTGTAATTGTAGCACTGAGGTCTTGGTTTCCTTGACATGTGGCCCCCTCTATATTTAAGCCAGCAATATGTGTGGAATCCTGCTTGTGTTTTAAGTCTCTGACTTCCCTTATCGGCTGCATCTCTCTGGCTTCCTTTTCTGTCCTCAACTAGAAGAAAGCCCTTAAGTTTTTAAGGGCTTGTGATTAGATTGGGGCACCTAGGTAATCTGGAATGATTTCCCTATTTTAACATCAACTGATTAATTGCATGTGCAAGTTTCTTTGGCCATGAAATGTAACACATTCATGGATATGACAACTGAAGGTGAGGGCCCCGGGGGCTGCAATTCTGTTTCCCACATTCAGTTTGATTTTGTTGTTTAAAATTAAATATGGTGGCAAGTTTTAACCATTTGACATTAGACATGGCATTATGTTGAAATGCTACATTTTGTAATCTATGTACTTGATAGTGATCATATTAGTACCCTTGGCACTGACAGGCATGTCAAAGGACACTGGGATTTTCTCAGCATTTCCTATTTGACTAAGTTCATGGTTTCCTTTTCTCTTTAATTGAATCACTTGTCCCCAGAAATTTAACAGCCTCCAACACATTGGAAGTTTTTGACAAACTGATAATCCACACTTTAATAGCAGTCTTGATCAGGCATGAAGTTGGTTACACCAGCCTCTTACTGTTTTGAAATTTCTTTCATTTATTGTGAGTGCTTTGGCAATTTCTCTTGTCTTCAGTTGCATGACTTGGCATTGGTAAGTAATCCTTTAGTATGTATTTCAGGAACAAAATATAGTCTAGCTTCATCTCCCTGTGAGTTTCTTCCTCAGTTGTTGCTTTGCAAGAACATCTAGACCATGGTCAGTTTCCCAACAATACACATTTTCATCACTAATATCAAATTTATACTCCATTTCTTGTTACCATGTTTTTCTGTGAAACAATAACTGTTCATTTCAATGCCAGATCATAGTATAATCTCGTTAGAGACATATTAAACAGCATCTAAACCCAGTTAAGGCCTCAGCCTTAATAGAGTAAAGCATTAGATGGCCAAGAGAATTTCTTCCAGGCAGAAGCCTGCAGGAAAGCAGAGAGTACTGCCCGTAGCACTGCTGTCGGACTTAAAAATTCAACACTTAGTAACCTGCAAATGTATGCAAATGACTTAACCTCTCTGAGCCTTAGGTTCCTCATTTGTAAAATGAGGACAATAAAGTCTAATGCATTGGGCATTCGTGAAATTACCTTAAGTGTGACATATGAATCTTTCAATGACAGTTAATTCTCTTTCCCTAATTAGATAAAAAAATCACTATAATGCACAACAGCTGATTCATAGACTCAATGCTTCCTGGAACTTTGTTGCCAGAAGAGAAATTTAGTAGATATTATCTATTTCATCTTCCTCATTTAATGAGTGTATTAGTTTCCTCGGGCTGCCATAAGATTTCTATGAACTTGGTGGTTTCCAACAGAAATTTATTTTCTCACAATTCTGGAAGCCAGAAGACCCAAATCAAGGTATTGGTAGGGCTATCCTCCCTTTAAAGGGTCTAGGAGAGATTCTTTCCTTGCCATTTCCAGCTTCTGGTGGCTCTTACTGTTCCTGGACATATATATATATATCTTTCCAATCTCAGCTTCTGTCTTCACATGGTAGAAAACCATATGTCCCTGTATGTCCTCACCAGTCATTGGATTTATGGCCCACCTTATGTCCAGCATGATTCCACCACAAGATCCTTAATTAATTGCATCTGTAAAGACCCTATTTCCAAATAAGGTCCCATTCTCTTTTTTTAAAGATTTTATTTATTTATTTATTTGTTTATTTATTCATGAGAGAGAGAGAGAATGAGCAGGGGGAGGAGTAAAGGGGGGGGAACAGGGAGGAGAAAGCATCTCAAGCAGGCTCTGCATTCAGCGGTGGGATCTCACAACCCTGAGATAATGACCTGAGCTGAAACCAAGAGTCAGACACTCAACTGACTGAGCCACCCAGGGTGCCCCCAAATAAGGCCCCATTCTAAGGTTCCAGATGGACACAAACTTTGAGGGGACACTACTCAACCCACTGCACTGAGGAAAGAGGTCTTACTGAAATAACATTTAAAAGAGAACAAATTTCTAACCTCACATACCTCTGAGTGTTTAAAGATCTCTTATTTTTTTCTACTTTATATCCTCAGAAGTGGCCTATAACAGTGTGACTTCTAGGTTTTGCAAGGTAAGAGTGACTGCTCAGAAGAGCCTTTGGATGAAACACCAGAGCTCCAGTAGTAACTGAAGACAGCAAGCAAAGGACAAAGTGGGTGCAATATTTTAACACTGAGCACAGCAGACAGTTCAGACAAATCCCTTAGCTGTCCCATCCCTGGGAATTTCTCACTGGCCGTGTTTTCCCTGCAAGTTTTAGCCTCTAGCCACGTTTCTCAGCCCCCTTGCTTCTTGAAGAGTTGGTTTGCTTCTCCTTACTCCTTCATTTTTTTCCTGAATTTTCTTCTTGTTAGACTCCTTTTAAACTCATACCCCTGTATTAGTTTCCTACTGTTGTTATAACACATTTCCACAAACTTAAGTGGCTTTAAATAGCACAAGGTTATTATCTGACAATTTGTACCATTCTCTAGGGGAGAATCCATTTCCTTGCCTTTTCTAACTATACAGCTTGCCCACATGCCTTGTCTCATGGCCCCATTCCCCTCTCTTCAAAGCCAGCAAGGGCAGGTCAAGTCTTTCTCAAACTGCATCACTCTGACCTCTGCTTCTCTTGTCACATCTCCTCCATTTATAAGGACCCTTATGATTACACTGAACCATTCAGATAATCCAGGATAATTCTCCCCATCTCAAGATTCTTTTTTTAAAATTTTTTAAAATTTTTATTGTTATGTTAATCACCATACATTACATCATTAGTTTTTGATGTGGTCTTCCATGATTCATTGCTTGTGCATAACACCCAGTGCTCCATGCAGAACGTGCCCTCCCCAATACCCATCACCAGGCTAACCCATCCCCCCACCCCCCTCCCCTCTAGAACCCTCAGTCTGTTTTTCAGAGTCCATCGTCTCTCATGGTTCATCTCCCCCTCCGATTTCCCCCCCTTCATTCTTCCCCTCCTGCTCCCATCTCAAGATTCTTATGCAGATCTGCAAAGTCCATTTTGCCATGTAACATTCACAGATTCCATGGATTAGGACCTGGATATCTTTGGGGAGCCCTTATTCTGCTACCATTTGTCCTCATCTTTTCAAACAGAACATTTTAGCTCTCCACTCTCCAGGCTGACCTGCATGCCAAAAGGCTCCTTAAACCAAACATCTTGCCCTTTAGCTGCTCTGAGATTTCTAGCTTTATTTTTCTCCTCTCCTTCCAAATGAAAAATATAGCATAGGGATGGAGCAGAGCAAGATGGCGGAGGAGTAGGAGACCTAGATTTCGTCTGGTCTCAGGAATTCAGCTGAATAGGGATCAAACCATTCTGAACACCTACGAACTCAACAGGAGATC